>NW_027363919.1:0-384856 GCF_046119375.1 Phyllobates terribilis
TTTTCATCACCTTTCACAATCACCAATGGGACAAGGCAGGGATGTCCTCTGTCCCCTCTCTTATACATCCTAGTGACGGAGCACCTGCTCTCATCAATTCGCCATAACCCCAATATTAGGTGGATTGAGGTGGGAGGCACCGAGTACAAGTGCTCTCTATTTGCTGATAATGTCCTAGTGTAACATACCTGGCGGCGTCCTTGCATGGTGGTCCATCTCCCACTGTGCAAGAGCACGCACTTGATCTCCAGTCCAGAATGTCTCTCTGGCTTCCCTCCATGCTGTCTGTTTGTGTCTGCTTCTGCTGCTTAAGGGCGGCGCCCGATCACTTCCTGCTTTTTGTACCTGCTGTGGGTCACACCCCTTGTGCGTCCTCAGCCTATTGCTGTCTGTCACCTGGTATATAGCTCAGCTGCTCCCATCTATCCCTGCCTGAGCATAGTGTTTCTTTCAGTGTGTGCTTGCACTCTGAAGGTGCCAGGTCCCGTTCTTTGTCTCCTGCTTTGCGGTATCTGTTCCCGTGTCTCAACTGAGTCCTGTCTGTCTCCTGCCTTGCGGTTTCAGTTCCCGTGTCTGAACTGAGTCCTGTCTGTGTTCTCTTGTCTGCCTATCCTGGAGGCTGTATTTCCAGGCCTGTCTGAACACGCTCCTAGCCTGTTCCTCCCGCCTTCTAGGGGCCGATTATCTAGACCCGCTCCGGTATCTTGTCTGTCCTGTCTGAACACGCTCCTAGCCTGTTCCTCCCGCCTTCTAGGGGCCGATTACCTAGACCCGCTCCGGTATCTTGTCTGTCCTGTCTGAACACGCTCCTAGCCTGTTCCTCCTGCCTTCTAGGGGCCGATTACCTAGACCTGCTCCTGTATCTTGTCTGTCCTGTCTGAACACGCTCCTTGCCTGTTCATCCTGCCTCTCTGGGGGCCGTATTCCCAGACCCGCTCCTGTATTCCGCTGCAGTGTCGGTCTCCTCCATACACTCAGTTCCAGTCTGAACTCTCTCCTATCCTTTACCTGTTTTGCCTCTATGTCCGTTCCCTTCCTTTTTCTGCAGAGTCTGAACTCGTACCTAACTCCTGCTTGTTGTCTCTGTACTCCCGTTTGTGAGTTTGTGGTCCACTCGCTACTTCACTGCAAGCACCCTGTGGGTATCTGGCGCTGCCTTTCCCTTCCTGTCTGTTCCGTGTGAACAGAGCCCTGTCCCCCCTGCTCAGCCTTGCCTGCTCTGACTCCTTTGCTCACCGCTCCGGCGGTTCTAGCCTGCTCTTACTCCTTTGCTTACCGCTCCGGCGGTTCTAGCCTGCTCTGACTCCTTTGCTCGCTGCTCCGGCAGCCTTGCTCCGCTCTGACCCTTTTGCTCACTGCTCCGGCAGTCTTGCTCCGCTCTTATCCTTTTGCTCACTGCTCCGGCAGTCTTGCTCCACTCTTGCTCACCGCTCCAGGCGGTCTCGTCTTGCTCCACTCTTGCTCACTGCTCCGGCAGTCTCGCTCAGCTCTGACCCTTTGCTCACCGCTCCTGGCGGCCTTGTCCTGCTCTACTCTTGCTCACCGCTCCAGGCGGCTTTGTCCTGCCCTGTTCTCGCTCACCTCTCTGGGCGGCCTCACTCTGCTGTGTTTGTCCGCCACATCTGTGGTTCTGTTCCTGAGTCCCAGTGTGTACTGGGTCCTATCCCGCCAGTGTCCCTACCTGCTAGTGCCTCCCTGTCTGCACTCTAGCTGTGCTTGCCTGTACCCCTCTGCCTGTATTGTTCCTGAGTCCCAGTGTGTACTGGGTCCTATCCCGCCTGTGTTCCTACCTGCTAGTGCCTCCCTGTCTGCACTCTAGCTGTGCTTGCCTGTACCCCCCTGCCTGCATACCCGCCTGCCTGCATACCAGTCATGCCTGCCTATACCCACCAGTCTGTGTGCCAGCCTACCAGTCTGTTCCTGTATTCCCCTGTGTGGGTCAACAGCCGTGTCCGGGGTCTGTCCTGGAGTAGCACCTGGTCCCTCTGCTCGGTTCCTCCTTGGTGCACTGGCGTCGTATGCCGTCGTGCCACCTTGGTCGGATCGGGCAGATACTTAGTTACGCCCCTCCAGGCACTCTCCGGTTCATGGCACAGTGGAATCACTACATAAACACGCACACGCCAGTCAGTCCGGGCGTGTGCATAACAGCATGCTCAGGCCATGGTTCCCGTTGAGCCCCACGGCCTTCGCTCTCTGAGAAGTTTTCCAGCGAATACATGCATTAAAATAAATAAATAATTTTTTTTTTTTCCTTAGCTGAGTTCCAGGCGAATTACGCACCGTCCAGATGGATCTATCAGCTCTCGTTCCTGCGGATCCGCCACGTTACTATGGGGATCCAAGACAGTGTCGTGCATTTGTGGAGCAATGCATGCTACACTTTAAGGCCTACCCTCTATATTTTCCTTCAGATTGGGCTAAAGTGGCCTTTATGATTGACTACCTAGCGGGTGATGCCTTGAAATGGGTCACCCCCCTATGGGAAGCATGGGATCCTGTCGTCCTTGACCTGCAGGCCTTCCTGGTGGCCTTTCGTATGGTCTTCGAGGACCCTAACCCTGAAGCCCCTGCTGAAGCTTCACTTCCCAATATCCCGGAGCAGCCCCGACGGGTAATGTGTGTGGGTAGCGCAATAGTCCTCCAGCCCAATGAGACTACTGCCCACCCAGAATCCTCACAGGGTGACTACGCTTTCCGGAGTACTTCTCCCAACCTCAAGAGGCAGTCCAGACGTGCTAGACGTAGAGGCAAGCCGTCACGCCAGGGTCTGTCCTCCCTGAGACCTCCTGACCCCAACCTTGAAGTCCCTACTGAAGCTTCATCTCCCTGTATCCTGGAGAAGCCCCAACGGGTAATGTGTGTGGGTAGTGCACCAGTTCTCCTGCCCGAAGAGACTTCTGCCCATCCAGACTCCACACAGGAGAACTTCCTGCACCCGGCATCAGATGCTTCACCCACTTTTACCGGTGTGCATGTGCAAGGATGCTCCAAAGCTGTGGTTACCTCAGAGTCTGTGCACCTCTGATGCCTGGTGGAGGACCCCCTGTTGCCTCCTGAATCCTCCGGGATACCACTCGATGACAAATGGAGAGAGACTTCTCTACACCCGGTACTCAATACTTTGTCCGCTTCGTCCTGTGAGCCTGACAAAGGGTACCCCAAAGTGGTAGTTACCCCCGAGTCTCTACACCCCTCCGACCAGGCGGAGGACCTCCAGTTGTCTCCTGAACCCTTCGGGGTGCTACCTGGTAGCGAAAGGACAGAGACTCTCCTATACTCTGTACCTGATACCTCGCTCACTTCGTCCAGTGAGTCCAACCTAGTGTACTCCGAAGCAGAGGTTACTCCCGAGTCTCTACACCCCTCCGACCAGGCGGAGGACCTCCAGTTGTCTCCTGAACCCTTCGGGGTGCTACCTGGTAGCGAAAGGACAGAGACTCTCCTATACTCTGTACCTGATACCTCGCTCACTTCGTCCAGTGAGTCCAACCTAGTGTACTCCGAAGCAGAGGTTACTCCCGAGTCTCTACACCCCTCCGACCAGGCGGAGAACCTCCAGTTGTCTCCTGAACCCTTCGGGGTGCTACCTGGTAGCGAAAGGACAGAGACTCTCCTATACTCTGTACCTGATACCTCGCTCACTTCGTCCAGTGAGTCCAACCTAGTGTACTCCGAAGCAGAGGTTACTCCCGAGTCTCTACACCCCTCCGACCAGGCGGAGGACCTCCAGTTGTCTCCAGAACCCTTCTGGGTGCCACCTGGTGGTGAATGGACAGAGACTTTCCTATATCCTGGATCTGATACCTCGCTTGCTTCGTCCAGTGAGTCCAACCTAGTGTACTCCGAAGCAGAGGTTACTCCCGAGTCTCTACACCCCTCCGACCAGGCAGAGGACCTCCAGTTGTCTCCAGAACCCTTCTGGGTGCCACCTGGTGGTGAATGGACAGAGACTTTCCTATATCCTGGATCTGATACCTCGCTTGCTTCGTCCAGTGAGTCCGACCTAGTGTACTCTGAAGCAGAGGTTACCCGTGAGTCTCTACACCCCTCTGACCAGGCGGAGGACCGCCAGTTGTCTCCAGAACCCTTCGGGGTGCCACCTGGTGGTGAATGGACAGAGACTTTCCTATACTCGGTACCCGATACCTCGCCTGCTTCGTCCAGTGAGTCCGACCTAGTGTACTCTGAAGCAGATGTTTTCTCTGAGCCTCTGCACTCTTCTGACCCGGCGGGGGACCTCCAGTTGTTTCCTGAATCCTCCGGGGTACCACCAGATAACAAAGAGACAGTGACTTTTCCTCATTATGTACCTGATAACCCGTCTATTTCTTCCTGTGAGCTTGACAAGATGTACCTCGAAGCAGAGATTACCCTCTAGTCTCTGTCCCCCTCCAACCCGGTGAAGGACTTCCAGTTGTCTCCTGTACCCTCTGGGGTGCCACCTGAAAATATGTGGAGAGAGACTTCCTTGTGTGCTGTTCCTGGTACTCCACCCGTTTCATCTGTTGCTGAGGATGGCTGGATAGGAGGTAGCATCCTAGCTAACCAGATGAGATCAGTTTTTCCTGTGGACAGTGGAAGTGATCTCCTTGAAGTGAACGACTGGTCCTCGAATTCCCTGCGGAAGATTCTGGCAGGCCTGAAGAAGAGGGGGCGTAAGGGGGGGGGGTACTGTAACATACCTGGCGGCGTCCTTGCATGGTGGTCCATCTCCCACTGTGCAAGAGCGCGCACTTGATCTCCAGTCCAGAATGTCTCTCTGGCTTCCCTCCATGCTGTCTGTTTGTGTCTGCTTCTGCTGCTTAAGGGCGGCGCCCGATCACTTCCTGCTTTTTGTACCTGCTGTGGGTCACACCCCTTGTGCGTCCTCAGCCTATTGCTGTCTGTCACCTGGTATATAGCTCAGCTGCTCCCATCTATCCCTGCCTGAGCATAGTGTTTCTTTCAGTGTGTGCTTGCACTCTGAAGGTGCCAGGTCCCGTTCTTTGTCTCCTGCTTTGCGGTATCTGTTCCCGTGTCTGAACTGAGTCCTGTCTGTCTCCTGCCTTGCGGTTTCAGTTCCCGTGTCTGAACTGAGTCCTGTCTGTGTTCTCTTGTCTGCCTATCCTGGAGGCTGTATTTCCAGGCCTGTCTGAACACGCTCCTAGCCTGTTCCTCCCGCCTTCTAGGGGCCGATTATCTAGACCCGCTCCGGTATCTTGTCTGTCCTGTCTGAACACGCTCCTAGCCTGTTCCTCCCGCCTTCTAGGGGCCGATTACCTAGACCCGCTCCGGTATCTTGTCTGTCCTGTCTGAACACGCTCCTAGCCTGTTCCTCCTGCCTTCTAGGGGCCGATTACCTAGACCTGCTCCTGTATCTTGTCTGTCCTGTCTGAACACGCTCCTTGCCTGTTCATCCTGCCTCTCTGGGGGCCGTATTCCCAGACCCGCTCCTGTATTCCGCTGCAGTGTCGGTCTCCTCCATACACTCAGTTCCAGTCTGAACTCTCTCCTATCCTTTACCTGTTTTGCCTCTATGTCCGTTCCCTTCCTTTTTCTGCAGAGTCTGAACTCGTACCTAACTCCTGCTTGTTGTCTCTGTACTCCCGTTTGTGAGTTTGTGGTCCACTCGCTACTTCACTGCAAGTACCCTGTGGGTATCTGGCGCTGCCTTTCCCTTCCTGTCTGTTCCGTGTGAACAGAGCCCTGTCCCCCCTGCTCAGCCTTGCCTGCTCTGACTCCTTTGCTCACCGCTCCGGCGGTTCTAGCCTGCTCTTACTCCTTTGCTTACCGCTCCGGCGGTTCTAGCCTGCTCTGACTCCTTTGCTCGCTGCTCCGGCAGCCTTGCTCCGCTCTGACCCTTTTGCTCACTGCTCCGGCAGTCTTGCTCCGCTCTTATCCTTTTGCTCACTGCTCCGGCAGTCTTGCTCCACTCTTGCTCACCGCTCCAGGCGGTCTCGTCTTGCTCCACTCTTGCTCACTGCTCCGGCAGTCTCGCTCAGCTCTGACCCTTTGCTCACCGCTCCTGGCGGCCTTGTCCTGCTCTACTCTTGCTCACCGCTCCAGGCGGCTTTGTCCTGTCCTGTTCTCGCTCACCTCTCTGGGCGGCCTCACTCTGCTGTGTTTGTCCGCCACATCTGTGGTTCTGTTCCTGAGTCCCAGTGTGTACTGGGTCCTATCCCGCCAGTGTCCCTACCTGCTAGTGCCTCCCTGTCTGCACTCTAGCTGTGCTTGCCTGTACCCCTCTGCCTGTATTGTTCCTGAGTCCCAGTGTGTACTGGGTCCTATCCCGCCTGTGTTCCTACCTGCTAGTGCCTCCCTGTCTGCACTCTAGCTGTGCTTGCCTGTACCCCCCTGCCTGCATACCCGCCTGCCTGCATACCAGTCATGCCTGCCTATACCCACCAGTCTGTGTGCCAGCCTACCAGTCTGTTCCTGTATTCCCCTGTGTGGGTCAACAGCCGTGTCCGGGGTCTGTCCTGGAGTAGCACCTGGTCCCTCTGCTCGGTTCCTCCTTGGTGCACTGGCGTCGTATGCCGTCGTGCCACCTTGGTCGGATCGGGCAGATACTTAGTTACGCCCCTCCAGGCACTCTCCGGTTCATGGCACAGTGGAATCACTACATAAACACGCACACGCCAGTCAGTCCGGGCGTGTGCATAACACCTAGTATATATCACTCAATCACATATATCCATCCCTGCTGTTATGGCTGAAATAGATCACTTTGTTACATGGTAAAATTTTAAAATCAATGCAGCGAAGTCTGAGGCCCTCGATGTCTCCCTCCCTAAATCCATATAGGATTCCATCCAGTCCAACTTTCCCTTTGCCTGGCCCTCACAGGGTATCAAATACTTAGGAATTCCTATTCATAGAGACCTCTCCCATCTATGTTATCTTAATTTTGGGCCCTTTATTGAACAATTCCATACAGACCACGGTTGGCAAGTTAGAACTGTAAGATTCACTACGTGAACCACTGGTGTTTTGTGGAAAAGCACATGTACACCGCGTTCCAAATTATTATGCAAAAAGTGTTTAGGAGTGATAAGGGAAGAATTTGTTTGTTTGTCAGTTAAACTCATTGATGGTGATGTGTGTCAGGGCTCTTTATATCACTGTAAGCAATTGCAGACACCTGTGCTAATTAGTTTGGCAGGTGTGTCCAATGAAAGGCAAGACTACTTAAGAAGGCTCTCTCACATTATTAAGCAGCCTACATTTTCTGCCAAAATGGGAAAGAAAAAGGATGTGTCGGCTGCTGAGAAGCAACAAATTGTGGAGTGTTTAGGTCAAGGCATGACTACAATCAACATTGTGCGATGATCAGGATGAAGTGTCTTGGCAATCAAGAAGTATGTAGCTGATTCACAGTACACACGTGTGCGTGCTGATAAGGGCAAATTGAGGACTCTTTCCTACAGGCAATTACGTCAGGTTGAAAGAGCAGCGGCAAAAAAGCCTTGTCATAGCAGCAGACAAGTTTTTGAAGCTGCTTGTGCCTCCAACGTCCCCCGAACAACAAGATGCAGGGTCCTTCAGAGGTTTGCAGCTGTGCATACGCCATCCTGTCGACCTCCTCTATCCACTTCACACAAGCAGAAACGGCTCCAGTGGGCCAAACATTACATGAAGACTGATTTCAAAACTGTTTTGTTCACGGATGAGTGCCGTGCAGCGCTCGATGGTCCAGATGAATGGAGTGGAGGATGGCTGGTTGATGGACACCCCACGCAAACACGGCTACAGCGCCAACAAGGAGGAGGTGGAGTAATGTTTTGGGCTGGAATCATGGGGAGAGAGATTGTCGGCCCCTTTAGGATCCCTGAAGGCGCTAAAGATGAACTCCATAATGTATGTGGATTTTCTCAAACAGCACTTCCTGCCATGGTTCAAGAAGAAGAACCGTGTATTTCACAGCAAGATCATTTTTCTGCATGATAATGCACCATCTCATGCTGCACATAAAACATCTGCATCTCTGGCTGATATGGGCATAAAAGGGGACAAACTTATGGTGTGACCCCCATGCTCCCCTGACCTCTACCCCATTCAGAACCTTTGGAGCATCATTAAAAGGAGTGTCTATGATGGCGGGAGGCAGTTCACATCTAAGCAACAGCTCTGGGAGGGTATTCTGTCCTCATGCAAAACAATTGAAGCAGAAACCATCCAAAACCTGACAAATTCAATGGACGAGAGAGTTCAGAAGCTCCTTTCGAACAAGGGGTCCTATGTGAAAATGTAACATCACCTAGAATAAAGTTTTGAGTTGAAAACTGTTTGATTTCAGTTTCTAACAACCTGCTAATGCTTATAATTTCAAAAATGACCATTTTTTTGGTCTTTATTAAAATGAAAAGGTTGATCGAAAAGTTTGGGGGATCTAAGAGTGTGGCAACCCAGTAGTCATGATTACTTCGAATTCTGACAATATGAGGGTCATGCTGCAGGTAGTGCAGCAAGAAGGCACTTACGTGTCTTGCGCATCTCGGAGCCCCAAAATTATTTTCCGGGCTAGATGCAGCTAAAAGTTATTTTTAATTTTAAATCTGGTGAAGCTTATTATAGATGGCCTAATAGGATCAGTGCTGCACACTGCTACAAAGCCCAAATTATTTTCCAGTCAAGATACAGATAAACATGATTAGTAATTTGAAAGCTTAAAACGGTTGGTAGGGTGATTTTAACCAATCATCAAGCTTTTACTCTCCCCAGGATGACACAGGGGTAGAAAAGTCGTTTCGGATCCATGATTTGTTCATCTTTATGAACGTGAGTCTGTCTACATTATCAGTGGAGAGCCGCGTGCGCTTATCTGTCAGCACACCACCAGCAGCGCTGAACACACGTTCAGACAGAACGCTGGCTGCGGGGCATGACAAGATCTCCAAGGCGTAAGTGGCTAGCTCCGGCCATTTATCCAGATTGGAAGCCCAAAAAGAGCAAGGGTCCAGTGACACAGTCGTGGCTTCAATGTTTACTTGGAGATACTCCTGTACCATCGTCTCTAGGCGTTGACTATGTGTCAGACTTCTTGTCTCCTGTGGCCTTGCAAAGGATGGGCTAAAAAAGTGGTGAAATGATTCCGCAAAATTGATGTTACCAGCAGATACTGTGGTTCTGTTACGGTTTGAGTGCTGAACACTTGACGGTCCCACGGTTGGCAAGTTGGAACTGTGAGATTCACTACGTGCACCACTGGTATTTTGTGGAAAAGCACATGTAAGATTCTGCAACAGTCTCTGCTGATACTCCTGCATGCGTGCATCCCTTTCTATGGCAGGAATAATTTCTGCAAATTTACTTTTGTACCGGGGATCTAACAGTGTGGCAACCCAGTAGTCAGGATTATTTCTAATTCTCACAATTCGAGGGTCATGTTGCAGGTAGTGCAGCAAGAAGGCACTCATGTGTGTTGCGCATCCAGGAGCACCAAGTCCCTGTTGTGTTGGTGGCGAGGTAACAATCATGCTTCCTTCCTCTGTCCTCTCCCCCCAACCTCGCACAACATAAATGTGATCAAGGTCTCCCTCATCTGATGAGTCTTCCATCAGTTCGTCCTCCACTTCTTCCTGGGCTCCTGCACCTTCCTCACTAGTTTGGCTGCTACCATACGCCCTGGTAAAACCATCTCCCCCACCCTCACATGCCTGCCGCCTTGGTGCTGCCGACCGTCTGGACCTTGCAGATGTTAGCCCTTCCGCATACAACTCCTCCTCCTCTACTTCCTCCACCTCCTCTTGTGCCACCACCTGACTCCGAATTCTTTTTAACATGTGCTCCAGCATGTAAATCACCGGAATAGTCATGCTGATAATGGCATCGTCAGCACTAAACATCTTCGTCGCCATTTCAAAACTGTGCAGAAGGGTGCATAGGTCCCTGATCTGAGACCACTCCTCCAGCGTGATTTGCCCCACCTCTGAATCTCGTTGGCCCAGGCTATACGTCAGAACGTATTGCACCAGGGCTTGTCGGTGCTGCCACAGTCGCTGCAACATGTGCAGAGTTGAATTCCACCGGGTAGGCACATCGCATTTTAGCCGGTGAAGTGGCAGGCCCAACGACTTCTGTAGAGATGTAAGTCGCTGAGCTGCGGGATGCGAACGGCGGAAGTGAGCACACAGCGACCGTGCCCTCTGCAGAAGGCCATCTAGTCTGGGATAGTGGGCTAAAAATTGCTGGACAACCAGGTTCAACACGTGAGCCATACAAGGCACGTGTGTGACATTGCCCCGGCGAAGGGCCGCACCCAGGTTTGCAGCATTGTCGCACACGGCCTTCCCTGGTTTCAGGTCCAGTGGAGACAACCATTCATGAAATTGGTTCTCCAGAGCTGACCACAACTCCTCAGCTGTGTGACTCACATTTCCCAGACATTTCAATGTAAAAACTGCCTGATGACGTTGAGCCCTACTGCCAGCATAGTAAGGAGGTGTGCAGGATCCCTTCTGCGCAGTTAGAAAGCTTGTGGCATGACCAGACAGGCTTTGGGTGCAGGTGGAAGACCGAGAGGAGGTTGAGGAGGCAGAAGCAGTGGAGGAAAAATGACATAAAGAGGATTGACGCACAACTCGTGGGGACGGCAAGACTTGGACAGCAGCCCCTTGTCCTGCTGTCACCATAGTTACCCAGTGCCCAGTCAGCGACATGTAACGCCCCTGTCCATGCCTACTCGTCCAAGTGTCTGTGGTGAAATGCACCCTGTCACACACAGAGTTTCTCAAAGAAGCGGTGATGTTGTGTGCGACATGCTGGTGGAGCGCAGGCACACCTTTCTTTGAGAAGTAGTGCCGACTGGGCATCTGGTACTGGGGCACTGCGACGGACATAAGGTCTCGAAAATCCTCTGTGTCCACCAGGCGGAAAGGCAGCATTTCTGTAGCCAAGAGCTTGCAGATGGTGAAATTCAACCTCTTAGCTTTCTCATGGCTAGGAGGAAATGGTCTTTTACTTGTCCACATCTGAGGGACCGAGGGCTGGCTATTGTGCTTAGACGGGGTTGATAAGGGTGTCCCCGGCAAACTGCCGGTCTGTGAGGAAGATGCAGGCGGACATGTTAGGTTGCCTTGATCCAAAGGTGGTGCTATCGATGTCGGACAGCGCTCAAGACCAGCTGGTGTTACCACCTCCAAAGAAAATGATGACCTGCCAATCACGCTGGCTGTTGCGGGTAAAGAGGTGGCAGGTCTGCGCCCCAAAACAGGTGTGACTGCTGTCCCCCCAGTCACAGAGGATGAAGAGGCCGCGGATGCACAAGATATGGCAGACGGTGGTTGGCCCGGCCGGCTAGACCGCATTGTAGCACACTGAGCTTCCCACTGCAACTTATGCTTCATGTCCATGTGCCGGTTCATGCATGAAGTACTCAAACTATGTATTTTTTGGCCTCTACTTAGCTTTTGCTGACAAATGTTACAGATAACACGAGTTGGGTCATCTTTATCGATCTGAAAAAATGCCCAGGCTATGCAAGGCTTAGCACCCATGCGACCTGAAGAGCCACCACGACTTGTGGTGAGAGGCAGAGTTGTGTTTGAGGATGCAGTTGTTGACGTGCTTCCAGTACTACGTCTCTGTCCAGGAAGGCGCAACCTGACCTCGTCGTCACTAGCATCTTCCTCCACCTCCTCTGCTGACCTCATCTCTTGGCTGACTGTGGGTTGACAGTAAGTGGGATCTCCGACCTCATCATCATCACCCTGTGCGTTATCACACCCGTCGTCCTCAGAGCCAACCTGTTCCTGCCCTGACAAAAAACTAAAGTTGTCGCTCCAATCAGGTATTTGAGTCTTATCATCGTCTTCCTCATTGTCTCCACCAACAGGAGTTACAGTTTGGGAATGAGGGTCTACATTATGGTCAGAACCTTCTGCGTCTGGTCCTGGATCCGACTCATAAAGATTCTGGGCATCAGTGCAGATCATTTCCTCGTCTGGATTCACAGAAGCGCTGGAGTCGACCTCTGATTCCCAGGCTATAGTATGAGTAAACAGCTCTGCAGACTCAACCATCTGTTCTACCTCATACTCAGACGGGCAGCTGGAGATTTGGGAGCTGTGAGGAAGCAAGTGCGATTTGGGTGACACCTTTGAGGACTGGAGTATTTGTGATGTTGAAGTTGATGTGGAGGAGAGCCCACTTAAAGGAGCACTTGATATCCGTTGAAGCACCTGCTGTTTTTGTGCCTCATCTGGAATTTGTAGCGATTGGCGTGGCCGTAAGAAAGGGATCTTATCACATTGTCCGCTAAAAGAAGTAGACATTTTAGTTTGGCTGGAAGATGGTCTTTCTTCTGCACCTACCCCACGGACACAACCTTTTTTCGCCTTCCCAACACGCCTATTCCCCTTTCCACCAGCAGCAGGCCTTTTTCCACTCATTTTGGTGGTTAACTAATTCACAACTCTGGAGTTGTTTGCACAAAAAAACAATGGATGGTAACCGAGCAGAGCTGAGTGGCCAAACTGTGGTATTAGGCCAAAACTATTGGCTGGGTTAGATGCAGAAAAAAATTATTTTTAATTTGCAACCTGATGGAGGTCAGTATAGATGGACTAATAGACCAAGTCCCACACACTGCTAGAAGCCCAAATATTTTTTCAGAGCTAGATGCAGAAATTTTTTTTATTCAATTTGCAACCTGATGGAGGTCAGTATAGATGGACTAATAGACCAAGTCCCACACACTGCTAGAAGCCCAAATATTTTTTCAGAGCTAGATGCAGAAAAAAATTATTTTTAATTTGCAACCTGATGGAGGTCAGTATAGATGGACTAATAGACCAAGTCCCACACACCGCTAGAAGCCCAAATATTTTTTCAGAGCTAGATGCAGAAAAAAATTATTTTTAATTTGCAACCTGATGGAGGTCAGTATAGATGGACTAATAGACCAAGTCCCACACACCGCTAGAAGCCCAAATATTTTTTCAGAGCTAGATGCAGAAAAAAATTATATTCAATTTGCAACCTGCTGGAGGTCAGTATAGAAGGACTAATAGAACAAGTCCCACACACTGCTAGAAGCCCAAATATTTTTTCAGAGCTAAATGAAGAAAAAAATTATTTTTAATTTGCAACCTGATGGAGGTCAGTATAGATGGACTAATAGACCAAGTCCCACACACTGCTAGAAGCCCAAATATTTTTTCAGAGCTAGATGCAGAAAAAAATTATTTTTAATTTGCAACCTGATGGAGGTCAGTATAGATGGACTAATAGACCAAGTCCCACACACTGCTAGAAGCCCAAATATTTTTTCAGAGCTAGATGCAGAAAAAAATTATTTTTAATTTGCAACCTGATGGAGGTCAGTATAGATGGACTAATAGACCAAGTCCCACACACCGCTAGAAGCCCAAATATTTTTTCAGAGCTAGATGCAGAAAAAAATTATATTCAATTTGCAACCTGCTGGACGTCAGTATAGAAGGACTAATAGAACAAGTCCCACACACTGCTAGAAGCCCAAATATTTTTTCAGAGCTAAATGAAGAAAAAAATTATTTTTAATTTGCAACCTGATGGAGGTCAGTATAGATGGACTAATAGACCAAGTCCCACACACTGCTAGAAGCCCAAATATTTTTTCAGAGCTAGATGCAGAAAAAAATTATTTTTAATTTGCAACCTGATGGAGGTCAGTATAGATGGACTAATAGACCAAGTCCCACACACCGCTAGAAGCCCAAATATTTTTTCAGAGCTAGATGCAGAAAAAAATTATATTCAATTTGCAACCTGATGGACGTCAGTATAGAAGGACTAATAGAACAAGTCCCACACACTGCTAGAAGCCCAAATATTTTTTCAGAGCTAAATGAAGAAAAAAATTATTTTTAATTTGCAACCTGATGGAGGTCAGTATAGATGGACTAATAGACCAAGTCCCACACACTGCTAGAAGCCCAAATATTTTTTCAGAGCTAGATGCAGAAAAAAATTATTTTTAATTTGCAACCTGATGGAGGTCAGTATAGATGGACTAATAGACCAAGTCCCACACACTGCTAGAAGCCCAAATATTTTTTCAGAGATAAATGAAGAAAAAAATTATTTTTAATTTGCAACCTGATGGAGGTCAGTATAGATGGACTAATAGACCAAGTCCCACACACTGCTAGAAGCCCAAATATTTTTTCAGAGCTAGATGCAGAAAAAAAATATTTTTAATTTGCAACCTGATGGAGGTCAGTATAGATGGACTAATAGACCAAGTCCCACACACCGCTAGAAGCCCAAATATTTTTTCAGAGCTAGATGCAGAAAAAAATCATATTCAATTTGCAACCTGCTGGAGGTCAGTATAGAAGGACTAATAGAACAAGTCCCACACACTGCTAGAAGCCCAAATATTTTTTCAGAGCTAAATGAAGAAAAAAATTATTTTTAATTTGCAACCTGATGGAGGTCAGTATAGATGGACTAATAGACCAAGTCCCACACACTGCTAGAAGCCCAAATATTTTTTCAGAGCTAGATGCAGAAAAAAATTATATTCAGTTTGCAACCTGATGGAGGTCAGTATAGATGGACTAATAGAATGATGCTATGCCCAAAAGATTTTACTTCACTAGGTGCAGTAAAAAAATTGGTATTCTATACACAGGTGGTATGTCTTGCAACACAGATAGGCTACTCCACTGACTAACACACTCTGCAATAGGCCAAAAAGGATTAGCTTTGCTAGATTCAGCCAAATGCTGTGAAAAAAACTTGCACAGCACTGGCACAGACCTGCCTGGCAAAAACTGATAGGAACTGATGTAACCTAGTCCTGAAAAGGACTCCAATTACAATTAGTCTTTACTCCCACAATCTATCTATTTAAGAGCACAGACCTGCCTGATAAAAGTCGTAGGAAATGCTGTAACCTAGTCCTTAAAAGGACTGCAATCACAACTATTCCCTACTCCCAAGCTATCTGTATATTTGTGCGAAAATTGGCTTGAAATTAACAAGGTATAGCGCACACAGCAACAGCGGTGCCGTCTAACACGCAGCTGCAGCAGTGAGAAAATGGTGGCGACGGGGAAAATGGCTTGGTCTTATAGGGCAAGGACATGTGACATACACTGCCAATCACACATGCCCTTGCTTGTGTGAAAAAAAGCACTTCGCTCCGTGTGTGCGCTGCTGATAGGCTGACAGATTGCACCTCCCCACTGCAAATGCGGGAAAGAGAAAAAAAAATGGAGATCTTCATTGTTCCTGCAGAGATCCATCCCCTGCCCCGCTGTACACTCAAACTGCGTATTAACATTAATTTTCATCATTACTGAGAAAAAATCCAGTTATGATTTTGGTGCACGAACAGTTATCGAACATAACCTCGGACAGCCGAATTTTTCTCAAATTGTTCGTGTTCGCCGACCGGCTCGAACACCGCCCAAAACAGCTCGAATTTGAGATTGGCAAACAGTTCGAGTAGAACAACGCTCATCTCTAAACAGGAGTTCTTGAGTTCTAATCCTTGGAGAGCCTTTTTCATTTACTTACTGATAAGCTTCCTATGGAGCCAATGGAAATTTGCATTGATTTTGGGCTTGAGATAGTGCAATTGTGAGATATAGAATCTGTATTACGTGTTCATCAAGAACAATATGTCATGATGCGCTGCAAAGATTACTATTAAGAATAACATAGTCAAACCAATGGATTTCTTTTTGAACTTACCTAATAGTGATTCATTGTTCACTGCCCTTCTTGACATCACTTTGCACTTGTGATGTTCCAATGGCTTAGTGGGTTAATGTCCCTGTCTTTTAAACAGGAGTTCGTGAGTTCTAGTCCTCAGAGAGCTTTTTTTCGTTTACTTACCAATCAGTTTCCTATAGAGCCAATGGAAATTTGCATTGATTTTGGGATTGAGATAGTGCAATTGTGAGATAGAATCTGTACTAAGTGTTCATAAAGAACAATATGTCATTACAAGCTGTTTAGATTGGCATTAAGAATAACATAGTAAAACCAATGGATTTCTTTTTGAACTTACCTAATAGTGATTCATTGGTCACTGCCCTTCTTGACATAAATTTGCACCTGTGATGTTCCAGTGGCTTACTGGGTTTATGCACCTGTCTTGTAAACAGTAGTTCATGAGTTCTAATCCATGAAGAGTCTTTTTCATTTACTTACTAATAAGCCTCCTATGGAGCAATGGAAATTTGAATTGATTTTGAGAAATAGAATCTGTATTACGTGTTCATCAAGAACAATATGTCATGATGCGCTGCAAAGATTGGCATTAAGAATAACATAGTGAAACCAATGGATTTGTTTTTGAACTTACCTAATAGTGATTCATTGTTCACTGCCCTTCTTGACATAACTTTGCACCTGTGATGTTCCAGTGGCTTACTGGGTTTATGCACCTGTCTTGTAAACAGGAGTTCATGAGTTCTAATCCTTGGAGAGTTTTTTTCATTTACTTACTAATAAGCTTCCTATGGAGCCAATAAAAATTTGCATTGATTTTGGGATTGAGATAGTGCAATTGTGAGATAGAATCTGTACTAAGTGATCATAAAGAACAATATGTCATTACAAGCTGTTTAGATTGGAATTAAGTATAACATAGTAAAACCAATGGATTTCTTTTTGAACTTACCTAATAGTGATTCATTGGTCACTGCCCTTCTTGACATAAATTTGCACCTGTGATGTTGCTGTGGCATACTGGGTTAATGCACCTGTCTTGTAAAAAGGATTTCATGAGTTCTAATCCTTGGAGAGTTTTTTCATTTACTTACTAATAACCTTCCTATGGAGCCAATGGAAATTTGCATTGATTTTGGGCTTGAGATAGTGCAATTGTGAGATATAGAATCTGTATTACGTGTTCATCAAGAACAATATGTCATGATGCGCTGCAAATATTAGCATTAAGAATAACATAGTGAAACCAATGGATTTCTTTTTGAACTTACCTAATAGTGATTCATTGTTCACTGCCCATCTTGATATCACTTGGCACTTGTGATGTTCCAATGGCTTAGTGTGTTAATGTCCCTGTCTTTTAAAAAGGAGTTCGTGAGTTCTAGTCCTCAAAGAGCTTTTTTTCATTTACTTACCAATCAGTTTCCTATAGAGCCAATGGAAATTTGCATTGATTTTGGGATTGAGATAGTGCAATTGTGAGATAGAATCTGTACTAAGTGTTCATAAAGAACAATATGTCATTACAAGCTGTTTAGATTGGCATTAAGAATAACATAGTAAAACCAATGGATTTCTTTTTGAACTTACCAAATAGTGATTCATTGTTCACTGCCCTTCTTGACATAAATTTGCACCTGTGATGTTCCAGTGGCTAACTGGGTTTATGCACCTGTCTTGTAAACAGGAGTTCATGAGTTCTAATCCATGGAGAGTCTTTTTCATTTACTTACTAATAAGCTTCCTATGGAGCAATGGAAATTTGAATTGATTTTGAGATATAGAATCTGTAATACGTGTTCATCAAGAACAATATGTCATGATGCGGTGCAAAGATTGGCATTAAGAATAACATAGTGAAACCAATGGATTTGTTTTTGAACTTACCTAATAGTGATTCATTGTTCACTGCCCTTCTTGACATAACTTTGCACCTGTGATGTTGCAGTGGCTTACTGGGTTTATGCACCTGTCTTGTAAACAGGAGTTCATGAGTTCTAAATTTTGGAGAGCTTTTTTCATTTACTTACTAATAAGCTTCCTATGGAGCCAATGGAAATTTGCATTGATTTTGAGATATAGAATCTGTATTACGTGTTCATCAAGAACAATATGTCATGATGCGCTGCAAAGATTGGCATTAAGAATAACATAGTGAAACCAATGGATTTCTTTTTGAACTTACCTAATAGTGATTCATTGTTCACTGCCCTTCTTGACATAACTTTGCACCTGTGATGTTCCAGTGGCTTACTGGGTTAATGCACCTGGCTTGTAAAAAGGATTTCATGAGTTCTAATTCTTGGAGAGTTTTTTTCATTTACTTACTAATAAGCTTCCTATGGAGCCAATGGAAATTTGCATTGATTTTGGGATTGAGATAGTGCAATTGTGAGATAGAATCTGTACTAAGTGTTCATAAAGAACAATATGTCATTACAAGCTGTTTAGATTGGAATTAAGTATAACATAGTAAAACCAATGGATTTCTTTTTGAACTTACCTAATAGTGATTCATTGGTCACTGCCCTTCTTGACATAAATTTGCACCTGTGATGTTGCTGTGGCATACTGGGTTAATGCACCTGTCTTGTAAAAAGGATTTCATGAGTTCTAATCCTTGGAGAGTTTTTTTCATTTACTTACTAATAACCTTCCTATGGAGCCAATGGAAATTTGCATTGATTTTGGGCTTGAGATAGTGCAATTGTGAGATATAGAATCTGTATTACGTGTTCATCAAGAACAATATGTCATGATGCGCTGCAAATATTAGAATTAAGAATAACATAGTGAAACCAATGGATTTCTTTTTGAACTTACCTAATAGTGATTCATTGTTCACTGCCCTTCTTGACATGACTTTGCACTTGTGGTGTTCCAATGGCTTAGTGGGTTAATGTCCCTGTCTTTTAAAAAGGATTTCGTGAATTCTAGTCCTCAAAGAGCTTTTTTTCATTTACTTACCAATCAGTTTTCTATAGAGCCAATGGAAATTTGCATTGATTTTGGGATTGAGATAGTGCAATTGTGAGATAGAATCTGTATTACGTGTTCATCAAGAACAATATGTCATGATGCGCTGCAAAGATTGGCATTAAGAATAACATAGTGAAACCAATGGATTTCTTTTTTAACTTACCTAATAGTGATTCATTGTTCACTGCCCTTCTTGACATAACTTTGCACCTGTGATGTTCCAGTGGCTTACTGGGTTTATTCACCTGTCTTGTAAACAGGAGTTCATGAGTTCTAATCCTTGGAGAGTTTTTTTCATTTACTTACTAATAAGCTTCCTATGGAGCCAATGGAAATTTGCATTCATTTTGGGCTTGAGATAGTGCAATTGTGAGATATAGAATCTGTATTACGTGTTCATCAAGAACAATATGTCATGATGCGCAGCAAATATTAGCATTAAGAATAACATAGTGAAACCAATGGATTTCTTTTTGAACTTACCTAATAGTGATTCATTGTTCACTGCCCTTCTTGACATAAATTTGCACCTGTGATGTTCCAGTGGCTTACTGGGTTTATGCACCTGTCTTGTAAACAGGAGTTCATGAGTTCTAATCCATGGAGAGTCTTTTTCATTTACTTAACTAATAAGCTTCCTATGGAGCAATGGAAATTTGAATTGATTTTGAGATATAGAATCTGTATTACGTGTTCATCAAGAACAATATGTCATGATACGCTGCAAAGATTGGCATTAAGAATAACATAGTGAAACCAATGGATTTGTTTTTGAACTTACCTAATAGTGATTCATTGTTCACTGCCCTTCTTGACATCACTTTGCGCTTGTGATGTTCCAATGGCTTAGTGGGTTAATGCCCCTGTCTTTTAAACTAGAGTTCATGAGTTCTAGTCCTCAAAGAGCTCTTTTTCATTTACTTACCAATAAGTTTCCTATAGAGCCAATGGAAATTTGCATTGATTTTGGGATTGAGATAGTGCAATTGTGAGATAGAATCTGTAGTAAGTGTTCATAAAGAACAATATGTCATCACAATCTGTTTAGATTGGCTTTAAGAATAACATAGTAAAACCAATGGATTTCTTTTTGAACTTACCTAATAGTGATTCATTGTTCACTGCCCTTCTTGACATCAATTTGCACCTGTGATGTTCCTGTGGCTTAATGGGTTAATGCACCTGTCTTGTAAAAAGGATTTCATGAGTTCTAATCCTTGGAGAGTGTTTTTCATTTATTTACTAATAAGCTTCCTATGGAGCCAATGGAAATTTGCATTGATTTTGGGCTTGAGATAGTGCATTTGTGAGATATAGAATCTGTATTACGTGTTCATCAAGAACAATATGTCATGATGCGCTGCAAAGATTAGCATTAAGAATAACATAGTCAAACCAATGGATTTCTTTTTGAACTTACCTAATAGTGATTCATTGTTCAATGCCCTTCTTGACATCACTTTGCACTTGTGATGTTCCAATGGCTTAGTGGGTTAATGTCCCTGTCTTTTAAAAACGAGTTTGTGAGTTCTAGTCCTCAGAGAGCTTTTTTTCATTTACTTACCAATAAGTTTCCTATAGAGCCAATGGAAATTTGCATTGATTTTGGGATTGAGATAGTGCAATTGTGAGATAGAATCTGTACTAAGTGTTCATAAAGAACAATATGTCATTGCAAGCTCTTTAGATTGGCATTAAGAATAACATAGTAAAACCAATGGATTTCTTTTTGAACTTACCAAATAGTGATTCATTGTTCACTGCCCTTCTTGACATAAATTTGCACCTGTGATGTTCCAGTGGCTTACTGGGTTTATGCACCTGTCTTGTAAACAGGAGTTCATGAGTTCTAATCCATGGAGAGTCTTTTTCATTTACTTACTAATAAGCTTCCTGTGTAGCAATGGAAATTTGCATTGATTTTGAGATATAGAATCTGTATTACGTGTTCATCAAGAACAATATGTGATGATGCGCTGCAAAGATTGGCATTAAGAATAACATAGTGAAACCAATGGATTTCTTTTTTAACTTACCTAATAGTGATTCATTGTTCACTGCCCTTCTTGACATAACTTTGAACCTGTGATGTTCCAGTGGCTTACTGGGTTTATGCGCCTGTCTTGTAAACAGGAGTTCATGAGTTCTAATCCTTGGAGAGCCTTTTTCATTTACTTACTAATAAGCTTCCTATGGAGCCAATGGAAATTTGCATTGATTTTGGGCTTGAGATAGTGCAATTGTGAGATATAGAATCTGTATAACGTGGTCATCAAGAACAATATGTCATGATGCGCTGCAAAGATTAGCATTAAGAATAACATAGTCAAACCAATGGATTTCTTTTTGAGTTACCTAATAGTGATTCATTGTTCACTGCCCTTCTTGACATCACTTTGCACTTGTGATGTTCCAATGGCTTAGTGGGTTAATGTCCCTGTCTTTTAAACAGGAGTTCGTGAGTTCTAGTCCTCAGAGAGCTTTTTTTCATTTACTTACCAATAAGTTTCCTATAGAGCCAATGGAAATTTGCATTGATTTTGGGACTGAGATAGTGCAATTGTGAGATAGAATCTGTACTAAGTGTTCATAAAGAACAATATGTCATTACAAGCTGTTTAGATTGGCATTAAGAATAACATAGTAAAACCAATGGATTTCTTTTTGAACTTACCTAATAGTGATTCATTGGTCACTGCCATTCTTGACATCGCTTTGCACTTGTGATGTTCCAATGGCTTAGTGGGTTAATGCCAATGTCTTTTAAACAGGAGTTCATGAATTCTACTTCTCAGAAAGATTTTTTTCGTTTACTTACCAATAAGTTTCCTATAGAGCCAATGGAATTTGCATTGATTTTGGGACTGAGATAGTGCAATTGTGAGATAGAATCTGTACTAAGTGTTCATAAAGAACAATATGTCATTACAAGCTGTTTAGATTGGCATTAAGAATAACATAGTAAAACCAATGGATTTCTATTTGAACTTACCAAATAGTGATTCATTGGTCACTGCCCTTCTTGACATAAATTTGCACCTGTGATGTTCCAGTGGCTTACTGGGTTTATGCACCTGTCTTGTAAACAGGAGTTCATGAGTTCTAATCCATGGAGAGTCTTTTTCATTTACTTACTAATAAGCTTCCTGTGGAGCAATGGAAATTTGCATTGATTTTGAGATATAGAATCTGTATTACGTGTTCATCAAGAACCATATGTCATGATGCGCTGCAAAGATTGGCATTAAGAATAACATAGTGAAACCAATGGATTTCTTTTTTAACTTACCTAATAGTGATTCATGGTTCACTGCCCTTCTTGACATAACTTTGCACCTGTGATGTTCCAGTGGCTTACTGGGTTTATGCACCTGTCTTGTAAACAGGAGTTCATGAGTTCTAATCCTTGGAGAACCTTTTTCATTTACTTACTAATAAGCTTCCTATGGAGCCAATGGAAATTTGCATTGATTTTGGGCTTGAGATAGTGCAATTGTGAGATATAGAATCTGTATAAAGTGGTCATCAAGAACAATATGTCATGATGCGCTGCAAAGATTAGCATTAAGAATAACATAGTCAAACCAATAGATTTCTTTTTGAAATTACCTAATAGTGATTCATTGTTCACTGCCCTTCTTGACATCACTTTGCACTTGTGATGTTCCAATGGCTTAGTGGGTTAATGTCCATGTCTTTTAAACAGGCGTTCGTGAGTTCTAGTCCTCAGAGAGCTTTTTTTCATTTACTTACCAATAAGTTTCCTATAGAGCCAATGGAATTTGCATTGATTTTGGGACTGAGATAGTGCAATTGTGAGATAGAATCTGTACTAAGTGTTCATAAAGAACAATATGTCATTACAAGCTGTTTAGATTGGCATTAAGAATAACATAGTAAAACCAATGGATTTCTATTTGAACTTACCAAATAGTGATTCATTGGTCACTGCCCTTCTTGACATAAATTTGCACCTGTGATGTTGCTGTGGTTTACTGGGTTAATGCACCTGTCTTGTAAAAAGGATTTCATGAGTTCTAAGCCTTGGAGAGTCTTTTTCATTTACTTACTAATAGCTTCCTATGGAGCAATGGAAATTTGCATTGATTTTGAGATATAGAATCTGTATTACGTGTTCATCAAGAACAATATGTCATGATGCGCTGCAAAGATTAGCATTAAGAATAACATAGTGAAACCAATGGATTTCTTTTTGAACTTACCTAATAGTGATTCATTGGTCATTGCCCTTCTTGACAACCTTTTTCACTTGTGATGTTCCAGTGGCTTACTTGGTTGTTGCGCCTGTCCTATAAACAGAAGTACATGAGTTCTAATTCTCAGAGAGTTTTTTTCATTTACTTACTAATAAGCTTCCTATAGAGCCAATGGAAATTTGCATTGATTTTGGGCTTGAGATAGTTCAATTGTGAGATATAGAATCTGTATTACGTGTTCATCAAGAACAATACGTCATGATGCGCTGCAAAGATTGGCATTAAGAATAACGTAGTGAAACCAATGGATTTTTTTTTAACTTACCTAATAGTGATTCAATGTTCACTGCCCTTCTTGAAATCACTTTGCATTTGTGATGTTCCAATGGCTTAGTGGGTTAATGCCCCTGTCTTTTAAACAGGAGTTCATGAGTTCTAGTCCTCAGAGAGCCCTTTTTCATTTACTTACCAATAAGTTTCCTATAGAGCCAATGGAAATTTGCATTGATTTTGGGATAGAGATAGTGCAATTGTGAGATAGAATCTGTAGTAAGTGTTCATAAAGAACAATATGTCATCACAATCTGTTTAGATTGGCAATAAGAATAACATAGTAAAACCAATGGATTTCTTTTTGAACTTACCAAATAGTGATTCATTGTTCACTGCCCTTCTTGACACAAATTTGCACCTGTGATGTTCCAGTGGCTTACTGGGTTAATGCACCTGTCTAGTCAACAGGAGTTCATGAGTTCTAATCCATGGAGAGTCTTTTTCATTTACTTACTAATAAGCTTCCTATGGAGCAATGGAAATTTGCATTGATTTTGAGATATAGAATCTGTATTACGTGTTCATGAAAAACAATACGTCATGATGAGCTGCAAAGATTGGCATTAAGAATAACATAGTGAAACCAATGGATTTCTTTTTGATCTTACCTAATAGTGATTCATTGTTCACTGCCCTTCTTGATATTACTTTGCACTTGTGATGTTCCAATGGCTTAGTGGGTTAATGCCCCTGTCTTTTAAACAGGAGTTCATGAGTTCTAGTCCTTAGAGAGCTCTTTTTCATTTACTTACCAATAAGTTTCCTATAGAGCCAATGGAAATTTGCATTGATTTTGGGATTGAGATAGTGCAATTGTGAGATAGAATCTGTAGTAAGTGTTCAGAAAGAACAATATGTCATCACAATCTGTTTAGATTGGCTTTAAGAATAACATAGTAAAACCAATGCATTTCTTTTTGAACTTACCTAATAGTGATTCATTGTTCACTGCCCTTCTTGACATCACTTTGCAACGGTGATGTTCCTGTGGCTTACTGTGTTAATGCACCTGTCTTGAGAAAAGGATTTCATGAGTTCTAATCCTTGGAGAGTCTTTTTCATTTATTTACTAATAAGCTTCCTATGGAGCAAATGTAAATTTGCATTGATTTTGGGATTGAGATAGTGCAATTGTGAGATATAGAATTGTATTACGTGTTCATCAAGAACAATATGTCATGATACGATGCAAAGATTAGCATTAAGAATAACATAGTGAAACCAATGGATTTCTTTTTGAACTTACCTAATAGTGATTCATTGTTCACTGCCCTTCTTGACATAACTTTGCACCTGTGATGTTCCAGTGGCTTACTGGGTTTATGCACCTGTCTTGTAAACAGGAGTTCATGAGTTCTAATCCATGAAGAGTCTTTTTAATTTACTTACTAATAAGCTTCCTATGGAGCAATGGAAATTTGAATTGATTTTGAGATATAGAATCTGTATTACGTGTTCATCAAGAACAATATGTCATGATGCGCTGCAAAGATTGGCATTAAGAATAACATAGTGAAACCAATGGATTTGTTTTTGAACTTACCTAATAGTGATTCATTGTTCACTGCCCTTCTTGACATAACTTTGCACCTGTGATGTTCCAGTGGCTTACTGGGTTTATGCACCTGTCTTGTAAACAGGAGTTCATGAGTTCTAATCCTTGGAGAGCTTTTTTCATTTACTTACTAATAAGCTTCCTATGGAGCCAATGGAAATTTGCATTGATTTTGGGATTGAGATAGTGCAATTGTGAGATAGAATCTGTACTAAGTGTTCATAAAGAACAATATGTCATTACAAGCTGTTTAGATTGGCATTAAGAATAACATAGTAAAACCAATGGATTTCTTTTTGAACTTACCAAATAGTGATTCATTGTTCACTGCCCTTCTTGACATAAATTTGCACCTGTGATGTTCCAGTGGCTTACTGGGTTTATGTACCTGTCTTGTAAACAGGAGTTCATGAGTTCTAATCCATAGAGAGTCTTTTTCATTTACTTACTAATAAGCTTCCTATGGAGCAATGGAAATTTGCATTGATTTTGAGATATTGAATCTGTATTACGTGTTCATCAAGAACAATATGTCATGATGCGCTGCAAAGATTGGCATTAAGAATAACATAGTGAAACCAATGGATTTCTTTTTGAACTTACCTAATAGTGATTCATTGGTCACTGCCCTTCTTGACATAAATTTGCACCTGTGATGTTTCTGTGGCTTATTGGTTTAATGCACCTGTCTTGTAAAAAGGATTTCATGAGTTCTAATCCTTGGAGAGTTTTTTTCATTTACTTACTAATAACCTTCCTATGGAGCCAATGGAAATTTGCATTGATTTTGGGCTTGAGATAGTGCAATTGTGAGATATAGAATATGTATTACGTGTTCATCAAGAACAATATGTCATGATGCGTTGCAAATATTAGCATGAAGAATAACATAGTGAAACCAATGGATTTCTTTTTGAACTTACCTAATAGTGATTCAATGTTCACTGCCCTTCTTGACATCACTTGGCACTTGTGATGTTCTAATGGCTTAGTGGGTTAATGTCCCTGTCTTTTAAAAAGGAGTTCGTGAGTTCTAGTCCTCAGAGAGCTTTCTTTCATTTACCTACCAGTAAGTTTCCTATAGAGCCAATATAAATTTGCATTGATTTTGGGATTGAGATAGTGCAATTGTGAGATAGAATCTGTACTAAGTGTTCATAAAGAACAATATGTCATTACAAGCTGTTTAGATTGGCATTAAGAATAACATAGTAAAACCAATGGATTTCTTTTTGAACTTACTAAATAGTGATTCATTGTTCACTGCCCTTCTTGACATAAATTTGCACCTGTGATGTTCCGGTGGTTTACTGGGTTTATGCACCTGTCTTGTAAACAGGAGTTCATGAGTTCTAATCCATGGAGAGTTTTTTTCATTTACTTACTAATAAGCTTCCTATGGAGCAATGGAAATTTGAATTGATTTTGAGATATAGAATCTGTATTACGTGTTCATCAAGAACAATATGTCATGATGCGCTGCAAAGATTGGCATTAAGAATAACATAGTGAAACCAATGGATTTGTTTTTGAACTTACCTAATAGTGATTCATTGCTCACTGCCCTTCTTGACATAACTTTGCACCTGTGATGTTCCAGTGGCTTACTGGTTTTATGCACCTGTCTTGTAAACAGGAGTTCATGAGTTATAATCCTTGGAGAGCTTTTTTCATTTACTTACTAATAAGCTTCCTATGGAGCGAATGGAAATTTGCATTGATTTTGGGATATAGAATCTGTATTACGTGTGCATCAAGAACAATATGTCATGATGCGCTGCAAAGATTGGCATTAAGAATAACATAGTGAAACCAATGGATTTCTTTTTGAACTTACCTAATAGTGATTCATTGTTCACTGCCCTTCTTGACATAACTTTGCACCTGTGATGTTCCAGTGGCTTACTCCGTTAATGCACCTGTCTTGTAAAAAGGATTTCATGAGTTCTAATCCTTGAAGAGTTTTTTTCATTTACTTACTAATATGCTTCCTATGGAGCCAATGGAAATTTGCATTGATTTTGGGATTGAGATAGTGCAATTGTGAGATTGAATCTGTACTAAGTGTTCATAAAGAACAATATGTCATTACAAGCTGTTTAGATTGGCATTAAGAATAACATAGTAAAACCAATGGATTTCTTTTTGAACTTATCTAATAGTGATTCATTGGTCACAGCCCTTCTTGACATAAATTTGCACCTGTGATGTTGCTGTGGCTTAATGGGTTAATGCACCTGTCTTGTAAAAAGGATTTCATGAGTTCTAATCCTTGGAGAGTTTTTTTCCTTTACTTACTAATAACCTTCCTATGGAGCCAATGGAAATTTGCATTGATTTTGGGCTTGAGATAGTGCAATTGTGAGATATAGAATCTGTATTACGTGTTCATCAAGAACAATATGTCATGATGCGCTGCAAATATTAGCATTAAAAATAACATAGTGAAACCAATGGACTTCTTTTTGAACTTACCTAATAGTGATTCATTGTTCACTGCCCTTCTTGACATGACTTTACACTTGTGATGTTCCAATGGCTTAGTGGGTTAATGTCCCTGTCTTTTAAAAAGGAGTTTGTGAGTTCTAGTCCTCAAAGAGCTTTTTTTCATTTACTTACCAATCAGTTTCCTATAGAGCCAATGGAAATTTGCATTGATTTTGGGATTGAGATAGTGCAATTGTGAGATAGAATCTGTACTAAGTGTTCATAAAGAACAATATGTCATTACAAGCTGTTTAGATTGGCATTAAGAATAACATAGTAAAACCAATGGATTTCTTTTTGAACTTACCAAATAGTGATTCATTGTTCACTGCGCTTCTTGACATAAATTTGCACCTGTGATGTTCCAGTGGCTTACTGGGTTTATGCACCTGTCTTGTAAACAGGAGTTCATGAGTTCTAATCCATGGAGAGTATTTTTAATTTCCTTACTAATAAGCTTCCTATGGAGCAATGGAAATTTGAATTGATTTTGAGATATAGAATCTGTATTACGTGTTCATCAAGAACAATATGTCATGATGCGCTGCAAAGATTGGCATTAAGAATAACATAGTGAAACCAATGGATTTCTTTTTTAACTTACCTAATAGTGATTCATTGTTCACTGCCCTTCTTGACATAACTTTGTACCTGTGATGTTCCAGTGGCTTACTGGGTTTATGCAACTGTCTTGTAAACAGGAGTTCATGAGTTCTAATCCTTGGAGAGCCTTTTTCATTTACTTACTAATAACCTTCCTATGGAGCCAATGGAAATTTGCATTGATTTTGGGCTTGAGATAGTGCAATTGTGAGATATAGAATCTGTATTACGTGTTCATCAAGAACAATATGCCATGATGCGCTGCAAATATTAGCATTAAGAATAACATAGTGAAACCAATGGATTTCTTTTTGAACTTACCTAATAGTGATTCATTGTTCACGACCCTTCTTGACATCTCTTGGCACTTTTAATGTTCTAATGGCTTAGTGGGTTAATGTCCCTGTCTTTTAAACAGGAGTTTGTGAGTTCTAGTCCTCAGAGAACTTTTTTTCATTTTCTTACCAATAAGTTTCCTATAGAGCCAATGGAAATTTGCATTGATTTTGGGACTGAGATAGTGCAATTGTGAGATAGAATCTGTACTAAGTGTTCATAAAGAACAATATGTCATTACAAGCTGTTTAGATTGGCATTAAGAATAACATAGTAAAACCAATGGATTTCTTTTTGAACTTACCTAATAGTGATTCATTGGTCACTGCCCTTCTTGACATCACTTTGCACTTGTGATGTTCCAATGGCTTAGTGGGTTAATGCCAATGTCTTTTAAACAGGAGTTCTTGAGTTCTAGTCTTCAGAAAGATTTTTTTCGTTTACTTACCAATAAGTTTCCTATAGAGCCAATGGAATTTGCATTGATTTTGGGACTGAGATAGTGCAATTGTGAGATAGAATCTGTACTAAGTGATCATAAAGAACAATATGTCATTACAAGCTGTTTAGATTGGCATTAAGAATAACATAGTAAAATTAATGGATTTCTATTTGAACTTACCAAATAGTGATTCATTGGTCACTGCCCTTCTTGACATAAATTTGCACCCGTGATGTTGCTGTGGTTTACTGGGTTAATGCACCTGTCTTGTAAAAAGGATTTCATGAGCTCTAAGCCTTGGAGAGTCTTTTTCAATTACTTACTAATAGCTTCCTATGGAGCAATGAAAATTTGCATTGATTTTGAGATATAGAATCTGTATTACGTGTTCATCAAGAACAATATGTCATGATGCGCTGCAAAGATTAGCATTAAGAATAACATAGTGAAACCAATGGATTTCTTTTTGAACTTACCTAATAGTGATTCATTGGTCATTGCCCTTCTTGACAACCTTTTCCACTTGTGATGTTCCAGTGGCTTACTTGGTTATTGCGCCTGTCTTTTAAACAGACGTTCATGAGTTCTAATTCTCAGAGAGTTTTTTCATTTACTTACTAATAAGCTTCCTATAGAGCCAATGGAAATTTGCATTGATTTTGGGCTTGAGATAGTTCAATTGTGAGATATAGAATCTGTATTACGTGTTCATCAAGAACAATACGTCATGATGCGCTGCAAAGATTGGCATTAAGAATAACATAGTGAAACCAATGGATTTCTTTTTTAACTTACCTAATAGTGATTCATTGTTCACTGCCCTTCTTGACATAACTTTGTACCTGTGATGTTCCAGTGGCTTACTGGGTTTATGCAACTGTCTTGTAAACAGGAGTTCATGAGTTCTAATCCTTGGAGAGCCTTTTTCATTTACTTACTAATAACCTTCCTATGGAGCCAATGGAAATTTGCATTGATTTTGGGCTTGAGATAGTGCAATTGTGAGATATAGAATCTGTATTACGTGTTCATCAAGAACAATATGTCATGATGCGCTGCAAATATTAGCATTAAGAATAACATAGTGAAACCAATGGATTTCTTTTTGAACTTACCTAATAGTGATTCATTGTTCACGACCCTTCTTGACATCTCTTGGCACTTTTAATGTTCTAATGGCTTAGTGGGTTAATGTCCCTGTCTTTTAAACAGGAGTTTGTGAGTTCTAGTCCTCAGAGAACTTTTTTTCATTTACTTACCAATAAGTTTCCTATAGAGCCAATGGAAATTTGCATTGATTTTGGGACTGAGATAGTGCAATTGTGAGATAGAATCTGTACTAAGTGTTCATAAAGAACAATATGTCATTACAAGCTGTTTAGATTGGCATTAAGAATAACATAGTAAAACCAATGGATTTCTTTTTGAACTTACCTAATAGTGATTCATTGGTCACTGCCCTTCTTGACATCACTTTGCACTTGTGATGTTCCAATGGCTTAGTGGGTTAATGCCAATGTCTTTTAAACAGGAGTTCTTGAGTTCTAGTCTTCAGAAAGATTTTTTTCGTTTACTTACCAATAAGTTTCCTATAGAGCCAATGGAATTTGCATTGATTTTGGGACTGAGATAGTGCAATTGTGAGATAGAATCTGTACTAAGTGATCATAAAGAACAATATGTCATTACAAGCTGTTTAGATTGGCATTAAGAATAACATAGTAAAATTAATGGATTTCTATTTGAACTTACCAAATAGTGATTCATTGGTCACTGCCCTTCTTGACATAAATTTGCACCCGTGATGTTGCTGTGGTTTACTGGGTTAATGCACCTGTCTTGTAAAAAGGATTTCATGAGCTCTAAGCCTTGGAGAGTCTTTTTCAATTACTTACTAATAGCTTCCTATGGAGCAATGAAAATTTGCATTGATTTTGAGATATAGAATCTGTATTACGTGTTCATCAAGAACAATATGTCATGATGCGCTGCAAAGATTAGCATTAAGAATAACATAGTGAAACCAATGGATTTCTTTTTGAACTTACCTAATAGTGATTCATTGGTCATTGCCCTTCTTGACAACCTTTTCCACTTGTGATGTTCCAGTGGCTTACTTGGTTATTGCGCCTGTCTTTTAAACAGACGTTCATGAGTTCTAATTCTCAGAGAGTTTTTTCATTTACTTACTAATAAGCTTCCTATAGAGCCAATGGAAATTTGCATTGATTTTGGGCTTGAGATAGTTCAATTGTGAGATATAGAATCTGCATTACGTGTTCATCAAGAACAATACGTCATGATGCGCTGCAAAGATTGGCATTAAGAATAACATAGTGAAACCAATGGATTTTTTTTTTAACTTACCTAATAGTGATTCAATGTTCACTGCCCTTCTTGAAATCACTTTGCACTTGTGATGTTCCAATGGCTTAGTGGGTTAATGCTCCTGTCTTTTAAACAGGAGTTCATGAGTTCTAGTCCTCAGAGAGCTTTTTTTCATTTACTTACCAATAAGTTTCCTATAGAGCCAATGGAAATTTGCATTGATTTTGGGATAGAGATAGTGCAATTGTGAGATAGAATCTGTAGTAAGTGTTCATAAAGAACAATATGTCATCACAATCTGTTTAGATTGGCATTAAGAATAACATAGTAAAACCAATGGATTTCTTTTTGAACTTACCAAATAGTGATTCATTGTTCACTGCCCTTCTTGACACAAATTTGCACCTGTGATGTTCCAGTGGCTTACTGGGTTAATGCACCTGTCTTGTCAACAGGAGTTCATGAGTTCTAATCCATGGAGAGTCTTTTTCATTTACTTACTAATAAGCTTCCTATGGAGCAATGGAAATTTGCATTGATTTTGAGATATAGAATCTGTATTACGTGTTCATCAAGAACAATACGTCATGATGCGCTGCAAAGATTGGCATTAAGAATAACATAGTGAAACCAATGGATTTCTTTTTGAACTTACCTAATAGTGATTCATTGGTCATTGCCCTTCTTGACAACCTTTTGCACTTGTGATGTTCCAGTGGCTTACTGGGTCAATGCACTTGTCTTATAAACAGAAGTACATGAGTTCTAATTCTCAGAGAGTTTTTTTCATTTACTTACTAATAACCATCCTATAGAGCCAATGGAAATTTGCATTGATTTTGGGCTTGAGATAGTTCAATTGTGAGATATAGAATCTGTATTACGTGTTCATCAAGAACAAAACGTCATGATGCGCTGCAAAGATTGGCATTAAGAATAACGTAGTGAAACCAATGGATTTTTTTTTTAACTTACCTAATAGTGATTCAATGTTCACTGCCCTTCTTGAAATCACTTTGCATTTGTGATGTTCCAATGGCTTAGTGGGTTAATGCCCCTGTTTTTTTAACAGGAGTTCATGAGTTCTAGTCCTCAGAGAGCCCTTTTTCATTTACTTACCAATAAGTTTCCTATAGAGCCAATGGAAATTTGCATTGATTTTGGGATAGAGATAGTGCAATTGTGAGATAGAATCTGTCGTAAGTGTTCATAAAGAACAATATGTCATCACAATCTGTTTAGATTGGCATTAAGAATAACATAGTAAAACCAATGGATTTCTTTTTGAACTTACCAAATAGTGATTCATTGTTCACTGCCCTTCTTGACACAAATTTGCACCTGTGATGTTCCAGTGGCTTACTGGGTTAATGCACCTGTCTAGTCAACAGGAGTTCATGAGTTCTAATCCATGGAGAGTCTTTTTCATTTACTTACTAATAAGTTTCCTATAGAGCCAATGGAAATTTGCATTGATTTTGGGATTGAGATAGTGCAATTGTGAGATAGAATCTGTAGTAAGTGTTCAGAAAGAACAATATGTCATCACAATCTGTTTAGATTGGCTTTAAGAATAACATAGTAAAACCAATGCATTTCTTTTTGAACTTACCTAATAGTGATTCATTGTTCACTGCCCTTCTTGACATCACTTTGCAACTGTGATGTTCCTGTGGCTTACTGGGTTAATGCACCTGTCTTGAGAAAAGGATTTCATGAGTTCTAATCCTTGGAGAGTCTTTTTCATTTATTTACTAATAAGCTTCCTATGGAGCCAATGTAAATTTGCATTGATTTTGGGATTGAGATAGTGCAATTGTGAGATATAGAATCTGTATTACGTGTTCATCAAGAACAATATGTCATGATACGCTGCAAAGATTAGCATTAAGAATAACATAGTGAAACCAATGGATTTCTTTTTGAACTTACCTAATAGTGATTCATTGTTCACTGCCCTTCTTGACATCACTTTGCACTTGTGATGTTCCAGTGGCTTACTGGGTCAATGCACTTGTCTTATAAACAGGAGTTCATGAGTTCTAATTCTCAGAGAGTTTTTTCATTTACTTACTAATAAGCTTCCTATAGAGCCAATGGAAATTTGCATTGATTTTGTGCTTGAGATAGTGCAATTGTGAGATATAGAATCTGTATTACGTGTTCATCAAGAACAATACGTCATGATGCGCTGCAAAGATTGGCATTAAGAATAACATAGTGAAACCAATGGATTTTTTTTGAACTTACCTAATAGTGATTCAATGTTCACTGCCTTTCTTGACATCACTTTGCACTTGTGATGTTCCAATGGCTTAGTGGGTTAATGCTAATGTCTTTTAAACAGGAGTTCATGAGTTCTAGTCCTCAGAAAGATTTTTTTCGTTTACTTACCTATAAGTTTCCTATAGAGCCATTGAAATTGCATTGATTTTTGGACTGAGATAGTGCAATTGTGAGATAGAATCTGTACTAAGTGTTCATAAAGAACAATATGTCATTACAAGCTGTTTAGATTGGCATTAAGAATAACATAGTAAAACCAATGGATTTCTTTTTGAACTTACTAAATAGTGATTCATTGTTCTCTGCCCTTCTTGACATAAATTTGCACCTGTGATGTTCCAGTGGTTTACTGGGTTTATGCACCTGTCTTGTAAACAGGAGTTCATGAGTTCTAATCCATGGAGAGTCTTTTTCATTTACTTACTAATAAGCATCCTATGGAGCAATGGAAATTTGAATTGATTTTGAGATATAGAATCTGTATTACGTGTTCATCAAGAACAATATGTCATGATGCTCTGCAAAGATTGGCATTAAGAATAACATAGTGAAACCAATGGATTTGTTTTTGAACTTACCTAATAGTGATTCATTGTTCACGGCCCTTCTTGACATCTCTTGGCACTTGTGATGTTCTAATGGCTTAGTGGGTTAATGTCGCTGTCTTTTAAAAAGGAGTTCGTGAGTTCTAGTCCTCAGAGAGCTTTCTTTCATTTACCTACCAATAAGTTTCCTATAGAGCCAATATAAATTTGCATTGATTTTGGGATTGAGATAGTGCAATTGTGAGATAGAATCTGTACTAAGTGTTCATAAAGAACAATATGTCATTACAAGCTGTTTAGATTGGCATTAAGAATAACATAGTAAAACCAATGGATTTCTTTTTGAACTTACCAAATAGTGATTAATTGTTCACTGCCCTTCTTGACATAAATTTGCACCTGTGATGTTCCAGTGGCTTACTGGGTTTATGCACCTGTCTTGTAAACAGGAGTTCATGAGTTCTAATTCATGGAGAGTCTTTTTCATTTACTTACTAATAAGCTTCTTGTGGAGCAATGGAAATTTGCATTGATTTTGAGATATAGAATCTGTATTACGTGTTCATCAAGAACAATATGTCATGATGCGCTGCAAAGATTGGCATTAAGAATAACATAGTGAAACCAATGGATTTCTTTTTTAACTTACCTAATAGTGATTCATTGTTCACTGCCCTTCTTGACATAACTTTGCACCTGTGATGTTCCAGTGGCTTACTGGGTTTATGCACCTGTCTTGTAAACAGGAGTTCATGAGTTCTCATCCTTGGAGAGCCTTTTTCATTTACTTACTAATAAGCTTCCTATGGAGCCAATGGAAATTTGCATTGATTTTGGGCTTGAGATAGTGCAATTGTGAGATATAGAATCTGTATAACGTGGTCATCAAGAACAATATGTCATGATGCGCTGCAAAGATTAGCATTAAGAATAACATAGTCAAACCAATGGATTTCTTTTTGAAATTACCTAATAGTGATTCATTGTTCACTGCCCTTCTTGACATCACTTTGCACTTGTGATGTTCCAATGGCTTAGTGGGTTAATGTCCCTGTCTTTTAAACAGGAGTTCGTGAGTTCTAGTCCTCAGAGAGCTTTTTTTTCATTTACTTACCAATAAGTTTCCTATAGAGCCAATGGAAATTTGCATTGATTTTGGGACTGAGATAGTGCAATTGTGAGATAGAATCTGTACTAAGTGTTCATAAAGAACAATATGTCATTACAAGCTGTTTAGATTGGCATTAAGAATAACATAGTAAAACCAATGGATTTCTTTTTGAACTTACCTAATAGTGATTCATCGTTCACTGCCCTTCTTGACATCACTTTGCACTTGTGATGTTCCAATGGCTTAGTGGGTTAATGCTAATGTCTTTTAAACAGGAGTTCATGAGTTCTAGTCCTCAGAAAGATTTTTTTCGTTTACTTACCAATAAGTTTCCTATAGAGCCATTGAAATTGCATTGATTTTGGAACTGAGATAGTGCAATTGTGAGATAGAATCTGTACTAAGTGTTCATAAAGAACAATATGTCATTACAAGCTGTTTAGATTGGCATTAAGAATAACATAGTAAAACCAATGGATTTCTTTTTGAACTTACTAAATAGTGATTCATTGTTCTCTGCCCTTCTTGACATAAATTTGCACCTGTGATGTTCCAGTGGTTTACTGGGTTTATGCACCTGTCTTGTAAACAGGAGTTCATGAGTTCTAATCCATGGAGAGTCTTTTTCATTTACTTACTAATAAGCATCCTATGGAGCAATGGAAATTTGAATTGATTTTGAGATATAGAATCTGTATTACGTGTTCATCAAGAACAATATGTCATGATGCTCTGCAAAGATTGGCATTAAGAATAACATAGTGAAACCAATGGATTTGTTTTTGAACTTACCTAATAGTGATTCATTGTTCACTGCCCTTCTTGACATAACTTTGCACCTGTGATGTTACAGTGGCTTACTGGGTTTATGCACCTCTCTTGTAAATAGGTGTTCATGAGTTCTAATCCTTGGAGAGCTTTTTTCATTTACTTACTAATAAGCTTCCTATGGAGCGAATGGAAATTTGCATTGATTTTGGGATATAGAATCTGTATTACGTGTGCATCAAGAACAATATGTCATGATGTGCTGCAAAGATTGGCATTAAGAATAACATAGTGAAACCAATGGATTTCTTTTTGAACTTACCTAATAGTGATTCATTGGTCACTGCCCTTCTTGACGTAAATTTGCACCTGTGATGTTGCTTTGGCTTACTGGGTTAATGCACCTGTCTTGTAAAAAGGATTTCATGAGTTCTAATCCTTAGAGAGTCTTTTTCATTTACTTACTAATAAGCTTCCTATGGAGCCAATGTAAATTTGCATTGATTTTGGGATTGAGATAGTGCAATTGTGAGATATAGAATCTGTATTACATGTTCATCAAGAACAATACGTCATGATGCGCTGCAAAGATTGGCATTAAGAATAACATAGTGAAACCAATGGATTTCTTTTTGAACTTATCTAATAGTGATTCAATGTTCGCTGCCCTTCTTGACATCACTTCGCACTTGTGATGTTCCAATGGCTTAGTGGGTTAATGCCCCTGTCTTTTAAACAGGAGTTCAAGAATTCTAGTCCTCAGAGAGCTCTTTTTCATTTACTTACCAATAAGTTTCCTATAGAGCCAATGGAAATTTGCATTGATTTTTGGATTGAGATATTGCGATTGTGAGATAGAGTCTGTACTAAGTGTTCATCAAGAACATTATGTCATTACAAGCTGTTTAGATTGGCATTAAGAATAACATAGTAAAACCAATGGATTTCTATTTGAACTTACCTAATAGTGATTCATTGGTCACTGCCCTTCTTGACATAAATTTGCACCTGTGATGTTGCTGTGGCTTACTGGGTTAATGCTCCTGTCTTGTAAAAAGGATTTCATGAGTTCTAATCCTTGGAGAGTCTTTTTCATTTACTTACTAATAAGCTTCCTATGGAGCAATGGAAATTTGCATTGATTTTGAGATATAGAATCTGTATTACGTGTTCATCAAGAAAAATACGTCATGATGCGCTGCAAAGATTGGCATTAAGAATAACATAGTGAAACCAATAGATTTCTTTTTGAACTTACCTAATAGTGATTCATTGGTCATTGCCCTTCTTGACAACCTTTTGCACTTGTGATGTTCCAGTGGCTTACTTGGTTATTGCGCCTGTCTTATAAACAGGAGTTCATGAGTTCTAATTCTCAGAGAGTTTTTTCATTTACTTACTAATAAGCTTCCTATAGAGCCAATGGAAATTTGCATTGATTTTGGGCTTGAGATAGTGCAATTGTGAGATATAGAATCTGTATTACGTGTTCATCAAGAACAATACGTCATGATGCGCTGCAAAGATTGGCATTAAGAATAACATAGTGAAACCAATGGATTTCTTTTTGAACTTACCAATAGTGATTCAATGTTCACTGCCCTTCTTGACATCACTTTGCACTTGTGATGTTCCAATGGCTTAGTGGGTTAATGCCCCTGTCTATTAAACAGGAGTTCATAAGTTCTAGTCCTCAGAGAGCTCTTTTTCATTTACTTACCAATAAGTTTCCTATAGAGCCAATGGAAATTTCCATTGATTTTGGGATTGAGATAGTGCAATTGTGAGATATAGAATCTGTATTACGTGTTCATCAAGAACAATACGTCATGATGCACTGCAAAGATTGGCATTAAGAATAATATAGTGAAACCAATGGAATTCTTTTTGAACTTATCTAATAGTGATTCAATGTTCGCTGCCCTTCTTGACATCACTTTGCACTTGTGATGTTCCAATGGCTTAGTGGGTTAATGCCCCTGTCTTTTAAACAGGAGTTCATGAATTCTAGTCCTCAGAGAGCTCTTTTTCATTTACTTACCAATAAGTTTCCTATAGAGCCAATGGAAATTTGCATTGATTTTTGGATTGAGATATTGCGATTGTGAGATAGAATCTGTACTAAGTGTTCATAAAGAACAATATGTCATTACAAGCTGTTTAGATTGGCATTAAGAATAACATAGTAAAACCAATGGATTTCTATTTGAACTTACCTAATAGTGATTCATTGGTCACTGCCCTTCTTGACATAAATTTGCACCTGTGATGTTGCTGTGGCTTACTGGGTTAATGCTCCTGTCTTGTAAAAAGGATTTCATGAGTTCTAATCCTTGGAGAGTCTTTTTCATTTACTTACTAATAAGCTTCCTATGGAGCAATGGAAATTTGCATTGATTTTGAGATATAGAATCTGTATTACGTGTTCATCAAGAACAATACGTCATGATGCGCTGCAAAGATTGGCATTAAGAATAACATAGTGAAACCAATAGATTTCTTTTTGAGCTTACCTAATAGTGATTCATTGGTCATTGCCCTTCTTGACAACCTTTTGCACTTGTGATGTTCCAGTGGCTTACTTGGCTATTTCGCCTGTCTTATAAACAGGAGTTCATGAGTTCTAATTCTCAGAGAGTTTTTTCATTTACTTACTAATAAGCTTCCTATAGAGCCAAAGGAAATTTGCATTGATTTTGGGCTTGAGATAGTGCAATTGTGAGATATAGAATCTGTATTACGTGTTCATCAAGAACAATACGTCATGATGCGCTGCAAAGATTGGCATTAAGAATAACATAGTGAAACCAATGGATTTCTTTTTGAACTTACCAATAGTGATTCAATGTTCACTGCCCTTCTTGACATCACTTTGCACTTGTGATGTTCCAATGGCTTAGTGGGTTAATGCCCCTGTCTATTAAACAGGAGTTCATGAGTTCTAGTCCTCAGAGAGCTCTTTTTCATTTACTTACCAATAAGTTTCCTATAGAGCCAATGGAAATTTCCATTGATTTTGGGATTGAGATAGTGCAATTGTGAGATATAGAATCTGTATTACGTGTTCATCAAGAACAATACGTCATGATGCACTGCAAAGATTGGCATTAAGAATAACATAGTGAAACCAATGGAATTCTTTTTGAACTTATCTAATAGTGATTCAATGTTCGCTGCCCTTCTTGACATCACTTCGCACTTGTGAAGTTCCAATAGCTTAGTGGGTTAATGCCGCTGTCTTTTAAACAGGAGTTCATGAATTCTAGTCCTCAGAGAGCTCTTTTTCATTTACTTACCAATAAGTTTCCTATAGAGCCAATGGAAATTTGCATTGATTTTTGGATTGAGATATTGCGATTGTGAGATAGAATCTGTACTAAGTGTTCATAAAGAACAATATGTCATTACAAGCTGTTTAGATTGGCATTAAGAATAACATAGTAAAACCAATGGATTTCTATTTGAACTTACCTAATAGTGATTCATTGGTCACTGCCCTTCTTGACATAAATTTGCACCTGTGATGTTGCTGTGGCTTACTGGGTTAATGCTCCTGTCTTGTAAAAAGGATTTCATGAGTTCTAATCCTTGGAGAGTCTTTTTCATTTACTTACTAATAAGCTTCCTATGGAGCAATGGAAATTTGCATTGATTTTGAGATATAGAATCTGTATTACGTGTTCATCAAGAACAATACGTCATGATGCGCTGCAAAGATTGGCATTAAGAATAACATAGTGAAACCAATAGATTTCTTTTTGAACTTACCTAATAGTGATTCATTGGTCATTGCCCTTCTTGACAACCTTTTGCACTTGTGATGTTCCAGTGGCTTACTTGGTTATTGCGCCTGTCTTATAAACAGGAGTTCATGAGTTCTAATTCTCAGAGAGTTTTTTCATTTACTTACTAATAAGCTTCCTATAGAGCCAATGGAAATCTGCATTGATTTTGGGCTTGAGATAGTGCAATTGTGAGATATAGAATCTGTATTACGTGTTCATCAAGAACAATACGTCATGATGCGCTGCAAAGATTGGCATTAAGAATAGCATAGTGAAACCAATGGATTTCTTTTTGAACTTACCAATAGTGATTCAATGTTCACTGCCCTTCTTGACATCACTTTGCACTTGTGATGTTCCAATGGCTTAGTGGGTTAATGCCCCTGTCTATTAAACAGGAGTTCATGAGTTCTAGTCCTCAGAGAGCTCTTTTTCATTTACTTACCAATAAGTTTCCTATAGAGCCAATGGAAATTTCCATTGATTTTGGGATTGAGATAGTGCAATTGTGAGATAGAATCTGTACTAAGTGTTCATAAAGAACAATATGTCATTACAAGCTGTTTAGATTGGCATTAAGAATAGCATAGTAAAACCAATGGATTTCTTTTTGAACTTACCTAATAGTGATTCATTGGTCACTGCCCTTCTTGACATAAATTTGCACCTGTGATGTTGCTGTGGCTTACTGGGTTAATGTACCTGTCTTGTAAAAAGGATTTCATGAGTTCTAATCCTTGGAGAGTCTTTTTCATTTACTTACTAATAAGCTTCCTATGGAGCCAATGTAAATTTGCATTGATTTTGGGATTGAGATAGTGCAATTGTGAGATATAGAATCTGTATTACATGTTCATTAAGAACAATACGTCATGATGCGCTGCAAAGATTGGCATTAAGAATAACATAGTGAAACCAATGGATTTCTTTTTGAACTTATCTAATAGTGATTCAATGTTCGCTGCCCTTCTTGACATCACTTCGCACTTGTGATGTTCCAATGGCTTAGTGGGTTAATGCCCCTGTCTTTTAAACAGGAGTTCATGAATTCTAGTCCTCAGAGAGCTCTTTTTCATTTACTTACCAATAAGTTTCCTATAGAGCCAATGGAAATTTGCATTGATTTTTGGATTGAGATATTGCGATTGTGAGATAGAATCTGTACTAAGTGTTCATAAAGAACAATATGTCATTACAAGCTGTTTAGATTGGCATTAAGAATAACATAGTAAAACCAATGGATTTCTATTTGAACTTACCTAATAGTGATTCATTGGTCACTGCCCTTCTTGACATAAATTTGCACCTGTGATGTTGCTGTGGCTTACTGGGTTAATCCTCCTGTCTTGTAAAAAGGATTTCATGAGTTCTAATCCTTGGAGAGTCTTTTTCATTTACTTACTAATAAGCTTCCTATGGAGCAATGGAAATTTGCATTGATTTTGAGATATAGAATCTGTATTACGTGTTCATCAAGAACAATACGTCATGATGCGCTGCAAAGATTGGCATTAAGAATAACATAGTGAAACCAATAGATTTCTTTTTGAACTTACCTAATAGTGATTCATTGGTCATTGCCCTTCTTGACAACCTTTTGCACTTGTGATGTTCCAGTGGCTTACTTGGTTATTGCGCCTGTCTTATAAACAGGAGTTCATGAGTTCTAATTCTCAGAGAGTTTTTTCATTTACTTACTAATAAGCTTCCTATAGAGCCAATGGAAATTTGCATTGATTTTGGGCTTGAGATAGTGCAATTGTGAGATATAGAATCTGTATTACGTGTTCATCAAGAACAATACGTCATGATGCGCTGCAAAGATTGGCATTAAGAATAACATAGTGAAACCAATGGATTTCTTTTTGAACTTACCAATAGTGATTCAATGTTCACTGCCCTTCTTGACATCACTTTGCACTTGTGATGTTCCAATGGCTTAGTGGGTTAATGCCCCTGTCTATTAAACAGGAGTTCATGAGTTCTAGTCCTCAGAGAGCTCTTTTTCATTTACTTACCAATAAGTTTCCTATAGAGCCAATGGAAATTTCCATTGATTTTGGGATTGAGATAGTGCAATTGTGAGATAGAATCTGTACTAAGTGTTCATAAAGAACAATATGTCATTACAAGCTGTTTAGATTGGCATTAAGAATAGCATAGTAAAACCAATGGATTTCTTTTTGAACTTACCTAATAGTGATTCATTGGTCACTGCCCTTCTTGACATAAATTTGCACCTGTGATGTTGCTTTGGCTTACTGGGTTAATGCACCTGTCTTGTAAAAAGGATTTCATGAGTTCTAATCCTTGGAGAGTCTTTTTCATTTACTTACTAATAAGCTTCCTATGGAGCAATGGAAATTTGCATTGATTTTGAGATATAGAATCTGTATTACGTGTTCATGAAGAACAATACGTCATGATGCGCTGCAAAGATTGGCATTAAGAATAACATAGTGAAACCAATAGATTTCTTTTTGAGCTTACCTAATAGTGATTCATTGGTCATTGCCCTTCTTGACAACCTTTTGCACTTGTGATGTTCCAGTGGCTTACTTGGCTATTGCGCCTGTCTTATAAACAGGAGTTCATGAGTTCTAATTCTCAGAGAGTTTTTTCATTTACTTACTAATAAGCTTCCTATAGAGCCAAAGGAAATTTGCATTGATTTTGGGCTTGAGATAGTGCAATTGTGAGATATAGAATCTGTATTACGTGTTCATCAAGAACAATACGTCATGATGCGCTGCAAAGATTGGCATTAAGAATAACATAGTGAAACCAATGGATTTCTTTTTGAACTTACCAATAGTGATTCAATGTTCACTGCCCTTCTTGACATCACTTTGCAATTGTGATGTTCCAATGGCTTAGTGGGTTAATGCCCCTGTCTATTAAACAGGAGTTCATGAGTTCTAGTCCTCAGAGAGCTCTTTTTCATTTACTTACCAATAAGTTTCCTATAGAGCCAATGGAAATTTCCATTGATTTTGGGATTGAGATAGTGCAATTGTGAGATAGAATCTGTACTAAGTGTTCATAAAGAACAATATGTCATTACAAGCTGTTTAGATTGGCATTAAGAATAGCATAGTAAAACCAATGGATTTCTTTTTGAACTTACCTAATAGTGATTCATTGGTCACTGCCCTTCTTGACATAAATTTGCACCTGTGATGTTGCTGTGGCTTACTGGGTTAATGCACCTGTCTTGTAAAAAGGATTTCATGAGTTCTAATCCTTGGAGAGTCTTTTTCATTTACTTACTAATAAGCTTCCTATGGAGCCAATGTAAATTTGCATTGATTTTGGGATTGAGATAGTGCAATTGTGAGATATAGAATCTGTATTACGTGTTCATCAAGAACAATACTTCATGATGCGCTGCAAAGATTGGCATTAAGAATAACATAGTGAAACCAATGGATTTCTTTTTGAACTTATCTAATAGTAATTCAATGTTCGCTGCCCTTCTTGACATCGCTTCGCACTTGTGATGTTCCAATGGCTTAGTGGGTTAATGCCCCTGTCTTTTAAACAGGAGTTCATGAATTCTAGTCCTCAGAGAGCTCTTTTTCATTTACTTACCAATAAGTTTCCTATAGAGCCAATGGAAATTTGCATTGATTTTTGGATTGAGATATTGCGATTGTGAGATAGAATCTGTGCTAAGTGTTCATAAAGAACAATATGTCATTACAAGCTGTTTAGATTGGCATTAAGAATAACATAGTAAAACCAATGGATTTCTATTTGAACTTACCTAATAGTGATTCATTGGTCACTGCCCTTCTTGACATAAATTTGCACCTGTGATGTTGCTGTGGCTTACTGGGTTAATCCTCCTGTCTTGTAAAAAGGATTTCATGAGTTCTAATCCTTGGAGAGTCTTTTTCATTTACTTACTAATAAGCTTCCTATGGAGCAATGGAAATTTGCATTGATTTTGAGATATAGAATCTGTATTACGTGTTCATCAAGAACAATACGTCATGATGCGCTGCAAAGATTGGCATTAAGAATAACATAGTGAAACCAATAGATTTCTTTTTGAACTTACCTAATAGTGATTCATTGGTCATTGCCCTTCTTGACAACCTTTTGCACTTGTGATGTTCCAGTGGCTTACTTGGTTATTGCGCCTGTCTTATAAACAGGAGTTCATGAGTTCTAATTCTCAGAGAGTTTTTTCATTTACTTACTAATAAGCTTCCTATAGAGCCAATGGAAATTTGCATTGATTTTGGGCTTGAGATAGTGCAATTGTGAGATATAGAATCTGTATTACGTGTTCATCAAGAACAATACGTCATGATGCGCTGCAAAGATTGGCATTAAGAATAACATAGTGAAACCAATGGATTTCTTTTTGAACTTACCAATAGTGATTCAATGTTCACTGCCCTTCTTGACATCACTTTGCACTTGTGATGTTCCAATGGCTTAGTGGGTTAATGCCCCTGTCTATTAAACAGGAGTTCATGAGTTCTAGTCCTCAGAGAGCTCTTTTTCATTTACTTACCAATAAGTTTCCTATAGAGCCAATGGAAATTTCCATTGATTTTGGGATTGAGATAGTGCAATTGTGAGATATAGAATCTGTATTACGTGTTCATCAAGAACAATACGTCATGATGCACTGCAAAGATTGGCATTAAGAATAACATAGTGAAACCAATGGAATTCTTTTTGAACTTATCTAATAGTGATTCAATATTCGCTGCCCTTCTTGACATAAATTTGCACTTGTGATGTTCCAATGGCTTAGTGGGTTAATGCCCCTGTCTTTTAAACAGGAGTTCATGAATTCTAGTCCTCAGAGAGGTCTTTTTCATTTACTTACCAATAAGTTTCCTATAGAGCCAATGGAAATTTGCATTGATTTTGGGATTGAGATAGTGCAATTGTGAGATAGAATCTGTACTAAGTGTTCATAAAGAACAATATGTCATTACAAGCTGTTTAGATTGGCATTAAGAATAGCATAGTAAAACCAATGGATTTCTTTTTGAACTTAATTAATAGTGATTCATTGGTCATTGCCCTTCTTGACAACCTTTTGCACTTGTGATGTTCCAGTGGCTTACTTGGTTATTGTGCCTGTCTTATAAACAGGAGTTCATGAGTTCTAATTCTCAGAGAGTTTTTTTCATTTACTTACTAATAAGCTTCCTATAGAGCCAATGGAAATTTGCATTGATTTTGGGCTTGAGATAGTGCAATTGTGAGATATAGAATCTGTATTACGTGTTCATCAAGAACAATACGTCATGATGCGGTGCAAAGATTTGCATTAAGAATAACATAGTGAAACCAATGGATTTATTTTTGAACTTACCAATAGTGATTCAATGTTCACTGCCCTTCTTGACATCACTTTGCACTTGTGATGTTCCAATGGCTTAGTGGGTTAATGCCCCTGTCTATTAAACAGGAGTTCATGAGTTCTAGTCCTCAGAGAGCTCTTTTTCATTTACTTACCAATAAGTTTCCTGTAGAGCCAATGGAAATTTGCATTGATTTTTGGATTGAGATATTGCGATTATGAGATAGAATCTGTACTAAGTGTTCATAAAGAACAATATGTCATTACAAGCTGTTTAGATTGGCATTAAGAATAACATAGTAAAACCAATGGATTTCTATTTGAACTTACCTAATAGTGATTCATTGGTCACTGCCCTTCTTGACATAAATTTGCACCTGTGATGTTGCTGTGGCTTACTGGGTTAATCCTCCTGTCTTGTAAAAAGGATTTCATGAGTTCTAATCCTTGGAGAGTCTTTTTCATTTACTTACTAATAAGCTTCCTATGGAGCAATGGAAATTTGCATTGATTTTGAGATATAGAATCTGTATTACGTGTTCATCAAGAACAATACGTCATGATGCGCTGCAAAGATTGGCATTAAGAATAACATAGTGAAACCAATAGATTTCTTTTTGAACTTACCTAATAGTGATTCATTGGTCATTGCCCTTCTTGACAACCTTTTGCACTTGTGATGTTCCAGTGGCTTACTTGGTTATTGCGCCTGTTTTATAAACAGGAGTTCATGAGTTCTAATTCTCAGAGAGTTTTTTCATTTACTTACTAATAAGCTTCCTATAGAGCCAATGGAAATTTGCATTGATTTTGGGCTTGAGATAGTGCAATTGTGAGATATAGAATCTGTATTACGTGTTCATCAAGAACAATACGTCATGATGCGCTGCAAAGATTGGCATTAAGAATAACATAGTGAAACCAATGGATTTCTTTTTGAACTTACCAATAGTGATTCAATGTTCACTTCCCTTCTTGACATCACTTTGCACTTGTGATGTTCCAATGGCTTAGTGGGTTAATGCCCCTGTCTATTAAACAGGAGTTCATGAGTTCTAGTCCTCAGAGAGCTCTTTTTCATTTACTTACCAATAAGTTTCCTATAGAGCCAATGGAAATTTCCATTGATTTTGGGATTGAGATAGTGCAATTGTGAGATAGAATCTGTACTAAGTGTTCATAAAGAACAATATGTCATTACAAGCTGTTTAGATTGGCATTAAGAATAGCATAGTAAAACCAATGGATTTCTTTTTGAACTTACCTAATAGTGATTCATTGGTCACTGCCCTTCTTGACATAAATTTGCACCTGTGATGTTGCTTTGGCTTACTGGGTTAATGCACCTGTCTTGTAAAAAGGATTTCATGAGTTCTAATCCTTGGAGAGTCTATTTCATTTACTTACTAATAAGCTTCCTATGGAGCCAATGTAAATTTAAATTGATTTTGGGATTGAGATAGTGCAATTGTGAGATATAGAATCTGTATTACATGTTCATTAAGAACAATACGTCATGATGCGCTGCAAAGATTGGCATTAAGAATAACATAGTGAAACCAATGGATTTCTTTTTGAACTTATCTAATAGTGATTCAATGTTCGCTGCCCTTCTTGACATCACTTCGCACTTGTGATGCTCCAATGGCTTAGTGGGTTAATGCCCCTGTCTTTTAAACAGGAGTTCATGAATTCTAGTCCTCAGAGAGCTTTTTTTCATTTACTTACCAATAAGTTTCCTATAGAGCCAATGGAAATTTGCATTGATTTTTGGATTGAGATATTGCGATTGTGAGATAGAATCTGTACTAAGTGTTCATAAAGAACAATATGTCATTACAAGCTGTTTAGATTGGCATTAAGAATAACATAGTAAAACCAATGGATTTCTATTTGAACTTACCTAATAGTGATTCATTGGTCACTGCCCTTCTTGACATAAATTTGCACCTGTGATGTTGCTGTGGCTTACTGGGTTAATCCTCCTGTCTTGTAAAAAGGATTTCATGAGTTCTAATCCTTGGAGAGTCTTTTTCATTTACTTACTAATAAGCTTCCTATGGAGCAATGGAAATTTGCATTGATTTTGAGATATAGAATCTGTATTACGTGTTCATCAAGAACAATACGTCATGATGCGCTGCAAAGATTGGCATTAAGAATAACATAGTGAAACCAATAGATTTCTTTTTGAACTTACCTAATAGTGATTCATTGGTCATTGCCCTTCTTGACAACCTTTTGCACTTGTGATGTTCCAGTGGCTTACTTGGTTATTGCGCCTGTCTTATAAACAGGAGTTCATGAGTTCTAATTCTCAGAAAGTTTTTTCATTTACTTACTAATAAGCTTCCTATAGAGCCAATGGAAATTTGCATTGATTTTGGGCTTGAGATAGTGCAATTGTGAGATATAGAATCTGTATTACGTGTTCATCAAGAACAATACGTCATGATGCGCTGCAAAGATTGGCATTAAGAATAACATAGTGAAACCAATGGATTTCTTTTTGAACTTACCAATAGTGATTCAATGTTCACTGCCCTTCTTGACATCACTTTGCACTTGTGATGTTCCAATGGCTTAGTGGGTTAATGCCCCTGTCTATTAAACAGGAGTTCATGAGTTCTAGTCCTCAGAGAGCTCTTTTTCATTTACTTACCAATAAGTTTCCTATAGAGCCAATGGAAATTTCCATTGATTTTGGGATTGAGATAGTGCAATTGTGAGATATAGAATCTGTATTACGTGTTCATCAAGAACAATACGTCATGATGCACTGCAAAGATTGGCATTAAGAATAACATAGTGAAACCAATGGAATTCTTTTTGAACTTATCTAATAGTGATTCAATGTTCGCTGCCCTTCTTGACATCACTTTGCACTTGTGATGTTCCAATGGCTTAGTGGGTTAATGCCCCTGTCTTTTAAACAGGAGTTCATGAATTCTAGTCCTCAGAGAGCTCTTTTTCATTTACTTACTACTAAGTTTCCTATAGAGCCAATGGAAATTTGCATTGATTTTGGGATTGAGATAGTGCAATTGTGAGATAGAATCTGTACTAAGTGTTCATAAAGAACAATATGTCATTACAAGCTGTTTAGATTGGCATTAAGAATAGCATAGTAAAACCAATGGATTTCTTTTTGAACTTACCTAATAGTGATTCATTGGTCATTGCCCTTCTTGACAACCTTTTGCACTTGTGATGTTCCAGTGGCTTACTTGGTTATTGTGCCTGTCTTATAAACAGGAGTTCATGAGTTCTAATTCTCAGAGAGTTTTTTCATTTACTTACTAATAAGCTTCCTATAGAGCCAATGGAAATTTGCATTGATTTTGGGCTTGAGATAGTGCAATTGTGAGATATAGAATCTGTATTACGTGTTCATCAAGAACAATACGTCATGATGCGGTGCAAAGATTTGCATTAAGAATAACATAGTGAAACCAATGGATTTCTTTTTGAACTTACCAATAGTGATTCAATGTTCACTGCCCTTCTTGACATCACTTCGCACTTGTGATGTTCCAATGGCTTAGTGGGTTAATGCCCCTGTCTTTTAAACAGGAGTTCATGAATTCTAGTCCTCAGAGAGCTCTTTTTCATTTACTTACCAATAAGTTTCCTATAGAGCCAATGGAAATTTGCATTGATTTTTGGATTGAGATATTGCGATTATGAGATAGAATCTGTACTAAGTGTTCATAAAGAACAATATGTCATTACAAGCTGTTTAGATTGGCATTAAGAATAACATAGTAAAACCAATGGATTTCTATTTGAACTTACCTAATAGTGATTCATTGGTCACTGCCCTTCTTGACATAAATTTGCACCTGTGATGTTGCTGTGGCTTACTGGGTTAATCCTCCTGTCTTGTAAAAAGGATTTCATGAGTTCTAATCCTTGGAGAGTCTTTTTCATTTACTTACTAATAAGCTTCCTATGGAGCAATGGAAATTTGCATTGATTTTGAGATATAGAATCTGTATTACGTGTTCATCAAGAACAATACGTCATGATGCGCTGCAAAGATTGGCATTAAGAATAACATAGTGAAACCAATAGATTTCTTTTTGAACTTACCTAATAGTGATTCATTGGTCATTGCCCTTCTTGACAACCTTTTGCACTTGTGATGTTCCAGTGGCTTACTTGGTTATTGCGCCTGTTTTATAAACAGGAGTTCATGAGTTCTAATTCTCAGAGAGTTTTTTCATTTACTTACTAATAAGCTTCCTATAGAGCCAATGGAAATTTGCATTGATTTTGGGCTTGAGATAGTGCAATTGTGAGATATAGAATCTGTATTACGTGTTCATCAAGAACAATACGTCATGATGCGCTGCAAAGATTGGCATTAAGAATAACATAGTGAAACCAATGGATTTCTTTTTGAACTTACCAATAGTGATTCAATGTTCACTGCCCTTCTTGACATCACTTTGCACTTGTGATGTTCCAATGGCTTAGTGGGTTAATGCCCCTGTCTATTAAACAGGAGTTCATGAGTTCTAGTCCTCAGAGAGCTCTTTTTCATTTACTTACCAATAAGTTTCCTATAGAGCCAATGGAAATTTCCATTGATTTTGGGATTGAGATAGTGCAATTGTGAGATAGAATCTGTACTAAGTGTTCATTAAGAACAATATGTCATTACAAGCTGTTTAGATTGGCATTAAGAATAGCATAGTAAAACCAATGGATTTCTTTTTGAACTTACCTAATAGTGATTCATTGGTCACTGCCCTTCTTGACATAAATTTGCACCTGTGATGTTGCTTTGGCTTACTGGGTTAATGCACCTGTCTTGTAAAAAGGATTTCATGAGTTCTAATCCTTGGAGAGTCTTTTTCATTTACTTACTAATAAGCTTCCTATGGAGCCAATGTAAATTTAAATTGATTTTGGGATTGAGATAGTGCAATTGTGAGATACAGAATCTGTATTACATGTTCATTAAGAACAATACGTCATGATGCGCTGCAAAGATTGGCATTAAGAATAACATAGTGAAACCAATGGATTTCTTTTTGAACTTATCTAATAGTGATTCAATGTTCGCTGCCCTTCTTGACATCACTTCGCACTTGTGATGCTCCAATGGCTTAGTGGGTTAATGCCCCTGTCTTTTAAACAGGAGTTCATGAATTCTAGTCCTCAGAGAGCTTTTTTTCATTTACTTACCAATAAGTTTCCTATAGAGCCAATGGAAATTTGCATTGATTTTTGGATTGAGATATTGCGATTGTGAGATAGAATCTGTACTAAGTGTTCATAAAGAACAATATGTCATTACAAGCTGTTTAGATTGGCATTAAGAATAACATAGTAAAACCAATGGATTTCTATTTGAACTTACCTAATAGTGATTCATTGGTCACTGCCCTTCTTGACATAAATTTGCACCTGTGATGTTGCTGTGGCTTACTGGGTTAATCCTCCTGTCTTGTAAAAAGGATTTCATGAGTTCTAATCCTTGGAGAGTCTTTTTCATTTACTTACTAATAAGCTTCCTATGGAGCAATGGAAATTTGCATTGATTTTGAGATATAGAATCTGTATTACGTGTTCATCAAGAACAATACGTCATGATGCGCTGCAAAGATTGGCATTAAGAATAACATAGTGAAACCAATAGATTTCTTTTTGAACTTACCTAATAGTGATTCATTGGTCATTGCCCTTCTTGACAACCTTTTGCACTTGTGATGTTCCAGTGGCTTACTTGGTTATTGCGCCTGTCTTATAAACAGGAGTTCATGAGTTCTAATTCTCAGAAAGTTTTTTCATTTACTTACTAATAAGCTTCCTATAGAGCCAATGGAAATTTGCATTGATTTTGGGCTTGAGATAGTGCAATTGTGAGATATAGAATCTGTATTACGTGTTCATCAAGAACAATACGTCATGATGCGCTGCAAAGATTGGCATTAAGAATAACATAGTGAAACCAATGGATTTCTTTTTGAACTTACCAATAGTGATTCAATGTTCACTGCCCTTCTTGACATCACTTTGCACTTGTGATGTTCCAATGGCTTAGTGGGTTAATGCCCCTGTCTATTAAACAGGAGTTCATGAGTTCTAGTCCTCAGAGAGCTCTTTTTCATTTACTTACCAATAAGTTTCCTATAGAGCCAATGGAAATTTCCATTGATTTTGGGATTGAGATAGTGCAATTGTGAGATATAGAATCTGTATTACGTGTTCATCAAGAACAATACGTCATGATGCACTGCAAAGATTGGCATTAAGAATAACATAGTGAAACCAATGGAATTCTTTTTGAACTTATCTAATAGTGATTCAATGTTCGCTGCCCTTCTTGACATCACTTTGCACTTGTGATGTTCCAATGGCTTAGTGGGTTAATGCCCCTGTCTTTTAAACAGGAGTTCATGAATTCTAGTCCTCAGAGAGCTCTTTTTCATTTACTTACCACTAAGTTTCCTATAGAGCCAATGGAAATTTGCATTGATTTTGGGATTGAGATAGTGCAATTGTGAGATAGAATCTGTACTAAGTGTTCATAAAGAACAATATGTCATTACAAGCTGTTTAGATTGGCATTAAGAATAGCATAGTAAAACCAATGGATTTCTTTTTGAACTTACCTAATAGTGATTCATTGGTCATTGCCCTTCTTGACAACCTTTTGCACTTGTGATGTTCCAGTGGCTTACTTGGTTATTGTGCCTGTCTTATAAACAGGAGTTCATGAGTTCTAATTCTCAGAGAGTTTTTTCATTTACTTACTAATAAGCTTCCTATAGAGCCAATGGAAATTTGCATTGATTTTGGGCTTGAGATAGTGCAATTGTGAGATATAGAATCTGTATTACGTGTTCATCAAGAACAATACGTCATGATGCGGCGCAAAGATTTGCATTAAGAATAACATAGTGAAACCAATGGATTTCTTTTTGAACTTACCAATAGTGATTCAATGTTCACTGCCCTTCTTGACATCACTTTGCACTTGTGATGTTCCAATGGCTTAGTGGGTTAATGCCCCTGTCTATTAAACAGGAGTTCATGAGTTCTAGTCCTCAGAGAGCTCTTTTTCATTTACTTACCAATAAGTTTCCTATAGAGCCAATGGAAATTTCCATTGATTTTGGGATTGAGATAGTGCAATTGTGAGATAGAATCTGTACTAAGTGTTCATAAAGAACAATATGTCATTACAAGCTGTTTAGATTGGCATTAAGAATAGCATAGTAAAACCAATGGATTTCTTTTTGAACTTACCTAATAGTGATTCATTGGTCACTGCCCTTCTTGACATAAATTTGCACCTGTGATGTTGCTTTGGCTTACTGGGTTAATGCACCTGTCTTGTAAAAAGGATTTCATGAGTTCTAATCCTTGGAGAGTCTTTTTCATTTACTTACTAATAAGCTTCCTATGGAGCCAATGTAAATTTAAATTGATTTTGGGATTGAGATAGTGCAATTGTGAGATATAGAATCTGTATTACATGTTCATCAAGAACAATACGTCATGATGCGCTGCAAAGATTGGCATTAAGAATAACATAGTGAAACCAATGGAATTGTTTTTGAACTTATCTAATAGTGATTCAATGTTCGCTGCCCTTCTTGACATCACTTTGCACTTGTGATGTTCCAATGGCTTAGTGGGTTAATGCCCCTGTCTTTTAAACAGGAGTTCATGAATTCTAGTCCTCAGAGAGCTCTTTTTCATTTACTTACCACTAAGTTTCCTATAGAGCCAATGGAAATTTGCATTGATTTTGGGATTGAGATAGTGCAATTGTGAGATAGAATCTGTACTAAGTGTTCATAAAGAACAATATGTCATTACAAGCTGTTTAGATTGGCATTAAGAATAGCATAGTAAAACCAATGGATTTCTTTTTGAACTTACCTAATAGTGATTCATTGGTCATTGCCCTTCTTGACAACCTTTTGCACTTGTGATGTTCCAGTGGCTTACTTGGTTATTGTGCCTGTCTTATAAACAGGAGTTCATGAGTTCTAATTCTCAGAGAGTTTTTTCATTTACTTACTAATAAGCTTCCTATAGAGCCAATGGAAATTTGCATTGATTTTGGGCTTGAGATAGTGCAATTGTGAGATATAGAATCTGTATTACGTGTTCATCAAGAACAATACGTCATGATGCGGTGCAAAGATTTGCATTAAGAATAACATAGTGAAACCAATGGATTTCTTTTTGAACTTACCAATAGTGATTCAATGTTCACTGCCCTTCTTGACATCACTTTGCACTTGTGATGTTCCAATGGCTTAGTGGGTTAATGCCCCTGTCTATTAAACAGGAGTTCATGAGTTCTAGTCCTCAGAGAGCTCTTTTTCATTTACTTACCAATAAGTTTCCTATAGAGCCAATGGAAATTTCCATTGATTTTGGGATTGAGATAGTGCAATTGTGAGATAGAATCTGTACTAAGTGTTCATAAAGAACAATATGTCATTACAAGCTGTTTAGATTGGCATTAAGAATAGCATAGTAAAACCAATGGATTTCTTTTTGAACTTACCTAATAGTGATTCATTGGTCACTGCCCTTCTTGACATAAATTTGCACCTGTGATGTTGCTTTGGCTTACTGGGTTAATGCACCTGTCTTGTAAAAAGGATTTCATGAGTTCTAATCCTTGGAGAGTCTTTTTCATTTACTTACTAATAAGCTTCCTATGGAGCCAATGTAAATTTAAATTGATTTTGGGATTGAGATAGTGCAATTGTGAGATATAGAATCTGTATTACATGTTCATCAAGAACAATACGTCATGATGCGCTGCAAAGATTGGCATTAAGAATAACATAGTGAAACCAATGGATTTCTTTTTGAACTTACCAATAGTGATTCAATGTTCACTGCCCTTCTTGACATCACTTTGCACTTGTGATGTTCCAATGGCTTAGTGGGTTAATGCCCCTGTCTATTAAACAGGAGTTCATGAGTTCTAGTCCTCAGAGAGCTCTTTTTCATTTACTTACCAATAAGTTTCCTATAGAGCCAATGGAAATTTCCATTGATTTTGGGATTGAGATAGTGCAATTGTGAGATATAGAATCTGTATTACGTGTTCATCAAGAACAATACGTCATGATGCACTGCGAAGATTGGCATTAAGAATAACATAGTGAAACCAATGGAATTCTTTTTGAACTTATCTAATAGTGATTCAATGTTCGCTGCCCTTCTTGACATCACTTCGCACTTGTGATGTTCCAATGGCTTAGTGGGTTAATGCCCCTGTCTTTTAAACAGGAGTTCATGAATTCTAGTCTTCAGAGAGCTCTTTTTCATTTACTTACCAATAAGTTTCCTATAGAGCCAATGGAAATTTGCATTGATTTTTGGATTGAGATATTGCGATTGTGAGATAGAATCTGTACTAAGTGTTCATAAAGAACAATATGTCATTACAAGCTGTTTAGATTGGCATTAAGAATAACATAGTAAAACCAATGGATTTCTATTTGAACTTACCTAATAGTGATTCATTGGTCACTGCCCTTCTTGACATAAATTTGCACCTGTGATGTTGCTTTGGCTTACTGGGTTAATGCACCTGTCTTGTAAAAAGGATTTCATGAGTTCTAATCCTTGGAGAGTCTTTTTCATTTACTTACTAATAAGCTTCCTATGGAGCCAATGTAAATTTAAATTGATTTTGGGATTGAGATAGTGCAATTGTGAGATATAGAATCTGTATTACATGTTCATTAAGAACAATACGTCATGATGCGCTGCAAAGATTGGCATTAAGAATAACATAGTGAAACCAATGGATTTCTTTTTGAACTTATCTAATAGTGATTCAATGTTCGCTGCCCTTCTTGACATCACTTCGCCCTTGTGATGTTCCAATGGCTTAGTGGGTTAATGCCCCTGTCTTTTAAACAGGAGTTCATGAATTCTAGTCCTCAGAGAACTTTTTTTCATTTACTTACCAATAAGTTTCCTATAGAGCCAATGGAAATTTGCATTGATTTTTGGATTGAGATATTGCGATTGTGAGATAGAATCTGTACTAAGTGTTCATAAAGAACAATATGTCATTACAAGCTGTTTAGATTGGCATTAAGAATAACATAGTAAAACCAATGGATTTCTATTTGAACTTATCTAATAGTGATTCATTGGTCACTGCCCTTCTTGACATAAATTTGCACCTGTGATGTTGCTGTGGCTTACTGGGTTAATCCTCCTGTCTTGTAAAAAGGATTTCATGAGTTCTAATCCTTGGAGAGTCTTTTTCATTTACTTACTAATAAGCTTCCTATGGAGCAATGGAAATTTGCATTGATTTTGAGATATAGAATCTGTATTACGTGTTCATCAAGAACAATACGTCATGATGCGCTGCAAAGATTGGCATTAAGAATAACATAGTGAAACCAATAGATTTCTTTTTGAACTTACCTAATAGTGATTCATTGGTCATTGCCCTTCTTGACAACCTTTTGCACTTGTGATGTTCCAGTGGCTTACTTGGTTATTGCGCCTGTCTTATAAACAGGAGTTCATGAGTTCTAATTCTCAGAAAGTTTTTTTATTTACTTACTAATAAGCTTCCTATAGAGCCAATGGAAATTTGCATTGATTTTGGGCTTGAGATAGTGCAATTGTGAGATATAGAATCTGTATTACGTGTTCATCAAGAACAATACGTCATGATGCGCTGCAAAGATTGGCATTAAGAATAACATAGTGAAACCAATGGATTTCTTTTTGAACTTACCAATAGTGATTCAATGTTCACTGCCCTTCTTGACATCACTTTGCACTTGTGATGTTCCAATGGCTTAGTGGGTTAATGCCCCTGTCTATTAAACAGGAGTTCATGAGTTCTAGTCCTCAGAGAGCTCTTTTTCATTTACTTACCAATAAGTTTCCTATAGAGCCAATGGAAATTTCCATTGATTTTGGGATTGAGATAGTGCAATTGTGAGATATAGAATCTGTATTACGTGTTCATCAAGAACAATACGTCATGATGCACTGCAAAGATTGGCATTAAGAATAACATAGTGAAACCAATGGAATTCTTTTTGAACTTATCTAATAGTGATTCAATGTTCGCTGCCCTTCTTGACATCACTTTGCACTTGTGATGTTCCAATGGCTTATTGGGTTAATGCCCCTGTCTTTTAAACAGGAGTTCATGAATTCTAGTCCTCAGAGAGCTCTTTTTCATTTACTTACCACTAAGTTTCCTATAGAGCCAATGGAAATTTGCATTGATTTTGGGATTGAGATAGTGCAATTGTGAGATAGAATCTGTACTAAGTGTTCATAAAGAACAATATGTCATTACAAGCTGTTTAGATTGGCATTAAGAATAGCATAGTAAAACCAATGGATTTCTTTTTGAACTTACCTAATAGTGATTCATTGGTCATTGCCCTTCTTGACAACCTTTTGCACTTGTGATGTTCCAGTGGCTTACTTGGTTATTGTGCCTGTCTTATAAACAGGAGTTCATGAGTTCTAATTCTCAGAGAGTTTTTTCATTTACTTACTAATAAGCTTCCTATAGAGCCAATGGAAATTTGCATTGATTTTGGGCTTGAGATAGTGCAATTGTGAGATATAGAATCTGTATTACGTGTTCATCAAGAACAATACGTCATGATGCGGTGCAAAGATTTGCATTAAGAATAACATAGTGAAACCAATGGATTTCTTTTTGAACTTACCAATAGTGATTCAATGTTCACTGCCCTTCTTGACATCACTTTGCACTTGTGATGTTCCAATGGCTTAGTGGGTTAATGCCCCTGTCTATCAAACAGGAGTTCATGAGTTCTAGTCCTCAGAGAGCTCTTTTTCATTTACTTACCAATAAGTTTCCTATAGAGCCAATGGAAATTTCCATTGATTTTGGGATTGAGATAGTGCAATTGTGAGATAGAATCTGTACTAAGTGTTCATAAAGAACAATATGTCATTACAAGCTGTTTAGATTGGCATTAAGAATAACATAGTAAAACCAATGGATTTCTATTTGAACTTACCTAATAGTGATTCATTGGTCACTGCCCTTCTTGACATAAATTTGCACCTGTGATGTTGCTGTGGCTTACTGGGTTAATCCTCCTGTCTTGTAAAAAGGATTTCATGAGTTCTAATCCTTGGAGAGTCTTTTTCATTTACTTACTAATAAGCTTCCTATGGAGCAATGGAAATTTGCATTGATTTTGAGATATAGAATCTGTATTACGTGTTCATCAAGAACAATACGTCATGATGCGCTGCAAAGATTGGCATTAAGAATAACATAGTGAAACCAATAGATTTCTTTTTGAACTTACCTAATAGTGATTCATTGGTCATTGCCCTTCTTGACAACCTTTTGCACTTGTGATGTTCCAGTGGCTTACTTGGTTATTGCGCCTGTCTTATAAACAGGAGTTCATGAGTTCTAATTCTCAGAAAGTTTTTTCATTTACTTACTAATAAGCTTCCTATAGAGCCAATGGAAATTTGCATTGATTTTGGGCTTGAGATAGTGCAATTGTGAGATATAGAATCTGTATTACGTGTTCATCAAGAACAATACGTCATGATGCGCTGCAAAGATTGGCATTAAGAATAACATAGTGAAACCAATGGATTTCTTTTTGAACTTACCAATAGTGATTCAATGTTCACTGCCCTTCTTGACATCACTTTGCACTTGTGATGTTCCAATGGCTTAGTGGGTTAATGCCCCTGTCTATTAAACAGGAGTTCATGAGTTCTAGTCCTCAGAGAGCTCTTTTTCATTTACTTACCAATAAGTTTCCTATAGAGCCAATGGAAATTTCCATTGATTTTGGGATTGAGATAGTGCAATTGTGAGATATAGAATCTGTATTACGTGTTCATCAAGAACAATACGTCATGATGCACTGCAAAGATTGGCATTAAGAATAACATAGTGAAACCAATGGAATTCTTTTTGAACTTATCTAATAGTGATTCAATGTTCGCTGCCCTTCTTGACATCACTTTGCACTTGTGATGTTCCAATGGCTTAGTGGGTTAATGCCCCTGTCTTTTAAACAGGAGTTCATGAATTCTACTCCTCAGAGAGCTCTTTTTCATTTACTTACCACTAAGTTTCCTATAGAGCCAATGGAAATTTGCATTGATTTTGGGATTGAGATAGTGCAATTGTGAGATAGAATCTGTACTAAGTGTTCATAAAGAACAATATGTCATTACAAGCTGTTTAGATTGGCATTTAGAATAGCATAGTAAAACCAATGGATTTCTTTTTGAACTTACCTAATAGTGATTCATTGGTCATTGCCCTTCTTGACAACCTTTTGCACTTGTGATGTTCCAGTGGCTTACTTGGTTATTGTGCCTGTCTTATAAACAGGAGTTCATGAGTTCTAATTCTCAGAGAGTTTTTTCATTTACTTACTAATAAGCTTCCTATAGAGCCAATGGAAATTTGCATTGATTTTGGGCTTGAGATAGTGCAATTGTGAGATATAGAATCTGTATTACGTGTTCATCAAGAACAATACGTCATGATGCGGTGCAAAGATTTGCATTAAGAATAACATAGTGAAACCAATGGATTTCTTTTTGAACTTACCAATAGTGATTCAATGTTCACTGCCCTTCTTGACATCACTTTGCACTTGTGATGTTCCAATGGCTTAGTGGGTTAATGCCCCTGTCTATTAAACAGGAGTTCATTAGTTCTAGTCCTCAGAGAGCTCTTTTTCATTTACTTACCAATAAGTTTCCTATAGAGCCAATGGAAATTTCCATTGATTTTGGGATTGAGATAGTGCAATTGTGAGATAGAATCTGTACTAAGTGTTCATAAAGAACAATATGTCATTACAAGCTGTTTAGATTGGCATTAAGAATAACATAGTAAAACCAATGGATTTCTATTTGAACTTACCTAATAGTGATTCATTGGTCACTGCCCTTCTTGACATAAATTTGCACCTGTGATGTTGCTGTGGCTTACTGGGTTAATCCTCCTGTCTTGTAAAAAGGATTTCATGAGTTCTAATCCTTGGAGAGTCTTTTTCATTTACTTACTAATAAGCTTCCTATGGAGCAATGGAAATTTGCATTGATTTTGAGATATAGAATCTGTATTACGTGTTCATCAAGAACAATACGTCATGATGCGCTGCAAAGATTGGCATTAAGAATAACATAGTGAAACCAATAGATTTCTTTTTGAACTTACCTAATAGTGATTCATTGGTCATTGCCCTTCTTGACAACCTTTTGCACTTGTGATGTTCCAGTGGCTTACTTGGTTATTGTGCCTGTCTTATAAACAGGAGTTCATGAGTTCTAATTCTCAGAGTGTTTTTTCATTTACTTACTAATAAGCTTCCTATAGAGCCAATGGAAATTTGCATTGATTTTGGGCTTGAGATAGTGCAATTGTGAGATATAGAATCTGTATTACGTGTTCATCAAGAACAATACGTCATGATGCGCTGCAAAGATTGGCATTAAGAATAACATAGTGAAACCAATGGATTTCTTTTTGAACTTACCAATAGTGATTCAATGTTCACTGCCCTTCTTGACATCACTTTGCACTTGTGATGTTCCAATGGCTTAGTGGGTTAATGCCCCTGTCTATTAAACAGGAGTTCATGAGTTCTAGTCCTCAGAGAGCTTTTTTCATTTACTTACCAATAAGTTTCCTAATGTGCCAATGGAAATTTCCATTGATTTTGGGATTGAGATAGTGCAATTGTGAGATAGAATCTGTACTAAGTGTTCATAAAGAACAATATGTCATTACAAGCTGTTTAGATTGGCATTAAGAATAGCATAGTAAAACCAATGGATTTCTTTTTGAACTTACCTAATAGTGATTCATTGGTCACTGCCCTTCTTGACATAAATTTGCACCTGTGATGTTGCTGTGGCTTACTGGGTTAATGCACCTGTCTTGTAAAAAGGATTTCATGAGTTCTAATCCTTGGAGAGTCTTTTTCATTTACTTACTAATAAGCTTCCTATGGAGCCAATGTAAATTTGCATTGATTTTGGGATTGAGATAGTGCAATTGTGAGATATAGAATCTGTATTACGTGTTCATCAAGAACAATACTTCATGATGCGCTGCAAAGATTGGCATTAAGAATAACATAGTGAAACCAATGGATTTCTTTTTTAACTTATCTAATAGTGATTCAATGTTCGCTGCCCTTCTTGACATCACTTCGCACTTGTAATGTTCCAATGGCTTAGTGGGTTAATGCCCCTGTCTTTTAAACAGGAGTTCATGAATTCTAGTCCTCAGAGAGCTCTTTTTCATTTACTTACCAATAAGTTTCCTATAGAGCCAATGGAAATTTGCATTGATTTTTGGATTGAGATATTGCGATTGTGAGATAGAATCTGTACTAAGTGTTCATAAAGAACAATATGTCATTACAAGCTGTTTAGATTGGCATTAAGAATAACATAGTAAAACCAATGGATTTCTATTTGAACTTACCTAATAGTGATTCATTGGTCACTGCCCTTCTTGACATAAATTTGCACCTGTGATGTTGCTGTGGCTTACTGGGTTAATCCTCCTGTCTTGTAAAAAGGATTTCATGAGTTCTAATCCTTGGAGAGTCTTTCTCATTTACTTACTAATAAGCTTCCTATGGAGCAATGGAAATTTGCATTGATTTTGAGATATAGAATCTGTATTACGTGTTCATCAAGAACAATACGTCATGATGCGCTGCAAAGATTGGCATTAAGAATAACATAGTGAAACCAATAGATTTCTTTTTGAACTTACCTAATAGTGATTCATTGGTCATTGCCCTTCTTGACAACCTTTTGCACTTGTGATGTTCCAGTGGCTTACTTGGTTATTGCGCCTGTCTTATAAACAGGAGTTCATGAGTTCTAATTCTCAGAGAGTTTTTTCATTTACTTACTAATAAGCTTCCTATAGAGCCAATGGAAATTTGCATTGATTTTGGGCTTGAGATAGTGCAATTGTGAGATATAGAATCTGTATTACGTGTTCATCAAGAACAATACGTCATGATGCGCTGCAAAGATTGGCATTAAGAATAACATAGTGAAACCAATGGATTTCTTTTTGAACTTACCAATAGTGATTCAATGTTCACTGCCCTTCTTGACATCACTTTGCACTTGTGATGTTCCAATGGCTTAGTGGGTTAATGCCCCTGTCTATTAAACAGGAGTTCATGAGTTCTAGTCCTCAGAGAGCTCTTTTTCATTTACTTACCAATAAGTTTCCTATAGAGCCAATGGAAATTTCCATTGATTTTGGGATTGAGATAGTGCAATTGTGAGATATAGAATCTGTATTACGTGTTCATCAAGAACAATACGTCATGATGCACTGCAAAGATTGGCATTAAGAATAACATAGTGAAACCAATGGAATTCTTTTTGAACTTATCTAATAGTGATTCAATGTTCGCTGCCCTTCTTGACATCGCTTTGCACTTGTGATGTTCCAATGGCTTAGTGGGTTAATGCCCCTGTCTTTTAAACAGGAGTTCATGAATTCTAGTCCTCAGAGAGCTCTTTTTCATTTACTTACCAATAAGTTTCCTATAGAGCCAATGGAAATTTGCATTGATTTTGGGATTGAGATAGTGCAATTGTGAGATAGAATCTGTACTAAGTGTTCATAAAGAACAATATGTCATTACAAGTTGTTTAGATTGGCATTAAGAATAGCATAGTAAAACCAATGGATTTCTTTTTGAACTTACCTAATAGTGATTCATTGGTCATTGCCCTTCTTGACAACCTTTTGCACTTGTGATGTTCCAGTGGCTTACTTGGTTATTGTGCCTGTCTTATAAACAGGCGTTCATGAGTTCTAATTCTCAGAGAGTTTTTTCATTTACTTACTAATAAGCTTCCTATAGAGCCAATGGAAATTTGCATTGATTTTGGGCTTGAGATAGTGCAATTGTGAGATATAGAATCTGTATTACGTGTTCATCAAGAACAATACGTCATGATGCGGTGCAAAGATTTGCATTAAGAATAACATAGTGAAACCAATGGATTTCTTTTTGAACTTACCAATAGTGATTCAATGTTCACTGTCCTTCTTGACATCACTTTGCACTTGTGATGTTCCAATGGCTTAGTGGGTTAATGCCCCTGTCTATTAAACAGGAGTTCATGAGTTCTAGTCCTCAGAGAGCTCTTTTTCATTTACTTACCAATAAGTTTCCTATAGAGCCAATGGAAATTTCCATTGATTTTGGGATTGAGATAGTGCAATTGTGAGATAGAATCTGTACTAAGTGTTCATAAAGAACAATATGTCATTACAAGCTGTTTAGATTGGCATTAAGAATAGCATAGTAAAACCAATGGATTTCTTTTTGAACTTACCTAATAGTGATTCATTGGTCACTGCCCTTCTTGACATAAATTTGCACCTGTGATGTTGCTTTGGCTTACTGGGTTAATGCACCTGTCTTGTAAAAAGGATTTCATGAGTTCTAATCCTTGGAGAGTCTTTTTCATTTACTTACTAATAAGCTTCCTATGGAGCCAATGTAAATTTAAATTGATTTTGGGATTGAGATAGTGCAATTGTGAGATATAGAATCTGTATTACATGTTCATCAAGAACAATACGTCATGATGCGCTGCAAAGATTGGCATTAAGAATAACATAGTGAAACCAATGGATTTCTTTTTGAACTTATCTAATAGTGATTCATTGTTCGCTGCCCTTCTTGACATCACTTCACACTTGTGATGTTCCAATGGCTTAGTGGGTTAATGCCCCTGTCTTTGAAACAGGAGTTCAAGAATTCTAGTCCTCAGAGAGGTCTTTTTCATTTACTTACCAATAAGTTTCCTATAGAGCCAATGGAAATTTGCATTGATTTTTGGATTGAGATATTGCGATTGTGAGATAGAATCTGTACTAAGTGTTCATAAAGAACAATATGTCATTACAAGCTGTTTAGATTGGCATTAAGAATAACATAGTAAAACCAATGGATTTCTATTTGAACTTACCTAATAGTGATTCATTGGTCACTGCCCTTCTTGACATAAATTTGCACCTGTGATGTTGCTGTGGCTTACTGGGTTAATGCTCCTGTCTTGTAAAAAGGATTTCATGAATTCTAATCCTTGGAGAGTCTTTTTCATTTACTTACTAATAAGCTTCCTATGGAGCAATGGAAATTTGCATTGATTTTGAGATATAGAATCTGTATTACGTGTTCATCAAGAACAATACGTCATGATGCGCTGCAAAGATTGGCATTAAGAATAACATAGTGAAACCAATAGATTTCTTTTTGAACTTACCTAATAGTGATTCATTGGTCATTGCCCTTCTTGACAACCTTTTGCACTTGTGATGTTCCAGTGGCTTACTTGGTTATTGCGCCTGTCTTATAAACAGGAGTTCATGAGTTCTAATTCTCAGAGAGTTTTTTCATTTACTTACTAATAAGCTTCCTATAGAGCCAATGGAAATTTGCATTGATTTTGGGCTTGAGATAGTGCAATTGTGAGATATAGAATCTGTATTACGTGTTCATCAAGAACAATACGTCATGATGCGCTGCAAAGATTGGCATTAAGAATAACATAGTGAAACCAATGGATTTCTTTTTGAACTTACCAATAGTGATTCAATGTTCACTGCCCTTCTTGACATCACTTTGCACTTGTGATGTTCCAATGGCTTAGTGGGTTAATGCCCCTGTCTATTAAACAGGAGTTCATGAGTTCTAGTTCTCAGAGAGCTCTTGTTCATTTACTTACCAATAAGTTTCCTATAGAGCCAATGGAAATTTCCATTGATTTTGGGATTGAGATAGTGCAATTGTGAGATATAGAATCTGTATTACGTGTTCATCAAGAACAATACGTCATGATGCACTGCAAAGATTGGCATTAAGAATAACATAGTGAAACTAATGGAATTCTTTTTGAACTTATCTAATAGTGATTCAATGTTCGCTGCCCTTCTTGACATCACTTTGCACTTGTGATGTTCCAATGGCTTAGTGGGTTAATGCCCCTGTCTTTTAAACAGGAGTTCATGAATTCTAGTCCTCAGAGAGCTCTTTTTCATTTACTTACCAATAAGTTTCCTATAGAGCCAATGGAAATTTGCATTGATTTTGGGATTGAGATAGTGCAATTGTGAGATAGAATCTGTACTAAGTGTTCATAAAGAACAATATGTCATTACAAGCTGTTTAGATTGGCATTAAGAATAGCATAGTAAAACCAATGGATTTCTTTTTGAACTTACCTAATAGTGATTCATTGGTCATTGCCCTTCTTGACAACCTTTTGCACTTGTGATGTTCCAGTGGCTTACTTGGTTATTGTGCCTGTCTTATAAACAGGAGTTCATGAGTTCTAATTCTCAGAGAGTTTTTTCATTTACTTACTAATAAGCTTCCTATAGAGCCAATAGAAATTTGCATTGATTTTGGGCTTGAGATAGTGCAATTGTGAGATATAGAATCTGTATTACGTGTTCATCAAGAACAATACGTCATGATGCGCTGCAAAGATTGGCATTAAGAATAACATAGTGAAACCAATGGATTTCTTTTTGAACTTATCTAATAGTGATTCAATGTTCGCTGCCCTTCTTGACATCACTTCGCACTTGTGATGTTCAAATGGCTTAGTGGGTTAATGCCCCTGTCTTTTAAACAGGAGTTCATGAATTCTAGTCCTCAGAGAGCTCTTTTTCATTTACTTACCAATAAGTTTCCTATAGAGCCAATGGAAATTTGCATTGATTTTTGGATTGAGATATTGCGATTGTGAGATAGAATCTGTGCTAAGTGTTCATAAAGAACAATATGTCATTACAAGCTGTTTAGATTGGCATTAAGAATTACATAGTAAAACCAATGGATTTCTATTTGAACTTACCTAATAGTGATTCATTGGTCACTGCCCTTCTTGACATAAATTTGCACCTGTGATGTTGCTGTGGCTTACTGGGTTAATGCTCCTGTCTTGTAAAAAGGATTTCATGAGTTCTAATCCTTGGAGAGTCTTTTTCATTTACTTACTAATAAGCTTCCTATGGAGCAATGGAAATTTGCATTGATTTTGAGATATAGAATCTGTATTACGTGTTCATCAAGAACAATACGTCATGATGCGCTGCAAAGATTGGCATTAAGAATAACATAGTGAAACCAATAGATTTCTTTTTGAACTTACCTAATAGTGATTCATTGGTCATTGCCCTTCTTGACAACCTTTTGCACTTGTGATGTTCCAGTGGCTTACTTGGTTATTGCGCCTGTCTTATAAACAGGAGTTCATGAGTTCTAATTCTCAGAGAGTTTTTTCATTTACTTACTAATAAGCTTCCTATAGAGCCAATGGAAATTTGCATTGATTTTGGGCTTGAGATAGTGCAATTGTGAGATATAGAATCTGTATTACGTGTTCATCAAGAACAATACGTCATGATGCGCTGCAAAGATTGGCATTAAGAATAACATAGTGAAACCAATGGATTTCTTTTTGAACTTACCAATAGTGATTCAATGTTCACTGCCCTTCTTGACATCACTTTGCACTTGTGATGTTCCAATGGCTTAGTGGGTTAATGCCCCTGTCTATTAAACAGGAGTTCATGAGTTCTAGTCCTCAGAGAGCTCTTTTTCATTTACTTACCAATAAGTTTCCTATAGAGCCAATGGAAATTTCCATTGATTTTGGGATTGAGATAGTGCAATTGTGAGATATAGAATCTGTATTACGTGTTCATCAAGAACAATACGTCATGATGCACTGCAAAGATTGGCATTAAGAATAACATAGTGAAACTAATGGAATTCTTTTTGAACTTATCTAATAGTGATTCAATGTTCGCTGCCCTTCTTGACATCACTTTGCACTTGTGATGTTCCAATGGCTTAGTGGGTTAATGCCCCTGTCTTTTAAACAGGAGTTCATGAATTCTAGTCCTCAGAGAGCTCTTTTTCATTTACTTACCATTAAGTTTCCTATAGAGCCAATGGAAATTTGCATTGATTTTGGGATTGAGATAGTGCAATTGTGAGATAGAATCTGTACTAAGTGTTCATAAAGAACAATATGTCATTACAAGCTGTTTAGATTGGCATTAAGAATAGCATAGTAAAACCAATGGATTTCTTTTTGAACTTACCTAATAGTGATTCATTGGTCATTGCCCTTCTTGACAACCTTTTGCACTTGTGATGTTCCAGTGGCTTACTTGGTTATTGTGCCTGTCTTATAAACAGGAGTTCATGAGTTCTAATTCTCAGAGAGTTTTTTCATTTACTTACTAATAAGCTTCCTATAGAGCCAATAGAAATTTGCATTGATTTTGGGCTTGAGATAGTGCAATTGTGAGATATAGAATCTGTATTACGTGTTCATCAAGAACAATACGTCATGATGCGCTGCAAAGATTGGCATTAAGAATAACATAGTGAAACCAATGGATTTCTTTTTGAACTTATCTAATAGTGATTCAATGTTCGCTGCCCTTCTTGACATCACTTCGCACTTGTGATGTTCAAATGGCTTAGTGGGTTAATGCCCCTGTCTTTTAAACAGGAGTTCATGAATTCTAGTCCTCAGAGAGCTCTTTTTCATTTACTTACCAATAAGTTTCCTATAGAGCCAATGGAAATTTGCATTGATTTTTGGATTGAGATATTGCGATTGTGAGATAGAATCTGTGCTAAGTGTTCATAAAGAACAATATGTCATTACAAGCTGTTTAGATTGGCATTAAGAATTACATAGTAAAACCAATGGATTTCTATTTGAACTTACCTAATAGTGATTCATTGGTCACTGCCCTTCTTGACATAAATTTGCACCTGTGATGTTGCTGTGGCTTACTGGGTTAATGCTCCTGTCTTGTAAAAAGGATTTCATGAGTTCTAATCCTTGGAGAGTCTTTTTCATTTACTTACTAATAAGCTTCCTATGGAGCAATGGAAATTTGCATTGATTTTGAGATATAGAATCTGTATTACGTGTTCATCAAGAACAATACGTCATGATGCGCTGCAAAGATTGGCATTAAGAATAACATAGTGAAACCAATAGATTTCTTTTTGAACTTACCTAATAGTGATTCATTGGTCATTGCCCTTCTTGACAACCTTTTGCACTTGTGATGTTCCAGTGGCTTACTTGGTTATTGCGCCTGTCTTATAAACAGGAGTTCATGAGTTCTAATTCTCAGAGAGTTTTTTCATTTACTTACTAATAAGCTTCCTATAGAGCCAATGGAAATTTGCATTGATTTTGGGCTTGAGATAGTGCAATTGTGAGATATAGAATCTGTATTACGTGTTCATCAAGAACAATACGTCATGATGCGCTGCAAAGATTGGCATTAAGAATAACATAGTGAAACCAATGGATTTCTTTTTGAACTTACCAATAGTGATTCAATGTTCACTGCCCTTCTTGACATCACTTTGCACTTGTGATGTTCCAATGGCTTAGTGGGTTAATGCCCCTGTCTATTAAACAGGAGTTCATGAGTTCTAGTCCTCAGAGAGCTCTTTTTCATTTACTTACCAATAAGTTTCCTATAGAGCCAATGGAAATTTCCATTGATTTTGGGATTGAGATAGTGCAATTGTGAGATATAGAATCTGTATTATGTGTTCATCAAGAACAATACGTCATGATGCACTGCAAAGATTGGCATTAAGAATAACATAGTGAAACCAATGGAATTCTTTTTGAACTTATCTAATAGTGATTCAATGTTCGCTGCCCTTCTTGACATCACTTTGCACTTGTGATGTTCCAATGGCTTAGTGGGTTAATGCCCCTGTCTTTTAAACAGGAGTTCATGAATTCTAGTCCTCAGAGAGCTCTTTTTCATTTACTTACCAATAAGTTTCCTATAGAGCCAATGGAAATTTGCATTGATTTTGGGATTGAGATAGTGCAATTGTGAGATAGAATCTGTACTAAGTGTTCATAAAGAACAATATGTCATTACAAGCTGTTTAGATTGGCATTAAGAATAGCATAGTAAAACCAATGGATTTCTTTTTGAACTTACCTAATAGTGATTCATTGGTCATTGCCCTTCTTGACAACCTTTTGCACTTGTGATGTTCCAGTGGCTTACTTGGTTATTGTGCCTGTCTTATAAACAGGAGTTCATGAGTTCTAATTCTCAGAGAGTTTTTTCATTTACTTACTAATAAGCTTCCTATAGAGCCAATAGAAATTTGCATTGATTTTGGGCTTGAGATAGTGCAATTGTGAGATATAGAATCTGTATTACGTGTTCATCAAGAACAATACGTCATGATGCGGTGCAAAGATTTGCATTAAGAATAACATAGTGAAACCAATGGATTTCTTTTTGAACTTACCAATAGTGATTCAATGTTCACTGCCCTTCTTGACATCACTTTGCACTTGTGATGTTCCAATGGCTTAGTGGGTTAATGCCCCTTTCTATTAAACAGGAGTTCATGAGTTCTAGTCCTCAGAGAGCTCTTTTTCATTTACTTACCAATAAGTTTCCTATAGAGCCAATGGAAATTTCCATTGATTTTGGGATTGAGATAGTGCAATTGTGAGATAGAATCTGTACTAAGTGTTCATAAAGAACAATATGTCATTACAAGCTGTTTAGATTGGCATTAAGAATAGCATAGTAAAACCAATGGATTTCTTTTTGAACTTACCTAATAGTGATTCATTGGTCACTGCCCTTCTTGACATAAATTTGCACCTGTGATGTTTCTTTGGCTTACTGGGTTAATGCACCTGTCTTGTAAAAAGGATTTCATGAGTTCTAATCCTTGGAGAGTCTTTTTCATTTACTTACTAATAAGCTTCCTATGGAGCAATGGAAATTTGCATTGATTTTGAGATATAGAATCTGTATTACGTGTTCATCAAGAACAATACGTCATGATGCGCTGCAAAGATTGGCATTAAGAATAACATAGTGAAACCAATAGATTTCTTTTTGAACTTACCTAATAGTGATTCATTGGTCATTGCCCTTCTTGACAACCTTTTGCACTTGTGATGTTCCAGTGGCTTACTTGGTTATTGCGCCTGTCTTATAAACAGGAGTTCATGAGTTCTAATTCTCAGAGAGTTTTTTCATTTACTTACTAATAAGCTTCCTATAGAGCCAATGGAAATTTGCATTGATTTTGGGCTTGAGATAGTGCAATTGTGAGATATAGAATCTGTATTACGTGTTCATCAAGAACAATACGTCATGATGCGCTGCAAAGATTGGCATTAAGAATAACATAGTGAAACCAATGGATTTCTTTTTGAACTTACCAATAGTGATTCAATGTTCACTGCCCTTCTTGACATCACTTTGCACTTGTGATGTTCCAATGGCTTAGTGGGTTAATGCCCCTGTCTATTAAACAGGAGTTCATGAGTTCTAGTCCTCAGAGAGCTCTTTTTCATTTACTTACCAATAAGTTTCCTATAGAGCCAATGGAAATTTCCATTGATTTTGGGATTGAGATAGTGCAATTGTGAGATATAGAATCTGTATTATGTGTTCATCAAGAACAATACGTCATGATGCACTGCAAAGATTGGCATTAAGAATAACATAGTGAAACCAATGGAATTCTTTTTGAACTTATCTAATAGTGATTCAATGTTCGCTGCCCTTCTTGACATCACTTTGCACTTGTGATGTTCCAATGGCTTAGTGGGTTAATGCCCCTGTCTTTTAAACAGGAGTTCATGAATTCTAGTCCTCAGAGAGCTCTTTTTCATTTACTTACCAATAAGTTTCCTATAGAGCCAATGGAAATTTGCATTGATTTTGGGATTGAGATAGTGCAATTGTGAGATAGAATCTGTACTAAGTGTTCATAAAGAACAATATGTCATTACAAGCTGTTTAGATTGGCATTAAGAATAGCATAGTAAAACCAATGGATTTCTTTTTGAACTTACCTAATAGTGATTCATTGGTCATTGCCCTTCTTGACAACCTTTTGCACTTGTGATGTTCCAGTGGCTTACTTGGTTATTGTGCCTGTCTTATAAACAGGAGTTCATGAGTTCTAATTCTCAGAGAGTTTTTTCATTTACTTACTAATAAGCTTCCTATAGAGCCAATAGAAATTTGCATTGATTTTGGGCTTGAGATAGTGCAATTGTGAGATATAGAATCTGTATTACGTGTTCATCAAGAACAATACGTCATGATGCGGTGCAAAGATTTGCATTAAGAATAACATAGTGAAACCAATGGATTTCTTTTTGAACTTACCAATAGTGATTCAATGTTCACTGCCCTTCTTGACATCACTTTGCACTTGTGATGTTCCAATGGCTTAGTGGGTTAATGCCCCTGTCTATTAAACAGGAGTTCATGAGTTCTAGTCCTCAGAGAGCTCTTTTTCATTTACTTACCAATAAGTTTCCTATAGAGCCAATGGAAATTTCCATTGATTTTGGGATTGAGATAGTGCAATTGTGAGATAGAATCTGTACTAAGTGTTCATAAAGAACAATATGTCATTACAAGCTGTTTAGATTGGCATTAAGAATAGCATAGTAAAACCAATGGATTTCTTTTTGAACTTACCTAATAGTGATTCATTGGTCACTGCCCTTCTTGACATAAATTTGCACCTGTGATGTTTCTTTGGCTTACTGGGTTAATGCACCTGTCTTGTAAAAAGGATTTCATGAGTTCTAATCCTTGGAGAGTCTTTTTCATTTACTTACTAATAAGCTTCCTATGGAGCCAATGTAAATTTGCATTGATTTTGGGATTGAGATAGTGCAATTGTGAGATATAGAATCTGTATTACGTGTTCATCAAAGAACAATACGTCATGATGCGCTGCAAAGATTGGCATTAAGAATAACATAGTGAAACCAATGGATTTCTTTTTGAACTTATCTAATAGTGATTCAATGTTCGCTGCCCTTCTTGACATCACAAAGCACTTGTGATGTTCCAATGGCTTAGTGGGTTAATGCCCCTGTCTTTTAAACAGGAGTTCATGAATTCTAGTCCTCAGAGAGCTCTTTTTCATTTACTTACCAATAAGTTTCCTATAGAGCCAATGGAAATTTGCATTGATTTTTGGATTGAGATATTGCGATTGTGAGATAGAATCTGTACTAAGTGTTCATAAAGAACAATATGTCATTACAAGCTGTTTAGATTGGCATTAAGAATTACATAGTAAAACCAATGGATTTCTATTTGAACTTACCTAATAGTGATTCATTGGTCACTGCCCTTCTTGACATAAATTTGCACCTGTGATGTTGCTGTGGCTTACTGGGTTAATGCTCCTGTCTTGTAAAAAGGATTTCATGAGTTCTAATCCTTGGAGAGTCTTTTTCATTTACTTACTAATAAGCTTCCTATGGAGCAATGTAAATTTGCATTGATTTTGAGATATAGAATCTGTATTACGTGTTCATCAAGAACAATACGTCATGATGCGCTGCAAAGATTGGCATTAAGAATAACAAAGTGAAACCAATAGATTTCTTTTTGAACTTACCTAATAGTGATTCATTGGTCATTGCCCTTCTTGACAACCTTTTGCACTTGTGATGTTCCAGTGGCTTACTTGGTTATTGCGCCTGTCTTATAAACAGGAGTTCATGAGTTCTAATTCTCAGAGAGTTTTTTCATTTACTTACTAATAAGCTTCCTATAGAGCCAATGGAAATTTGCATTGATTTTGGGCTTGAGATAGTGCAATTGTGAGATATAGAATCTGTATTACGTGTTCATCAAGAACAATACGTCATGATGCGCTGCAAAGATTGGCATTAAGAATAACATAGTGAAACCAATGGATTTCTTTTTGAACTTACCAATAGTGATTCAATGTTCACTGCCCTTCTTGACATCTCTTTGCACTTGTGATGTTCCAATGGCTTAGTGGGTTAATGCCCCTGTCTATTAAACAGGAGTTCATGAGTTCTAGTCCTCAGAGAGCTCTTTTTCATTTACTTACCAATAAGTTTCCTATAGAGCCAATGGAAAATTCCATTGATTTTGGGATTGAGATAGTGCAATTGTGAGATATAGAATCTGTATTACGTGTTCATCAAGAACAATACGTCATGATGCACTGCAAAGATTGGCATTAAGAATAACATAGTGAAACCAATGGAATTCTTTTTGAACTTATCTAATAGTGATTCAATGTTTGCTGCCCTTCTTGACATCACTTTGCACTTGTGATGTTCCAATGGCTTAGTGGGTTAATGCCCCTGTCTTTTAAACAGGAGTTCATGAATTCTAGTCCTCAGAGAGCTCTTTTTCATTTACTTACCAATAAGTTTCCTATAGAGCCAATGGAAATTTGCATTGATTTTGGGATTGAGATAGTGCAATTGTGAGATAGAATCTGTACTAAGTGTTCATAAAGAACAATATGTCATTACAAGCTGTTTAGATTGGCATTAAGAATAGCATAGTAAAACCAATGGATTTCTTTTTGAACTTACCTAATAGTGATTCATTGGTCATTGCCCTTCTTGACAACCTTTTGCACTTGTGATGTTCCAGTGGCTTACTTGGTTATTGTGCCTGTCTTATAAACAGGAGTTCATGAGTTCTAATTCTCAGAGAGTTTTTTCATTTACTTACTAATAAGCTTCCTATAGAGCCAATAGAAATTTGCATTGATTTTGGGCTTGAGATAGTGCAATTGTGAGATATAGAATCTGTATTACGTGTTCATCAAGAACAATACGTCATGATGCGGTGCAAAGATTTGCATTAAGAATAACATAGTGAAACCAATGGATTTCTTTTTGAACTTACCAATAGTGATTCAATGTTCACTGCCCTTCTTGACATCTCTTTGCACTTGTGATGTTCCAATGGCTTAGTGGGTTAATGCCCCTGTCTATTAAACAGGAGTTCATGAGTTCTAGTCCTCAGAGAGCTCTTTTTCATTTACTTACCAATAAGTTTCCTATAGAGCCAATGGAAAATTCCATTGATTTTGGGATTGAGATAGTGCAATTGTGAGATATAGAATCTGTATTACGTGTTCATCAAGAACAATACGTCATGATGCACTGCAAAGATTGGCATTAAGAATAACATAGTGAAACCAATGGAATTCTTTTTGAACTTATCTAATAGTGATTCAATGTTTGCTGCCCTTCTTGACATCACTTTGCACTTGTGATGTTCCAATGGCTTAGTGGGTTAATGCCCCTGTCTTTTAAACAGGAGTTCATGAATTCTAGTCCTCAGAGAGCTCTTTTTCATTTACTTACCAATAAGTTTCCTATAGAGCCAATGGAAATTTGCATTGATTTTGGGATTGAGATAGTGCAATTGTGAGATAGAATCTGTACTAAGTGTTCATAAAGAACAATATGTCATTACAAGCTGTTTAGATTGGCATTAAGAATAGCATAGTAAAACCAATGGATTTCTTTTTGAACTTACCTAATAGTGATTCATTGGTCATTGCCCTTCTTGACAACCTTTTGCACTTGTGATGTTCCAGTGGCTTACTTGGTTATTGTGCCTGTCTTATAAACAGGAGTTCATGAGTTCTAATTCTCAGAGAGTTTTTTCATTTACTTACTAATAAGCTTCCTATAGAGCCAATAGAAATTTGCATTGATTTTGGGCTTGAGATAGTGCAATTGTGAGATATAGAATCTGTATTACGTGTTCATCAAGAACAATACGTCATGATGCGGTGCAAAGAGTTGCATTAAGAATAACATAGTGAAACCAATGGATTTCTTTTTGAACTTACCAATAGTGATTCAATGTTCACTGCCCTTCTTGACATCACTTTGCACTTGTGATGTTCCAATGGCTTAGTGGGTTAATGCCCCTGTCTATTAAACAGGAGTTCATGAGTTCTAGTCCTCAGAGAGCTCTTTTTCATTTACTTACCAATAAGTTTCCTATAGAGCCAATGGAAATTTCCATTGATTTTGGGATTGAGATAGTGCAATTGTGAGATAGAATCTGTACTAAGTGTTCATAAAGAACAATATGTCATTACAAGCTGTTTAGATTGGCATTAAAAATAGCATAGTAAAACCAATGGATTTCTTTTTGAACTTACCTAATAGTGATTCATTGGTCACTGCCCTTCTTGACATAAATTTGCACTTGTGATGTTTCTTTGGCTTACTGGGTTAATGCACCTGTCTTGTAAAAAGGATTTCATGAGTTCTAATCCTTGGAGAGTCTTTTTCATTTACTTACTAATAAGCTTCCTATGGAGCCAATGTAAATTTGCATTGATTTTGGGATTGAGATAGTGCAATTGTGAGATATAGAATCTGTATTACGTGTTCATCAAAGAACAATACGTCATGATGCGCTGCAAAGATTGGCATTAAGAATAACATAGTGAAACCAATGGATTTCTTTTTGAACTTATCTAATAGTGATTCAATGTTCGCTGCCCTTCTTGACATCGCTTTGCACTTGTGATGTTCCAATGGCTTAGTGGGTTAATGCCCCTGTCTATTAAACAGGAGTTCATGAATTCTAGTCCTCAGAGAGCTCTTTTTAATTTACTTACCAATAAGTTTCCTATAGAGCCAATGGAAATTTGCATTGATTTTGGGATTGAGATAGTGCAATTGTGAGATAGAATCTGTACTAAGTGTTCATAAAGAACAATATGTCATTACAAGCTGTTTAGATTGGCATTAAGAATAGTATAGTAAAACCAATGGATTTCTTTTTGAACTTACCTAATAGTGATTCATTGGTCATTGCCCTTCTTGACAACGTTTTGCACTTGTGATGTTCCAGTGGCTTACTTGGTTATTGTGCCTGTCTTATAAACAGGAGTTCATGAGTTCTAATTCTCAGAGAGTTTTTTCATTTACTTACTAATAAGCTTCCTATAGAGCCAATGGAAATTTGCATTGATTTTGGGCTTGAGATAGTGCAATTGTGAGATATAGAATCTGTATTACGTGTTCATCAAGAACAATACGTCATGATGCGGTGCAAAGATTTGCATTAAGAATAACATAGTGAAACCAATGGATTTCTTTTTGAACTTACCAATAGTGATTCAATGTTCACTGCCCTTCTTGACATCACTTTGCACTTGTGATGTTCCAATGGCTTAGTGGGTTAATGCACCTGTCTATTAAACAGGAGTTCATGAGTTCTAGTCCTCAGAGAGCTCTTTTTCATTTACTTACCAATAAGTTTCCTATAGAGCCAATGGAAATTTCCATTGATTTTGGGATTGAGATAGTGCAATTGTGAGATAGAATCTGTACTAAGTGTTCATAAAGAACAATATGTCATTACAAGCTGTTTAGATTGGCATTAAGAATAGCATAGTAAAACCAATGGATTTCTTTTTGAACTTACCTAATAGTGATTCATTGGTCACTGCCCTTCTTGACATAAATTTGCACCTGTGATGTTTCTTTGGCTTACTGGGTTAATGCACCTGTCTTGTAAAAAGGATTTCATGAGTTCTAATCCTTGGAGAGTCTTTTTCATTTACTTACTAATAAGCTTCCTATGGAGCCAATGTAAATTTGCATTGATTTTGGGATTGAGATAGTGCAATTGTGAGATATAGAATCTGTATTACGTGTTCATCAAGAACAATACGTCATGATGCGCTGCAAAGATTGGCATTAAGAATAACATAGTGAAACCAATGGATTTCTTTTTGAACTTATCTAATAGTGATTCAATGTTCGCTGCCCTTCTTGACATCACTTCGCACTTGTGATGTTCCAATGGCTTAGTGGGTTAATGCCCCTGTCTTTTAAACAGGAGTTCATGAATTCTAGTCCTCAGAGAGCTCTTTTTCATTTACTTACCAATAAGTTTCCTATAGAGCCAATGGAAATTTGCATTGATTTTTGGATTGAGATATTGCGATTGTGAGATAGAATCTGTACTAAGTGTTCATAAAGAACAATATGTCATTACAAGCTGTTTAGATTGGCATTAAGAATAACATAGTAAAACCAATGGATTTCTATTTGAACTTACCTAATAGTGATTCATTGGTCACTGCCCTTCTTGACATAAATGTGCACCTGTGATGTTGCGGTGGCTTACTGGGTTAATGCTCCTGTCTTGTAAAAAGGATTTCATGAGTTCTAATCCTTGGAGAGTCTTTTTCATTTACTTACTAATAAGCTTCCTATGGAGCAATGGAAATTTGCATTGATTTTGAGATATAGAATCTGTATTACGTGTTCATCAAGAACAATACGTCATGATGCGCTGCAAAGATTGGCATTAAGAATAACATAGTGAAACCAATAGATTTCTTTTTGAACTTACCTAATAGTGATTCATTGGTCATTGCCCTTCTTGACAACCTTTTGCACTTGTGATGTTCCACTGGCTTACTTGGTTATTGCGCCTGTCTTATAAACAGGAGTTCATGAGTTCTAATTCTCAGAGAGTTTTTTCATTTACTTACTAATAAGCTTCCTATAGAGCCAATGGAAACTTGCATTGATTTTGGGCTTGAGATAGTGCAATTGTGAGATATAGAATCTGTATTACGTGTTCATCAAGAACAATACGTCATGATGCGCTGCAAAGAATGGCATTAAGAATAACATAGTGAAACCAATGGATTTCTTTTTGAACTTACCAATAGTGATTCAATGTTTGCTGCCCTTCTTGACATCACTTTGCACTTGTGATGTTCCAATGGCTTAGTGGGTTAATGCCCCTGTCTTTTAAACAGGAGTTCATGAATTCTAGTCCTCAGAGAGCTCTTTTTCATTTACTTACCAATAAGTTTCCTATAGAGCCAATGGAAATTTGCATTGATTTTGGGATTGAGATAGTGCAATTGTGAGATAGAATCTGTACTAAGTGTTCATAAAGAACAATATGTCATTACAAGCTGTTTAGATTGGCATTAAGAATAGCATAGTAAAACCAATGGATTTCTTTTTGAACTTACCTAATAGTGATTCATTGGTCATTGCCCTTCTTGACAACCTTTTGCACTTGTGATGTTCCAGTGGCTTACTTGGTTATTGTGCCTGTCTTATAAACAGGAGTTCATGAGTTCTAATTCTCAGAGAGTTTTTTCATTTACTTACTAATAAGCTTCCTATAGAGCCAATAGAAATTTGCATTGATTTTGGGCTTGAGATAGTGCAATTGTGAGATATAGAATCTGTATTACGTGTTCATCAAGAACAATACGTCATGATGCGGTGCAAAGATTTGCATTAAGAATAACATAGTGAAACCAATGGATTTCTTTTTGAACTTACCAATAGTGATTCAATGTTCACTGCCCTTCTTGACATCTCTTTGCACTTGTGATGTTCCAATGGCTTAGTGGGTTAATGCCCCTGTCTATTAAACAGGAGTTCATGAGTTCTAGTCCTCAGAGAGCTCTTTTTCATTTACTTACCAATAAGTTTCCTATAGAGCCAATGGAAAATTCCATTGATTTTGGGATTGAGATAGTGCAATTGTGAGATATAGAATCTGTATTACGTGTTCATCAAGAACAATACGTCATGATGCACTGCAAAGATTGGCATTAAGAATAACATAGTGAAACCAATGGAATTCTTTTTGAACTTATCTAATAGTGATTCAATGTTTGCTGCCCTTCTTGACATCACTTTGCACTTGTGATGTTCCAATGGCTTAGTGGGTTAATGCCCCTGTCTTTTAAACAGGAGTTCATGAATTCTAGTCCTCAGAGAGCTCTTTTTCATTTACTTACCAATAAGTTTCCTATAGAGCCAATGGAAATTTGCATTGATTTTGGGATTGAGATAGTGCAATTGTGAGATAGAATCTGTACTAAGTGTTCATAAAGAACAATATGTCATTACAAGCTGTTTAGATTGGCATTAAGAATAGCATAGTAAAACCAATGGATTTCTTTTTGAACTTACCTAATAGTGATTCATTGGTCATTGCCCTTCTTGACAACCTTTTGCACTTGTGATGTTCCAGTGGCTTACTTGGTTATTGTGCCTGTCTTATAAACAGGAGTTCATGAGTTCTAATTCTCAGAGAGTTTTTTCATTTACTTACTAATAAGCTTCCTATAGAGCCAATAGAAATTTGCATTGATTTTGGGCTTGAGATAGTGCAATTGTGAGATATAGAATCTGTATTACGTGTTCATCAAGAACAATACGTCATGATGCGGTGCAAAGAGTTGCATTAAGAATAACATAGTGAAACCAATGGATTTCTTTTTGAACTTACCAATAGTGATTCAATGTTCACTGCCCTTCTTGACATCACTTTGCACTTGTGATGTTCCAATGGCTTAGTGGGTTAATGCCCCTGTCTATTAAACAGGAGTTCATGAGTTCTAGTCCTCAGAGAGCTCTTTTTCATTTACTTACCAATAAGTTTCCTATAGAGCCAATGGAAATTTCCATTGATTTTGGGATTGAGATAGTGCAATTGTGAGATAGAATCTGTACTAAGTGTTCATAAAGAACAATATGTCATTACAAGCTGTTTAGATTGGCATTAAAAATAGCATAGTAAAACCAATGGATTTCTTTTTGAACTTACCTAATAGTGATTCATTGGTCACTGCCCTTCTTGACATAAATTTGCACTTGTGATGTTTCTTTGGCTTACTGGGTTAATGCACCTGTCTTGTAAAAAGGATTTCATGAGTTCTAATCCTTGGAGAGTCTTTTTCATTTACTTACTAATAAGCTTCCTATGGAGCCAATGTAAATTTGCATTGATTTTGGGATTGAGATAGTGCAATTGTGAGATATAGAATCTGTATTACGTGTTCATCAAAGAACAATACGTCATGATGCGCTGCAAAGATTGGCATTAAGAATAACATAGTGAAACCAATGGATTTCTTTTTGAACTTATCTAATAGTGATTCAATGTTCGCTGCCCTTCTTGACATCGCTTTGCACTTGTGATGTTCCAATGGCTTAGTGGGTTAATGCCCCTGTCTATTAAACAGGAGTTCATGAATTCTAGTCCTCAGAGAGCTCTTTTTAATTTACTTACCAATAAGTTTCCTATAGAGCCAATGGAAATTTGCATTGATTTTGGGATTGAGATAGTGCAATTGTGAGATAGAATCTGTACTAAGTGTTCATAAAGAACAATATGTCATTACAAGCTGTTTAGATTGGCATTAAGAATAGTATAGTAAAACCAATGGATTTCTTTTTGAACTTACCTAATAGTGATTCATTGGTCATTGCCCTTCTTGACAACGTTTTGCACTTGTGATGTTCCAGTGGCTTACTTGGTTATTGTGCCTGTCTTATAAACAGGAGTTCATGAGTTCTGATTCTCAGAGAGTTTTTTCATTTACTTACTAATAAGCTTCCTATAGAGCCAATGGAAATTTGCATTGATTTTGGGCTTGAGATAGTGCAATTGTGAGATATAGAATCTGTATTACGTGTTCATCAAGAACAATACGTCATGATGCGCTGCAAAGATTGGCATTAAGAATAACATAGTGAAACCAATGGATTTCTTTTTGAACTTATCTAATAGTGATTCAATGTTCGCTGCCCTTCTTGACATCACTTTGCACTTGTGATGTTCCAATGGCTTAGTGGGTTAATGCCCCTGTGTTTTAAACAGGAGTTCATGAATTCTAGTCCTCAGAGAGCTCTTTTTCATTTACTTACCAATAAGTTTCCTATAGAGCCAATGGAAATTTGCATTGATTTTTGGATTGAGATATTGCAATTGTGAGATAGAATCTGTACTAAGTGTTCATAAAGAACAATATGTCATTACAAGCTGTTTAGATTGGCATTAAGAATAACATAGTAAAACCAATGGATTTCTATTTGAACTTACCTAATAGTGATTCATTGGTCACTGCCCTTCTTGACATAAATTTGCACCTGTGATGTTGCTGTGGCTTACTGGGTTAATGCTCCTGTTTTGTAAAAAGGATTTCATGAGTTCTAATCCTTGGAGAGTCTTTTTCATTTACTTACTAATAAGCTTCCTATGGAGCAATGGAAATTTGCATTGATTTTGAGATATAGAATCTGTATTACGTGTTCATCAAGAACAATACGTCATGATGCACTGCAAAGATTGGCATTAAGAATAACATAGTGAAACCAATGGATTTCTTTTTGAACTTACCTAATAGTGATTCATTGGTCATTGCCCTTCTTGACAACCTTTTGCACTTGTGATGTTCCAGTGGCTTACTTGGTTATTGCGCCTGTCTTATAAACAGAAGTTCATGAGTTCTGATTCTCAGAGAGTTTTTTCATTTACTTACTAATAAGCTTCCTATAGAGCCAATGGAAATTTGCATTGATTTTGGGATTGAGATATTGCAATTGTGAGATAGAATCTGTACTAAGTGTTCATAAAGAACAATATGTCATTACAAGCTGTTTAGATTGGCATTAAGAATAGCATAGTAAAACCAATGGATTTCTTTTTGAACTTACCTAATAGTGATTCATTGGTCACTGCCCTTCTTGACATAAATTTGCACCTGTGATTTTGCTGTTTCTTACTGGGTTAATGCACCTGTTTTGTAAAAAGGATTTCATGAGTTCTAATCCTTGGAGAGTCTTTTTCATTTACTTACTGATAAGCTTCCTATGGAGCCAATGTAAATTTGCATTGATTTTGGGATTGAGATAGTGCAATTGTGAGATATAGAATCTGTATTACGTGTTCATCAAGAACAATACGTCATGATGCGCTGCAAAGATTGGCATTAAGAATAACATAGTGAAACCAATGGATTTCTTTTTGAACTTACCAATAGTGATTCAATGTTCACTGCCCTTCTTGACATCACTTTGCACTTGTGATGTTCCAATGGCTTAGTGGGTTAATACCCCTGTCTTTTAAACAGGAGTTCATGAGTTCTAGTCCTCAGAGAGCTCTTTTTCATTTACTTACCAATAAGTTTCCTATAGAGCCAATGGAAATTTCCATTGATTTTGGGATTGAGATAGTGCAATTGTGAGATAGTATCTGTACTAAGTGTTCATAAAGAACAATATGTCATTACAAGCTGTTTAGATTGGCATTAAGAATAGCATAGTAAAACCAATGGATTTCTTTTTGAACTTACCTAATAGTGATTCATTGGTCACTGCCCTTCTTGACATAAATTTGCACCTGTGATTTTGCTGTTTCTTACTGGGTTAATGCACCTGTCTTGTAAAAAGGATTTCATGAGTTCTAATCCTTGGAGAGTCTTTTTCATTTACTTACTGATAAGCTTCCTATGGAGCCAATGTAAATTTGCATTGATTTTGGTATTGAGATAGTGCAATTGTGAGATATAGAATCTCTATTACGTGTTCATCAAGAACAATACGTCATGATGCGCTGCAAAGATTGGCATTAAGAATAACATAGTGAAACCAATGGATTTCTTTTTGAACTTACCTAATAGTGATTCAATGTTCGCTGCCCTTCTTGACATCACTTAGCACTTGTGATGTTCCAATGGCTTAGTGGGTTAATGCCCCTGTCTTTTAAACAGGAGTTCATGAATTCTAGTCCTCAGAGAGCTCTTTTTCATTTACTTACCAATAAGTTTCCTATAGAGCCAATGGAAATTTGCATTGATTTTGGGATTGAGATAGTGCAATTGTGAGATAGAATCTGTACTAAGGGTTCATAAAGAACAATATGTCATTACAAGCTGTTTAGATTGGCATTAAGAATAGCATAGTAAAACCAATGGATTTCTTTTTGAACTTACCTAATAGTGGTTCATTGGTCACTGCCCTTCTTGACATAAATTTGCACCTGTGATGTTGCTGTGGCTTACTGGGTTAATGCACCTGTCTTGTAAAAAGGATTTCATGAGTTCTAATCCTTGGAGAGTCTTTTTCATTTACTTACTAATAAGCTTCCTATGGAGCCAATGTAAATTTGCATTGATTTTGGGATTGAGATAGTGCAATTGTGAGATAGAATCTGTACTAAGGGTTCATAAAGAACAATATGTCATTACAAGCTGTTTAGATTGGCATTAAGAATAGCATAGTAAAACCAATGGATTTCTTTTTGAACTTACCTAATAGTGGTTCATTGGTCACTGCCCTTCTTGACATAAATTTGCACCTGTGATGTTGCTGTGGCTTACTGGGTTAATGCACCTGTCTTGTAAAAAGGATTTCATGAGTTCTAATCCTTGGAGAGTCTTTTTCATTTACTTACTAATAAGCTTGCTATGGAGCCATTGTAAATTTGCATTGATTTTGGGATTGAGATAGTGCAATTGTGAGATATAGAATCTGTATTACGTGTTCATCAAGAACAATACGTCATGATGCGCTGCAAAGATTGGCATTAAGAATAACATAGTGAAACCAATGGATTTCTTTTTGAACTTACCTAATAGTGATTCATTGGTCATTGCCCTTCTTGACAACCTTTTGCACTTGTGATGTTCCAGTGGCTTACTTGGTTATTGTGCCTGTCTTATAAACAGGAGTTCATGAGTTCTGATTCTCAGAGAGTTTTTTCATTTACTTACTAATAAGCTTCCTATAGAGCCAATGGAAATTTGCATTGATTTTGGGCTTGAGATAGTGCAATTGTGAGATATAGAATCTGTATTACGTGTTCATCAAGAACAATACGTCATGATGCGCTGCAAAGATTGGCATTAAGAATAACGTAGTGAAACCAATGGATTTCTTTTTGAACTTATCTAATAGTGATTCAATGTTCGCTGCCCTTCTTGACATCACTTTGCACTTGTGATGTTCCAATGGCTTAGTGGGTTAATGCCCCTGTCTTTTAAACAGGAGTTCATGAATTCTAGTCGTCAGAGAGCTCTTTTTCATTTACTTACCAATAAGTTTCCTATAGAGCCAATGGAAATTTGCATTGATTTTTGGATTGAGATATTGCAATTGTGAGATAGAATCTGTACTAAGTGTTCATAAAGAACAATATGTCATTACAAGCTGTTTAGATTGGCATTAAGAATAACATAGTAAAACCAATGGATTTCTATTTGAACTTACCTAATAGTGATTCATTGGTCACTGCCCTTCTTGACATAAATTTGCACCTGTGATGTTGCTGTGGCTTACTGGGTTAATGCTCCTGTTTGTAAAAAGGATTTCATGAGTTCTAATCCTTGGAGAGTCTTTTTCATTTACTTACTAATAAGCTTCCTATGGAGCAATGGAAATTTGCATTGATTTTGAGATATAGAATCTGTATTACGTGTTCATCAAGAACAATACGTCATGATGCACTGCAAAGATTGGCATTAAGAATAACATAGTGAAACCAATGGATTTCTTTTTGAACTTACCTAATTGTGATTCATTGGTCATTGCCCTTCTTGACAACCTTTTGCACTTGTGATGTTCCAGTGGATTACTTGGTTATTGCGCCTGTCTTATAAACAGGAGTTCATGAGTTCTGATTCTCAGAGAGTTTTTTCATTTACTTACTAATAAGCTTCCTATAGAGCCAATGGAAATTTGCATTGATTTTGGGCTTGAGATAGTGCAATTGTGAGCTATAGAATCTGTATTACGTGTTCATCAAGAACTATACGTCATGATGCGCTGCAAAGATTGGCATTAAGAATAACATAGTGAAACCAATGGATTTCTTTTTGAACTTACCAATAGTGATTCAATGTTCACTGCCCTTCTTGACATCACTTTGCACTTGTGATGTTCCAATGGCTTAGTGGGTTAATGCCCCTGTCTTTTAAACAGGAGTTCATGAATTCTAGTCCTCAGAGAGCTCTTTTTCATTTACTTACCAATAAGTTTCCTATAGAGCCAATGGAAATTTGCATTGATTTGGGGATTGAGATAGTGCAATTGTGAGATATAGAATCTGTATTACGTGTTCATCAAGAACAATACGTCATGATGCGCTGCAAAGATTGGCATTAAGAATAACATAGTGAAACCAATGGATTTCTTTTTGAACTTACCAATAGTGATTCAATGTTCACTGCCCTTCTTGACATCACTTTGCACTTGTGATGTTCCAATGGCTTAGTGGGTTAATGCCCCTGTCTTTTAAACAGGAGTTCATGAATTCTAGTCCTCAGAGAGCTCTTTTTCATTTACTTACCAATAAGTTTCCAATAGAGCCAATGGAAATTTGCATTGATTTGGGGATTGAGATAGTGCAATTGTGAGATAGAATCTGTATTAAGGGTTCATAAAGAACAATATGTCATTACAAGCTGTTTAGATTGGCATTAAGAATAGCATAGTAAAACCAATGGATTTCTTTTTGAACTTACCTAATAGTGGTTCATTGGTCACTGCCCTTCTTGACATAAATTTGCACCTGTGATGTTGCTGTGGCTTACTGGGTTAATGCACCTGTCTTGTAAAAAGGATTTCATGAGTTCTAATCCTTGGAGAGTCTTTATCATTTACTTACTAATAAGCTTCCTATGGAGCCAATGTAAATTTGCATTGATTTTGGGATTGAGATAGTGCAATTGTGAGATATAGAATCTGTATTACGTGTTCATCAAGAACAATACGTCATGATGCGCTGCAAAGATTGGCATTAAGAATAACATAGTGAAACCAATGGATTTCTTTTTGAACTTACCAATAGTGATTCAATGTTCACTGCCCTTCTTGACATCACTTTGCACTTGTGATGTTCCAATGGCATAGTGGGTTAATGCCCCTGTCTTTTAAACAGGAGTTCATGAATTCTAGTCCTCAGAGAGCTCTTTTTCATTTACTTACCAATAAGTTTCCTATAGAGCCAATGGAAATTTGCATTGATTTTGGGATTGAGATAGTGCAATTGTGAGATATAGAATCTGTATTACGTGTTCATCAAGAACAATACGTCATGATGCGCTGCAAAGATTGGCATTAAGAATAACATAGTGAAACCAATGGATTTCTTTTTGAACTTACCAATAGTGATTCAATGTTCACTGCCCTTCTTGACATCACTTTGCACTTGTGATGTTCCAATGGCTTAGTGGGTTAATGCCCCTGTCTTTTAAACAGGAGTTCATGAATTCTAGTCCTCAGAGAGCTCTTTTTCATTTACTTACCAATAAGTTTCCTATAGAGCCAATGGAAATTTGCATTGATTTGGGGATTGAGATAGTGCAATTGTGAGATATAGAATCTGTATTACGTGTTCATCAAGAACAATACGTCATGATGCGCTGCAAAGATTGGCATTAAGAATAACATAGTGAAACCAATGGATTTCTTTTTGAACTTACCAATAGTGATTCAATGTTCACTGCCCTTCTTGACATCACTTTGCACTTGTGATGTTCCAATGGCTTAGTGGGTTAATGCTCCTGTCTTTTAAACAGGAGTTCATGAATTCTAGTCCTCAGAGAGCTCTTTTTCATTTACTTACCAATAAGTTTCCTATAGAGCCAATGGAAATTTGCATTGATTTTGGGATTGAGATAGTGCAATTGTGAGATATAGAATCTGTATTACGTGTTCATCAAGAACAATACGTCATGATGCGCTGCAAAGATTGGCATTAAGAATAACATAGTGAAACCAATGGATTTCTTTTTGAACTTACCAATAGTGATTCAATGTTCACTGCCCTTCTTGACATCACTTTGCACTTGTGATGTTCCAATGGCTTAGTGGGTTAATGCCCCTGTCTTTTAAACAGGAGTTCATGAATTCTAGTCCTCAGAGAGCTCTTTTTCATTTACTTACCAATAAGTTTGCTATAGAGCCAATGGAAATTTGCATTGATTTTGGGATTGAGATAGTGCAATTGTGAGATAGAATCTGTACTAAGGGTTCATAAAGAACAATATGTCATTACAAGCTGTTTAGATTGGCATTAAGAATAGCATAGTAAAACCAATGGATTTCTTTTTGAACTTACCTAATAGTGATTCATTGGTCACTGCCCTTCTTGACATAAATTTGCACCTGTGATGTTGCTGTGGCTTACTGGGTTAATGCACCTGTCTTGTAAAAAGGATTTCATGAGTTCTAACCCTTGGAGAGTCTTTTTCATTTACTTACTGATAAGCTTCCTATGGAGCCAATGTAAATTTGCATTGATTTTGGGATTGAGATAGTGCAATTGTGAGATATAGAATCTGTATTACGTGTTCATCAAGAACAATACGTCATGATGCGCTGCAAAGATTGGCATTAAGAATAACATAGTGAAACCAATGGATTTGTTTTTGAACTTACCTAATAGTGATTCAATGTTCGCTGCCCTTCTTGACATCACTTAGCACTTGTGATGTTCCAATGGCTTAGTGGGTTAATGCCAATGGCTTAGTGGGTTAATGCCCCTGTCTTTTAAACAGGAGTTCATGAATTCTAGTCCTCAGAGAGCTCTTCTTCATTTACTTACCAATAAGTTTCCTATAGAGCCAATGGAAATTTCCATTGATTTTGGGATTGAGATAGTGCAATTGTGAGATAGAATCTGTACTAAGTGTACGTAAAGAACAATATGTCATTACAAGCTGTTTAGATTGGCATTAAGAATAGCATAGTAAAACCAATGGATTTCTTTTTGAACTTACCTAATAGTGGTTCATTGGTCACTGCCCTTCTTGACATAAATTTGCACCTGTGATGTTGCTGTGGCTTACTGGGTTAATGCACCTGTCTTGTAAAAAGTATTTCATGAGTTCTAATCCTTGGAGAGTCTTTTTCATTTACATACTAATAAGCTTCCTATGGAGCCAATGTAAATTTGCATTGATTTTGGGATTGAGATAGTGCAATTGTGAGATATAGAATCTGTATTACGTGTTCATCAAGAACAATACGTCATGATGCGCTGCAAAGATTGGCATTAAGAATAACATAGTGAAACCAATGGATTTCTTTTTGAACTTACCAATAGTGATTCAATGTTCACTGCCCTTCTTGACATCACTTTGCACTTGTGATGTTCCAATGGCTTAGTGGGTTAATGCCCCTGTCTTTTAAACAGGAGTTCATGAATTCTAGTCCTCAGAGAGCTCTTTTTCATTTACTTACCAATAAGTTTCCTATAGAGCCAATGGAAATTTGCATTGATTTTGGGATTGAGATAGTGCAATTGTGAGATAGAATCTGTACTAAGTGTTCATAAAGAACAATATGTCATTACAAGCTGTTTAGATTGGCATTAAGAATAGCATAGTAAAACCAATGGATTTCTTTTTGAACTTACCTAATAGTGGTTCATTGGTCACTGCCCTTCTTGACATAAATTTGCACCTGTGATGTTGCTGTGGCTTACTGGGTTAATGCACCTGTCTTGTAAAAAGGATTTCATGAATTCTAGTCCTCAGAGAGCTCTTTTTCATTTACTTACCAATAAGTTTCCTATAGAGCCAATGGAAATTTGCATTGATTTGGGGATTGAGATAGTGCAATTGTGAGATAGAATCTGTACTAAGGGTTCATAAAGAACAATATGTCATTACAAGCTGTTTAGATTGGCATTAAGAATAGCATAGTAAAACCAATGGATTTCTTTTTGAACTTACCTAATAGTGGTTCATTGGTCACTGCCCTTCTTGACATAAATTTGCACCTGTGATGTTGCTGTGGCTTACTGGGTTAATGCACCTGTCTTGTAAAAAGGATTTCATGAGTTCTAATCCTTGGAGAGTCTTTATCATTTACTTACTAATAAGCTTCCTATGGAGCCAATGTAAATTTGCATTGATTTTGGGATTGAGATAGTGCAATTGTGAGATATAGAATCTGTATTACGTGTTCATCAAGAACAATACGTCATGATGCGCTGCAAAGATTGGCATTAAGAATAACATAGTGAAACCAATGGATTTCTTTTTGAACTTACCAATAGTGATTCAATGTTCACTGCCCTTCTTGACATAACTTTGCACTTGTGATGTTCCAATGGCTTAGTGGGTTAATGCCCCTGTCTTTTAAACAGGAGTTCATGAATTCTAGTCCTCAGAGAGCTCTTTTTCATTTACTTACCAATAAGTTTCCTATAGAGCCAATGGAAATTTGCATTGATTTTGGGATTGAGATAGTGCAATTGTGAGATATAGAATCTGTATTACGTGTTCATCAAGAACAATACGTCATGATGCGCTGCAAAGATTGGCATTAAGAATAACATAGTGAAACCAATGGATTTCTTTTTGAACTTACCAATAGTGATTCAATGTTCACTGCCCTTCTTGACATCACTTTGCACTTGTGATGTTCCAATGGCTTAGTGCGTTAATGCCCCTGTCTTTTAAACAGGAGTTCATGAATTCTAGTCCTCAGAGAGCTCTTTTTCATTTACTTACCAATAAGTTTCCTATAGAGCCAATGGAAATTTGCATTGATTTTGGGATTGAGATAGTGCAATTGTGAGATAGAATCTGTACTAAGTGTTCATAAAGAACAATATGTCATTACAAGCTGTTTAGATTGGCATTAAGAATAGCATAGTAAAACCAATGGATTTCTTTTTGAACTTACCTAATAGTGATTCATTGGTCACTGCCCTTCTTGACATAAATTTGCACCTGTGATGTTGCTGTGGCTTACTGGGTTAATGCACCTGTCTTGTAAAAAGGATTTCATGAGTTCTAATCCTTGGAGAGTCTTTATCATTTACTTACTAATAAGCTTCCTATGGAGCCAATGTAAATTTGCATTGATTTTGGGATTGAGATAGTGCAATTGTGAGATATAGAATCTGTATTACGTGTTCATCAAGAACAATACGTCATGATGCGCTGCAAAGATTGGCATTAAGAATAACATAGTGAAACCAATGGATTTCTTTTTGAACTTACCAATAGTGATTCAATGTTCACTGCCCTTCTTGACATCACTTTGCACTTGTGATGTTCCAATGGCATAGTGGGTTAATGCCCCTGTCTTTTAAACAGGAGTTCATGAATTCTAGTCCTCAGAGAGCTCTTTTTCATTTACTTACCAATAAGTTTCCTATAGAGCCAATGGAAATTTGCATTGATTTTGGGATTGAGATAGTGCAATTGTGAGATATAGAATCTGTATTACGTGTTCATCAAGAACAATACGTCATGATGCGCTGCAAAGATTGGCATTAAGAATAACATAGTGAAACCAATGGATTTCTTTTTGAACTTACCAATAGTGATTCAATGTTCACTGCCCTTCTTGACATCACTTTGCACTTGTGATGTTCCAATGGCTTAGTGGGTTAATGCCCCTGTCTTTTAAACAGGAGTTCATGAATTCTAGTCCTCAGAGAGCTCTTTTTCATTTACTTACCAATAAGTTTCCTATAGAGCCAATGGAAATTTGCATTGATTTGGGGATTGAGATAGTGCAATTGTGAGATATAGAATCTGTATTACGTGTTCATCAAGAACAATACGTCATGATGCGCTGCAAAGATTGGCATTAAGAATAACATAGTGAAACCAATGGATTTCTTTTTGAACTTACCAATAGTGATTCAATGTTCACTGCCCTTCTTGACATCACTTTGCACTTGTGATGTTCCAATGGCTTAGTGGGTTAATGCCCCTGTCTTTTAAACAGGAGTTCATGAATTCTAGTCCTCAGATAGCTCTTTTTCATTTACTTACCAATAAGTTTCCTATAGAGCCAATGGAAATTTGCATTGATTTTGGGATTGAGATAGTGCAATTGTGAGATATAGAATCTGTATTACGTGTTCATCAAGAACAATACGTCATGATGCGCTGCAAAGATTGGCATTAAGAATAACATAGTGAAACCAATGGATTTGTTTTTGAACTTACCTAATAGTGATTCAATGTTCGCTGCCCTTCTTGACATCACTTAGCACTTGTGATGTTCCAATGGCTTAGTGGGTTAATGCCCCTGTCTTTTAAACAGGAGTTCATGAATTCTAGTCCTCAGAGAGCTCTTCTTCATTTACTTACCAATAAGTTTCCTATAGAGCCAATGGAAATTTCCATTGATTTTGGGATTGAGATAGTGCAATTGTGAGATAGAATCTGTACTAAGTGTACGTAAAGAACAATATGTCATTACAAGCTGTTTAGATTGGCATTAAGAATAGCATAGTAAAACCAATGGATTTCTTTTTGAACTTACCTAATAGTGGTTCATTGGTCACTGCCCTTCTTGACATAAATTTGCACCTGTGATGTTGCTGTGGCTTACTGGGTTAATGCACCTGTCTTGTAAAAAGTATTTCATGAGTTCTAATCCTTGGAGAGTCTTTTTCATTTACATACTAATAAGCTTCCTATGGAGCCAATGTAAATTTGCATTGATTTTGGGATTGAGATAGTGCAATTGTGAGATATAGAATCTGTATTACGTGTTCATCAAGAACAATACGTCATGATGCGCTGCAAAGATTGGCATTAAGAATAACATAGTGAAACCAATGGATTTCTTTTTGAACTTACCAATAGTGATTCAATGTTCACTGCCCTTCTTGACATAACTTTGCACTTGTGATGTTCCAATGGCTTAGTGGGTTAATGCCCCTGTCTTTTAAACAGGAGTTCATGAATTCTAGTCCTCAGAGAGCTCTTTTTCATTTACTTACCAATAAGTTTCCTATAGAGCCAATGGAAATTTGCATTGATTTTGGGATTGAGATAGTGCAATTGTGAGATATAGAATCTGTATTACGTGTTCATCAAGAACAATACGTCATGATGCGCTGCAAAGATTGGCATTAAGAATAACATAGTGAAACCAATGGATTTCTTTTTGAACTTACCAATAGTGATTCAATGTTCACTGCCCTTCTTGACATCACTTTGCACTTGTGATGTTCCAATGGCTTAGTGCGTTAATGCCCCTGTCTTTTAAACAGGAGTTCATGAATTCTAGTCCTCAGAGAGCTCTTTTTCATTTACTTACCAATAAGTTTCCTATAGAGCCAATGGAAATTTGCATTGATTTTGGGATTGAGATAGTGCAATTGTGAGATAGAATCTGTACTAAGTGTTCATAAAGAACAATATGTCATTACAAGCTGTTTAGATTGGCATTAAGAATAGCATAGTAAAACCAATGGATTTCTTTTTGAACTTACCTAATAGTGATTCATTGGTCACTGCCCTTCTTGACATAAATTTGCACCTGTGATGTTGCTGTGGCTTACTGGGTTAATGCACCTGTCTTGTAAAAAGGATTTCATGAGTTCTAATCCTTGGAGAGTCTTTATCATTTACTTACTAATAAGCTTCCTATGGAGCCAATGTAAATTTGCATTGATTTTGGGATTGAGATAGTGCAATTGTGAGATATAGAATCTGTATTACGTGTTCATCAAGAACAATACGTCATGATGCGCTGCAAAGATTGGCATTAAGAATAACATAGTGAAACCAATGGATTTCTTTTTGAACTTACCAATAGTGATTCAATGTTCACTGCCCTTCTTGACATCACTTTGCACTTGTGATGTTCCAATGGCATAGTGGGTTAATGCCCCTGTCTTTTAAACAGGAGTTCATGAATTCTAGTCCTCAGAGAGCTCTTTTTCATTTACTTACCAATAAGTTTCCTATAGAGCCAATGGAAATTTGCATTGATTTTGGGATTGAGATAGTGCAATTGTGAGATATAGAATCTGTATTACGTGTTCATCAAGAACAATACGTCATGATGCGCTGCAAAGATTGGCATTAAGAATAACATAGTGAAACCAATGGATTTCTTTTTGAACTTACCAATAGTGATTCAATGTTCACTGCCCTTCTTGACATCACTTTGCACTTGTGATGTTCCAATGGCTTAGTGGGTTAATGCCCCTGTCTTTTAAACAGGAGTTCATGAATTCTAGTCCTCAGAGAGCTCTTTTTCATTTACTTACCAATAAGTTTCCTATAGAGCCAATGGAAATTTGCATTGATTTGGGGATTGAGATAGTGCAATTGTGAGATATAGAATCTGTATTACGTGTTCATCAAGAACAATACGTCATGATGCGCTGCAAAGATTGGCATTAAGAATAACATAGTGAAACCAATGGATTTCTTTTTGAACTTACCAATAGTGATTCAATGTTCACTGCCCTTCTTGACATCACTTTGCACTTGTGATGTTCCAATGGCTTAGTGGGTTAATGCCCCTGTCTTTTAAACAGGAGTTCATGAATTCTAGTCCTCAGATAGCTCTTTTTCATTTACTTACCAATAAGTTTCCTATAGAGCCAATGGAAATTTGCATTGATTTTGGGATTGAGATAGTGCAATTGTGAGATATAGAATCTGTATTACGTGTTCATCAAGAACAATACGTCATGATGCGCTGCAAAGATTGGCATTAAGAATAACATAGTGAAACCAATGGATTTGTTTTTGAACTTACCTAATAGTGATTCAATGTTCGCTGCCCTTCTTGACATCACTTAGCACTTGTGATGTTCCAATGGCTTAGTGGGTTAATGCCCCTGTCTTTTAAACAGGAGTTCATGAATTCTAGTCCTCAGAGAGCTCTTCTTCATTTACTTACCAATAAGTTTCCTATAGAGCCAATGGAAATTTCCATTGATTTTGGGATTGAGATAGTGCAATTGTGAGATAGAATCTGTACTAAGTGTACGTAAAGAACAATATGTCATTACAAGCTGTTTAGATTGGCATTAAGAATAGCATAGTAAAACCAATGGATTTCTTTTTGAACTTACCTAATAGTGGTTCATTGGTCACTGCCCTTCTTGACATAAATTTGCACCTGTGATGTTGCTGTGGCTTACTGGGTTAATGCACCTGTCTTGTAAAAAGTATTTCATGAGTTCTAATCCTTGGAGAGTCTTTTTCATTTACATACTAATAAGCTTCCTATGGAGCCAATGTAAATTTGCATTGATTTTGGGATTGAGATAGTGCAATTGTGAGATATAGAATCTGTATTACGTGTTCATCAAGAACAATACGTCATGATGCGCTGCAAAGATTGGCATTAAGAATAACATAGTGAAACCAATGGATTTCTTTTTGAACTTACCAATAGTGATTCAATGTTCACTGCCCTTCTTGACATCACTTTGCACTTGTGATGTTCCAATGGCTTAGTGGGTTAATGCCCCTGTCTTTTAAACAGGAGTTCATGAATTCTAGTCCTCAGAGAGCTCTTTTTCATTTACTTACCAATAAGTTTCCTATAGAGCCAATGGAAATTTGCATTGATTTTGGGATTGAGATAGTGCAATTGTGAGATAGAATCTGTACTAAGTGTTCATAAAGAACAATATGTCATTACAAGCTGTTTAGATTGGCATTAAGAATAGCATAGTAAAACCAATGGATTTCTTTTTGAACTTATCTAATAGTGGTTCATTGGTCACTGCCCTTCTTGACATAAATTTGCACCTGTGATGTTGCTGTGGCTTACTGGGTTAATGCACCTGTCTTGTAAAAAGGATTTCATGAATTCTAGTCCTCAGAGAGCTCTTTTTCATTTACTTACCAATAAGTTTCCTATAGAGCCAATGGAAATTTGCATTGATTTGGGGATTGAGATAGTGCAATTGTGAGATAGAATCTGTACTAAGGGTTCATAAAGAACAATATGTCATTACAAGCTGTTTAGATTGGCATTAAGAATAGCATAGTAAAACCAATGGATTTCTTTTTGAACTTACCTAATAGTGGTTCATTGGTCACTGCCCTTCTTGACATAAATTTGCACCTGTGATGTTGCTGTGGCTTACTGGGTTAATGCACCTGTCTTGTAAAAAGGATTTCATGAGTTCTAATCCTTGGAGAGTCTTTATCATTTACTTACTAATAAGCTTCCTATGGAGCCAATGTAAATTTGCATTGATTTTGGGATTGAGATAGTGCAATTGTGAGATATAGAATCTGTATTACGTGTTCATCAAGAACAATACGTCATGATGCGCTGCAAAGATTGGCATTAAGAATAACATAGTGAAACCAATGGATTTCTTTTTGAACTTACCAATAGTGATTCAATGTTCACTGCCCTTCTTGACATAACTTTGCACTTGTGATGTTCCAATGGCTTAGTGGGTTAATGCCCCTGTCTTTTAAACAGGAGTTCATGAATTCTAGTCCTCAGAGAGCTCTTTTTCATTTACTTACCAATAAGTTTCCTATAGAGCCAATGGAAATTTGCATTGATTTTGGGATTGAGATAGTGCAATTGTGAGATATAGAATCTGTATTACGTGTTCATCAAGAACAATACGTCATGATGCGCTGCAAAGATTGGCATTAAGAATAACATAGTGAAACCAATGGATTTCTTTTTGAACTTACCAATAGTGATTCAATGTTCACTGCCCTTCTTGACATCACTTTGCACTTGTGATGTTCCAATGGCTTAGTGCGTTAATGCCCCTGTCTTTTAAACAGGAGTTCATGAATTCTAGTCCTCAGAGAGCTCTTTTTCATTTACTTACCAATAAGTTTCCTATAGAGCCAATGGAAATTTGCATTGATTTTGGGATTGAGATAGTGCAATTGTGAGATAGAATCTGTACTAAGTGTTCATAAAGAACAATATGTCATTACAAGCTGTTTAGATTGGCATTAAGAATAGCATAGTAAAACCAATGGATTTCTTTTTGAACTTACCTAATAGTGGTTCATTGGTCACTGCCCTTCTTGACATAAATTTGCACCTGTGATGTTGCTGTGGCTTACTGGGTTAATGCACCTGTCTTGTAAAAAGGATTTCATGAATTCTAGTCCTCAGAGAGCTCTTTTTCATTTACTTACCAATAAGTTTCCTATAGAGCCAATGGAAATTTGCATTGATTTGGGGATTGAGATAGTGCAATTGTGAGATAGAATCTGTACTAAGGGTTCATAAAGAACAATATGTCATTACAAGCTGTTTAGATTGGCATTAAGAATAGCATAGTAAAACCAATGGATTTCTTTTTGAACTTACCTAATAGTGGTTCATTGGTCACTGCCCTTCTTGACATAAATTTGCACCTGTGATGTTGCTGTGGCTTACTGGGTTAATGCACCTGTCTTGTAAAAAGGATTTCATGAGTTCTAATCCTTGGAGAGTCTTTATCATTTACTTACTAATAAGCTTCCTATGGAGCCAATGTAAATTTGCATTGATTTTGGGATTGAGATAGTGCAATTGTGAGATATAGAATCTGTATTACGTGTTCATCAAGAACAATACGTCATGATGCGCTGCAAAGATTGGCATTAAGAATAACATAGTGAAACCAATGGATTTCTTTTTGAACTTACCAATAGTGATTCAATGTTCACTGCCCTTCTTGACATAACTTTGCACTTGTGATGTTCCAATGGCTTAGTGGGTTAATGCCCCTGTCTTTTAAACAGGAGTTCATGAATTCTAGTCCTCAGAGAGCTCTTTTTCATTTACTTACCAATAAGTTTCCTATAGAGCCAATGGAAATTTGCATTGATTTTGGGATTGAGATAGTGCAATTGTGAGATATAGAATCTGTATTACGTGTTCATCAAGAACAATACGTCATGATGCGCTGCAAAGATTGGCATTAAGAATAACATAGTGAAACCAATGGATTTCTTTTTGAACTTACCAATAGTGATTCAATGTTCACTGCCCTTCTTGACATCACTTTGCACTTGTGATGTTCCAATGGCTTAGTGCGTTAATCCCCCTGTCTTTTAAACAGGAGTTCATGAATTCTAGTCCTCAGAGAGCTCTTTTTCATTTACTTACCAATAAGTTTCCTATAGAGCCAATGGAAATTTGCATTGATTTTGGGATTGAGATAGTGCAATTGTGAGATAGAATCTGTACTAAGTGTTCATAAAGAACAATATGTCATTACAAGCTGTTTAGATTGGCATTAAGAATAGCATAGTAAAACCAATGGATTTCTTTTTGAACTTACCTAATAGTGGTTCATTGGTCACTGCCCTTCTTGACATAAATTTGCACCTGTGATGTTGCTGTGGCTTACTGGGTTAATGCACCTGTCTTGTAAAAAGGATTTCATGAGTTCTAATCCTTGGAGAGTCTTTATCATTTACTTACTAATAAGCTTCCTATGGAGCCAATGTAAATTTGCATTGATTTTGGGATTGAGATAGTGCAATTGTGAGATATAGAATCTGTATTACGTGTTCATCAAGAACAATACGTCATGATGCGCTGCAAAGATTGGCATTAAGAATAACATAGTGAAACCAATGGATTTCTTTTTGAACTTACCAATAGTGATTCAATGTTCACTGCCCTTCTTGACATCACTTTGCACTTGTGATGTTCCAATGGCATAGTGGGTTAATGCCCCTGTCTTTTAAACAGGAGTTCATGAATTCTAGTCCTCAGAGAGCTCTTTTTCATTTACTTACCAATAAGTTTCCTATAGAGCCAATGGAAATTTGCATTGATTTTGGGATTGAGATAGTGCAATTGTGAGATATAGAATCTGTATTACGTGTTCATCAAGAACAATACGTCATGATGCGCTGCAAAGATTGGCATTAAGAATAACATAGTGAAACCAATGGATTTCTTTTTGAACTTACCAATAGTGATTCAATGTTCACTGCCCTTCTTGACATCACTTTGCACTTGTGATGTTCCAATGGCTTAGTGGGTTAATGCCCCTGTCTTTTAAACAGGAGTTCATGAATTCTAGTCCTCAGAGAGCTCTTTTTCATTTACTTACCAATAAGTTTCCTATAGAGCCAATGGAAATTTGCATTGATTTGGGGATTGAGATAGTGCAATTGTGAGATATAGAATCTGTATTACGTGTTCATCAAGAACAATACGTCATGATGCGCTGCAAAGATTGGCATTAAGAATAACATAGTGAAACCAATGGATTTCTTTTTGAACTTACCAATAGTGATTCAATGTTCACTGCCCTTCTTGACATCACTTTGCACTTGTGATGTTCCAATGGCTTAGTGGGTTAATGCCCCTGTCTTTTAAACAGGAGTTCATGAATTCTAGTCCTCAGATAGCTCTTTTTCATTTACTTACCAATAAGTTTCCTATAGAGCCAATGGAAATTTGCATTGATTTTGGGATTGAGATAGTGCAATTGTGAGATATAGAATCTGTATTACGTGTTCATCAAGAACAATACGTCATGATGCGCTGCAAAGATTGGCATTAAGAATAACATAGTGAAACCAATGGATTTGTTTTTGAACTTACCTAATAGTGATTCAATGTTCGCTGCCCTTCTTGACATCACTTAGCACTTGTGATGTTCCAATGGCTTAGTGGGTTAATGCCCCTGTCTTTTAAACAGGAGTTCATGAATTCTAGTCCTCAGAGAGCTCTTCTTCATTTACTTACCAATAAGTTTCCTATAGAGCCAATGGAAATTTCCATTGATTTTGGGATTGAGATAGTGCAATTGTGAGATAGAATCTGTACTAAGTGTACGTAAAGAACAATATGTCATTACAAGCTGTTTAGATTGGCATTAAGAATAGCATAGTAAAACCAATGGATTTCTTTTTGAACTTACCTAATAGTGGTTCATTGGTCACTGCCCTTCTTGACATAAATTTGCACCTGTGATGTTGCTGTGGCTTACTGGGTTAATGCACCTGTCTTGTAAAAAGTATTTCATGAGTTCTAATCCTTGGAGAGTCTTTTTCATTTACATACTAATAAGCTTCCTATGGAGCCAATGTAAATTTGCATTGATTTTGGGATTGAGATAGTGCAATTGTGAGATATAGAATCTGTATTACGTGTTCATCAAGAACAATACGTCATGATGCGCTGCAAAGATTGGCATTAAGAATAACATAGTGAAACCAATGGATTTCTTTTTGAACTTACCAATAGTGATTCAATGTTCACTGCCCTTCTTGACATCACTTTGCACTTGTGATGTTCCAATGGCTTAGTGGGTTAATGCCCCTGTCTTTTAAACAGGAGTTCATGAATTCTAGTCCTCAGAGAGCTCTTTTTCATTTACTTACCAATAAGTTTCCTATAGAGCCAATGGAAATTTGCATTGATTTTGGGATTGAGATAGTGCAATTGTGAGATAGAATCTGTACTAAGTGTTCATAAAGAACAATATGTCATTACAAGCTGTTTAGATTGGCATTAAGAATAGCATAGTAAAACCAATGGATTTCTTTTTGAACTTATCTAATAGTGGTTCATTGGTCACTGCCCTTCTTGACATAAATTTGCACCTGTGATGTTGCTGTGGCTTACTGGGTTAATGCACCTGTCTTGTAAAAAGGATTTCATGAATTCTAGTCCTCAGAGAGCTCTTTTTCATTTACTTACCAATAAGTTTCCTATAGAGCCAATGGAAATTTGCATTGATTTTGGGATTGAGATAGTGCAATTGTGAGATATAGAATCTGTATTACGTGTTCATCAAGAACAATACGTCATGATGCGCTGCAAAGATTGGCATTAAGAATAACATAGTGAAACCAATGGATTTCTTTTTGAACTTACCAATAGTGATTCAATGTTCACTGCCCTTCTTGACATCACTTTGCACTTGTGATGTTCCAATGGCTTAGTGCGTTAATGCCCCTGTCTTTTAAACAGGAGTTCATGAATTCTAGTCCTCAGAGAGCTCTTTTTCATTTACTTACCAATAAGTTTCCTATAGAGCCAATGGAAATTTGCATTGATTTTGGGATTGAGATAGTGCAATTGTGAGATAGAATCTGTACTAAGTGTTCATAAAGAACAATATGTCATTACAAGCTGTTTAGATTGGCATTAAGAATAGCATAGTAAAACCAATGGATTTCTTTTTGAACTTACCTAATAGTGATTCATTGGTCACTGCCCTTCTTGACATAAATTTGCACCTGTGATGTTGCTGTGGCTTACTGGGTTAATGCACCTGTCTTGTAAAAAGGATTTCATGAGTTCTAATCCTTGGAGAGTCTTTATCATTTACTTACTAATAAGCTTCCTATGGAGCCAATGTAAATTTGCATTGATTTTGGGATTGAGATAGTGCAATTGTGAGATATAGAATCTGTATTACGTGTTCATCAAGAACAATACGTCATGATGCGCTGCAAAGATTGGCATTAAGAATAACATAGTGAAACCAATGGATTTCTTTTTGAACTTACCAATAGTGATTCAATGTTCACTGCCCTTCTTGACATCACTTTGCACTTGTGATGTTCCAATGGCATAGTGGGTTAATGCCCCTGTCTTTTAAACAGGAGTTCATGAATTCTAGTCCTCAGAGAGCTCTTTTTCATTTACTTACCAATAAGTTTCCTATAGAGCCAATGGAAATTTGCATTGATTTTGGGATTGAGATAGTGCAATTGTGAGATATAGAATCTGTATTACGTGTTCATCAAGAACAATACGTCATGATGCGCTGCAAAGATTGGCATTAAGAATAACATAGTGAAACCAATGGATTTCTTTTTGAACTTACCAATAGTGATTCAATGTTCACTGCCCTTCTTGACATCACTTTGCACTTGTGATGTTCCAATGGCTTAGTGGGTTAATGCCCCTGTCTTTTAAACAGGAGTTCATGAATTCTAGTCCTCAGAGAGCTCTTTTTCATTTACTTACCAATAAGTTTCCTATAGAGCCAATGGAAATTTGCATTGATTTGGGGATTGAGATAGTGCAATTGTGAGATATAGAATCTGTATTACGTGTTCATCAAGAACAATACGTCATGATGCGCTGCAAAGATTGGCATTAAGAATAACATAGTGAAACCAATGGATTTCTTTTTGAACTTACCAATAGTGATTCAATGTTCACTGCCCTTCTTGACATCACTTTGCACTTGTGATGTTCCAATGGCTTAGTGGGTTAATGCCCCTGTCTTTTAAACAGGAGTTCATGAATTCTAGTCCTCAGATAGCTCTTTTTCATTTACTTACCAATAAGTTTCCTATAGAGCCAATGGAAATTTGCATTGATTTTGGGATTGAGATAGTGCAATTGTGAGATATAGAATCTGTATTACGTGTTCATCAAGAACAATACGTCATGATGCGCTGCAAAGATTGGCATTAAGAATAACATAGTGAAACCAATGGATTTGTTTTTGAACTTACCTAATAGTGATTCAATGTTCGCTGCCCTTCTTGACATCACTTAGCACTTGTGATGTTCCAATGGCTTAGTGGGTTAATGCCCCTGTCTTTTAAACAGGAGTTCATGAATTCTAGTCCTCAGAGAGCTCTTCTTCATTTACTTACCAATAAGTTTCCTATAGAGCCAATGGAAATTTCCATTGATTTTGGGATTGAGATAGTGCAATTGTGAGATAGAATCTGTACTAAGTGTACGTAAAGAACAATATGTCATTACAAGCTGTTTAGATTGGCATTAAGAATAGCATAGTAAAACCAATGGATTTCTTTTTGAACTTACCTAATAGTGGTTCACTGGTCACTGCCCTTCTTGACATAAATTTGCACCTGTGATGTTGCTGTGGCTTACTGGGTTAATGCACCTGTCTTGTAAAAAGTATTTCATGAGTTCTAATCCTTGGAGAGTCTTTTTCATTTACATACTAATAAGCTTCCTATGGAGCCAATGTAAATTTGCATTGATTTTGGGATTGAGATAGTGCAATTGTGAGATATAGAATCTGTATTACGTGTTCATCAAGAACAATACGTCATGATGCGCTGCAAAGATTGGCATTAAGAATAACATAGTGAAACCAATGGATTTCTTTTTGAACTTACCAATAGTGATTCAATGTTCACTGCCCTTCTTGACATCACTTTGCACTTGTGATGTTCCAATGGCTTAGTGGGTTAATGCCCCTGTCTTTTAAACAGGAGTTCATGAATTCTAGTCCTCAGAGAGCTCTTTTTCATTTACTTACCAATAAGTTTCCTATAGAGCCAATGGAAATTTGCATTGATTTGGGGATTGAGATAGTGCAATTGTGAGATATAGAATCTGTATTACGTGTTCATCAAGAACAATACGTCATGATGCGCTGCAAAGATTGGCATTAAGAATAACATAGTGAAACCAATGGATTTCTTTTTGAACTTACCAATAGTGATTCAATGTTCACTGCCCTTCTTGACATCACTTTGCACTTGTGATGTTCCAATGGCTTAGTGGGTTAATGCCCCTGTCTTTTAAACAGGAGTTCATGAATTCTAGTCCTCAGATAGCTCTTTTTCATTTACTTACCAATAAGTTTCCTATAGAGCCAATGGAAATTTGCATTGATTTTGGGATTGAGATAGTGCAATTGTGAGATATAGAATCTGTATTACGTGTTCATCAAGAACAATACGTCATGATGCGCTGCAAAGATTGGCATTAAGAATAACATAGTGAAACCAATGGATTTGTTTTTGAACTTACCTAATAGTGATTCAATGTTCGCTGCCCTTCTTGACATCACTTAGCACTTGTGATGTTCCAATGGCTTAGTGGGTTAATGCCCCTGTCTTTTAAACAGGAGTTCATGAATTCTAGTCCTCAGAGAGCTCTTCTTCATTTACTTACCAATAAGTTTCCTATAGAGCCAATGGAAATTTCCATTGATTTTGGGATTGAGATAGTGCAATTGTGAGATAGAATCTGTACTAAGTGTACGTAAAGAACAATATGTCATTACAAGCTGTTTAGATTGGCATTAAGAATAGCATAGTAAAACCAATGGATTTCTTTTTGAACTTACCTAATAGTGGTTCACTGGTCACTGCCCTTCTTGACATAAATTTGCACCTGTGATGTTGCTGTGGCTTACTGGGTTAATGCACCTGTCTTGTAAAAAGTATTTCATGAGTTCTAATCCTTGGAGAGTCTTTTTCATTTACATACTAATAAGCTTCCTATGGAGCCAATGTAAATTTGCATTGATTTTGGGATTGAGATAGTGCAATTGTGAGATATAGAATCTGTATTACGTGTTCATCAAGAACAATACGTCATGATGCGCTGCAAAGATTGGCATTAAGAATAACATAGTGAAACCAATGGATTTCTTTTTGAACTTACCAATAGTGATTCAATGTTCACTGCCCTTCTTGACATCACTTTGCACTTGTGATGTTCCAATGGCTTAGTGGGTTAATGCCCCTGTCTTTTAAACAGGAGTTCATGAATTCTAGTCCTCAGAGAGCTCTTTTTCATTTACTTACCAATAAGTTTCCTATAGAGCCAATGGAAATTTGCATTGATTTTGGGATTGAGATAGTGCAATTGTGAGATAGAATCTGTACTAAGTGTTCATAAAGAACAATATGTCATTACAAGCTGTTTAGATTGGCATTAAGAATAGCATAGTAAAACCAATGGATTTCTTTTTGAACTTATCTAATAGTGGTTCATTGGTCACTGCCCTTCTTGACATAAATTTGCACCTGTGATGTTGCTGTGGCTTACTGGGTTAATGCACCTGTCTTGTAAAAAGGATTTCATGAATTCTAGTCCTCAGAGAGCTCTTTTTCATTTACTTACCAATAAGTTTCCTATAGAGCCAATGGAAATTTGCATTGATTTGGGGATTGAGATAGTGCAATTGTGAGATAGAATCTGTACTAAGGGTTCATAAAGAACAATATGTCATTACAAGCTGTTTAGATTGGCATTAAGAATAGCATAGTAAAACCAATGGATTTCTTTTTGAACTTACCTAATAGTGGTTCATTGGTCACTGCCCTTCTTGACATAAATTTGCACCTGTGATGTTGCTGTGGCTTACTGGGTTAATGCACCTGTCTTGTAAAAAGGATTTCATGAGTTCTAATCCTTGGAGAGTCTTTATCATTTACTTACTAATAAGCTTCCTATGTAGCCAATGTAAATTTGCATTGATTTTGGGATTGAGATAGTGCAATTGTGAGATATAGAATCTGTATTACGTGTTCATCAAGAACAATACGTCATGATGCGCTGCAAAGATTGGCATTAAGAATAACATAGTGAAACCAATGGATTTCTTTTTGAACTTACCAATAGTGATTCAATGTTCACTGCCCTTCTTGACATAACTTTGCACTTGTGATGTTCCAATGGCTTAGTGGGTTAATGCCCCTGTCTTTTAAACAGGAGTTCATGAATTCTAGTCCTCAGAGAGCTCTTTTTCATTTACTTACCAATAAGTTTCCTATAGAGCCAATGGAAATTTGCATTGATTTTGGGATTGAGATAGTGCAATTGTGAGATATAGAATCTGTATTACGTGTTCATCAAGAACAATACGTCATGATGCGCTGCAAAGATTGGCATTAAGAATAACATAGTGAAACCAATGGATTTCTTTTTGAACTTACCAATAGTGATTCAATGTTCACTGCCCTTCTTGACATCACTTTGCACTTGTGATGTTCCAATGGCTTAGTGCGTTAATGCCCCTGTCTTTTAAACAGGAGTTCATGAATTCTAGTCCTCAGAGAGCTCTTTTTCATTTACTTACCAATAAGTTTCCTATAGAGCCAATGGAAATTTGCATTGATTTTGGGATTGAGATAGTGCAATTGTGAGATAGAATCTGTACTAAGTGTTCATAAAGAACAATATGTCATTACAAGCTGTTTAGATTGGCATTAAGAATAGCATAGTAAAACCAATGGATTTCTTTTTGAACTTACCTAATAGTGATTCATTGGTCACTGCCCTTCTTGACATAAATTTGCACCTGTGATGTTGCTGTGGCTTACTGGGTTAATGCACCTGTCTTGTAAAAAGGATTTCATGAGTTCTAATCCTTGGAGAGTCTTTATCATTTACTTACTAATAAGCTTCCTATGGAGCCAATGTAAATTTGCATTGATTTTGGGATTGAGATAGTGCAATTGTGAGATATAGAATCTGTATTACGTGTTCATCAAGAACAATACGTCATGATGCGCTGCAAAGATTGGCATTAAGAATAACATAGTGAAACCAATGGATTTCTTTTTGAACTTACCAATAGTGATTCAATGTTCACTGCCCTTCTTGACATCACTTTGCACTTGTGATGTTCCAATGGCATAGTGGGTTAATGCCCCTGTCTTTTAAACAGGAGTTCATGAATTCTAGTCCTCAGAGAGCTCTTTTTCATTTACTTACCAATAAGTTTCCTATAGAGCCAATGGAAATTTGCATTGATTTTGGGATTGAGATAGTGCAATTGTGAGATATAGAATCTGTATTACGTGTTCATCAAGAACAATACGTCATGATGCGCTGCAAAGATTGGCATTAAGAATAACATAGTGAAACCAATGGATTTCTTTTTGAACTTACCAATAGTGATTCAATGTTCACTGCCCTTCTTGACATCACTTTGCACTTGTGATGTTCCAATGGCTTAGTGGGTTAATGCCCCTGTCTTTTAAACAGGAGTTCATGAATTCTAGTCCTCAGAGAGCTCTTTTTCATTTACTTACCAATAAGTTTCCTATAGAGCCAATGGAAATTTGCATTGATTTGGGGATTGAGATAGTGCAATTGTGAGATATAGAATCTGTATTACGTGTTCATCAAGAACAATACGTCATGATGCGCTGCAAAGATTGGCATTAAGAATAACATAGTGAAACCAATGGATTTCTTTTTGAACTTACCAATAGTGATTCAATGTTCACTGCCCTTCTTGACATCACTTTGCACTTGTGATGTTCCAATGGCTTAGTGGGTTAATGCCCCTGTCTTTTAAACAGGAGTTCATGAATTCTAGTCCTCAGATAGCTCTTTTTCATTTACTTACCAATAAGTTTCCTATAGAGCCAATGGAAATTTGCATTGATTTTGGGATTGAGATAGTGCAATTGTGAGATATAGAATCTGTATTACGTGTTCATCAAGAACAATACGTCATGATGCGCTGCAAAGATTGGCATTAAGAATAACATAGTGAAACCAATGGATTTGTTTTTGAACTTACCTAATAGTGATTCAATGTTCGCTGCCCTTCTTGACATCACTTAGCACTTGTGATGTTCCAATGGCTTAGTGGGTTAATGCCCCTGTCTTTTAAACAGGAGTTCATGAATTCTAGTCCTCAGAGAGCTCTTCTTCATTTACTTACCAATAAGTTTCCTATAGAGCCAATGGAAATTTCCATTGATTTTGGGATTGAGATAGTGCAATTGTGAGATAGAATCTGTACTAAGTGTACGTAAAGAACAATATGTCATTACAAGCTGTTTAGATTGGCATTAAGAATAGCATAGTAAAACCAATGGATTTCTTTTTGAACTTACCTAATAGTGGTTCACTGGTCACTGCCCTTCTTGACATAAATTTGCACCTGTGATGTTGCTGTGGCTTACTGGGTTAATGCACCTGTCTTGTAAAAAGTATTTCATGAGTTCTAATCCTTGGAGAGTCTTTTTCATTTACATACTAATAAGCTTCCTATGGAGCCAATGTAAATTTGCATTGATTTTGGGATTGAGATAGTGCAATTGTGAGATATAGAATCTGTATTACGTGTTCATCAAGAACAATACGTCATGATGCGCTGCAAAGATTGGCATTAAGAATAACATAGTGAAACCAATGGATTTCTTTTTGAACTTACCAATAGTGATTCAATGTTCACTGCCCTTCTTGACATCACTTTGCACTTGTGATGTTCCAATGGCTTAGTGGGTTAATGCCCCTGTCTTTTAAACAGGAGTTCATGAATTCTAGTCCTCAGAGAGCTCTTTTTCATTTACTTACCAATAAGTTTCCTATAGAGCCAATGGAAATTTGCATTGATTTTGGGATTGAGATAGTGCAATTGTGAGATAGAATCTGTACTAAGTGTTCATAAAGAACAATATGTCATTACAAGCTGTTTAGATTGGCATTAAGAATAGCATAGTAAAACCAATGGATTTCTTTTTGAACTTATCTAATAGTGGTTCATTGGTCACTGCCCTTCTTGACATAAATTTGCACCTGTGATGTTGCTGTGGCTTACTGGGTTAATGCACCTGTCTTGTAAAAAGGATTTCATGAATTCTAGTCCTCAGAGAGCTCTTTTTCATTTACTTACCAATAAGTTTCCTATAGAGCCAATGGAAATTTGCATTGATTTGGGGATTGAGATAGTGCAATTGTGAGATAGAATCTGTACTAAGGGTTCATAAAGAACAATATGTCATTACAAGCTGTTTAGATTGGCATTAAGAATAGCATAGTAAAACCAATGGATTTCTTTTTGAACTTACCTAATAGTGGTTCATTGGTCACTGCCCTTCTTGACATAAATTTGCACCTGTGATGTTGCTGTGGCTTACTGGGTTAATGCACCTGTCTTGTAAAAAGGATTTCATGAGTTCTAATCCTTGGAGAGTCTTTATCATTTACTTACTAATAAGCTTCCTATGGAGCCAATGTAAATTTGCATTGATTTTGGGATTGAGATAGTGCAATTGTGAGATATAGAATCTGTATTACGTGTTCATCAAGAACAATACGTCATGATGCGCTGCAAAGATTGGCATTAAGAATAACATAGTGAAACCAATGGATTTCTTTTTGAACTTACCAATAGTGATTCAATGTTCACTGCCCTTCTTGACATAACTTTGCACTTGTGATGTTCCAATAGCTTAGTGGGTTAATGCCCCTGTCTTTTAAACAGGAGTTCATGAATTCTAGTCCTCAGAGAGCTCTTTTTCATTTACTTACCAATAAGTTTCCTATAGAGCCAATGGAAATTTGCATTGATTTTGGGATTGAGATAGTGCAATTGTGAGATATAGAATCTGTATTACGTGTTCATCAAGAACAATACGTCATGATGCGCTGCAAAGATTGGCATTAAGAATAACATAGTGAAACCAATGGATTTCTTTTTGAACTTACCAATAGTGATTCAATGTTCACTGCCCTTCTTGACATCACTTTGCACTTGTGATGTTCCAATGGCTTAGTGCGTTAATGCCCCTGTCTTTTAAACAGGAGTTCATGAATTCTAGTCCTCAGAGAGCTCTTTTTCATTTACTTACCAATAAGTTTCCTATAGAGCCAATGGAAATTTGCATTGATTTTGGGATTGAGATAGTGCAATTGTGAGATAGAATCTGTACTAAGTGTTCATAAAGAACAATATGTCATTACAAGCTGTTTAGATTGGCATTAAGAATAGCATAGTAAAACCAATGGATTTCTTTTTGAACTTACCTAATAGTGATTCATTGGTCACTGCCCTTCTTGACATAAATTTGCACCTGTGATGTTGCTGTGGCTTACTGGGTTAATGCACCTGTCTTGTAAAAAGGATTTCATGAGTTCTAACCCTTAGAGAGTCTCTTTCATTTACATACTAATAAGCTTCCTATGGAGCCAATGTAAATTTGCATTGATTTTGGGATTGAGATAGTGCAATTGTGAGATATAGAATCTGTATTACGTGTTCATCAAGAACAATACGTCATGATGCGCTGCAAAGATTGGCATTAAGAATAACATAGTGAAACCAATGGATTTCTTTTTGAACTTACCAATAGTGATTCAATGTTCACTGCCCTTCTTGACATCACTTTGCACTTGTGTTGTTCCAATGGCTTAGTGGGTTAATGCCCCTGTCTTTTAAAGAGGAGTTCATGAATTCTAGTCCTCAGAGATCTCTTTTTCATTTACTTACCAATAAGTTTCCTATAGAGCCAATGGAAATTTGCATTGATTTTGGGATTGAGATAGTGCAATTGTGAGATAGAATCTGTACTAAGTGTTCATAAAGAACAATATGTCATTACAAGCTGTTTAGATTGGCATTAAGAATAGCATAGTAAAACCAATGGATTTCTTTTTGAACTTACCTAATAGTGATTCATTGGTCACTGCCCTTCTTGAAATAAATTTGCACCTGTGATGTTGCTGTGGCTTACTGGGTTAATGCACCTGTCTTGTAAAAAGGATTTCATGAGTTCTAATCCTTGGAGAGTCTTTTTCATTTACTTACTAATAAGCTTCCTATGGAGCCAATGTAAATTTGCATTGATTTTGGGATTGAGATAGTGCAATTGTGAGATATAGAATCTGTATTACGTGTTCATCAAGAACAATACGTCATGATGTGCTGCAAAGATTTGCATTAAGAATAACATAGTGAAACGAATGGATTTCTTTTTGAACTTACCTAATAGTGATTCAATGTTCGCTGCCCTTCTTGACATCACTTAGCACTTGTGATGTTCCAATGGCTTAGTGGGTTAATGCCCCTGTCTTTTAAACAGGAGTTCATGAATTCTAGTCCTCCGAGAGCTCTTCTTCATTTACTTACCAATAAGTTTCCTATAGAGCCAATGGAAATTTGCATTGATTTTGGGATTGAGATAGTGCAATTGTGAGATAGAATCTGTACTAAGTGTTCGTAAAGAACAATATGTCATTACAAGCTGTTTAGATTGGCATTAAGAATAGCATAGTAAAACCAATGGATTTCTTTTTGAACTTACCTAATAGTGGTTCATTGGTCACTGCCCTTCTTGACATAAATTTGCACCTGTGATGTTGCTGTGGCTTACTGGGTTAATGCACCTGTCTTGTAAAAAGGATTTCATAAGTTCTAATCCTTGGAGAGTCTTTTTCATTTACTTACTAATAAGCTTCCTATGGAGCAATGGAAATTTGCATTGATTTTGAGATATAGAATCTGTATTACGTGTTCATCAAGAACAATACGTCATGATGCGCTGCAAAGATTGGCATTAAGAATAACATAGTGAAACCAATGGATTTCTTTTTCAACTTACCTAATAGTGATTCATTGGTCATTGCCCTTCTTGACAACCTTTCGCACTTGTGATGTTCCAGTGGCTTACTTAGTTATTGCGCCTGTCTTATAAACAAGAGTTCATGAATTCTAATTCTCATAGAGTTTTTTCATTTACTTACTAATAAGCTTCCTATAGAGCCAATGGAAATTTGCATTGATTTTGGGCTTGAGATAGTGCAATTGTGAGATATAGAATCTGTATTACGTGTTCATCAAGAACAATACGTCATGATGCGCTGCAAAGATTGGCATTAAGAATAACATAGTGAAACCAATGAATTTCTTTATGAACTTACCAATAGTGATTCAATGTTCACTGCCCTTCTTGACATCACTTTGCACTTGTGATGTTCCAATGGCTTAGTGGGTTAATGTCCCTGTCTTTTAAACAGGAGTTCATGAGTTCTAGTCCTCAGAGAGCTGTTTTTCATTTACTTACTAATAAGTTTCCTATAGAGCCAATAGAAATTTGCATTGATTTTGGGATTGAGATAGTGCAATTGTGAGATAGAATCTGTACTAAGTGTACGTAAAGAACAATATGTCATTACAAGCTGTTTAGATTGGCATTAAGAATAGCATAGTAAAACCAATGGATTTCTTTTTGAACTTACCTAATAGTGGTTCATTGGTCACTGCCCTTCTTGACATAAATTTGCACCTGTGATGTTGCTGTGGCTTACTGGGTTAATGCACCTGTCTTGTAAAAAGTATTTCATGAGTTCTAATCCTTGGAGAGTCTTTTTCATTTACATACTAATAAGCTTCCTATGGAGCCAATGTAAATTTGCATTGATTTTGGGATTGAGATAGTGCAATTGTGAGATATAGAATCTGTATTACGTGTTCATCAAGAACAATACGTCATGATGCGCTGCAAAGATTGGCATTAAGAATAACATAGTGAAACCAATGGATTTCTTTTTGAACTTACCAATAGTGATTCAATGTTCACTGCCCTTCTTGACATCACTTTGCACTTGTGTTGTTCCAATGGCTTAGTGGGTTAATGCCCCTGTCTTTTAAACAGGAGTTCATGAATTCTAGTCCTCAGAGATCTCTTTTTCATTTACTTACCAATAAGTTTCCTATAGAGCCAATGGAAATTTGCATTGATTTTGGGATTGAGATAGTGCAATTGTGAGATAGAATCTGTACTAAGTGTTCATAAAGAACAATATGTCATTACAAGCTGTTTAGATTGGCATTAAGAATAGCATAGTAAAACCAATGGATTTCTTTTTGAACTTACCTAATAGTGATTCATTGGTCACTGCCCTTCTTGAAATAAATTTGCACCTGTGATGTTGCTGTGGCTTACTGGGTTAATGCACCTGTCTTGTAAAAAGGATTTCATGAGTTCAAATCCTTGGAGAGTCTTTTTCATTTACTTACTGATAAGCTTCCTATGGAGCCAATGTAAATTTGCATTGATTTTGGGATTGAGATAGTGCAATTGTGAGATATAGAATCTGTATTACGTGTTCATCAAGAACAATACGTCATGATGCACTGCAAAGATTGGCATTAAGAATAACATAGTGAAACCAATGGATTTCTTTTTGAACTTACCTAATAGTTATTCAATGTTCGCTGCCCTTCTTGACATCACTTAGCACTTGTGATGTTCCAATGGCTTAGTGGGTTAATGCCCCTGTCTTTTAAACAGGAGTTCATGAATTCTAGTCCTCAGAGAGCTCTTTTTCATTTACTTACCAATAAGTTTCCTATAGAGCCAATGGAAATTTGCATTGATTTTGGGATTGAGATAGTGCAATTGTGAGATAGAATCTGTACTAAGGGTTCATAAAGAACAATATGTCATTACAAGCTGTTTAGATTGGCATTAAGAATAGCATAGGAAAACCAATGGATTTCTTTTTGAACTTACCTAATAGTGGTTCATTGGTCACTGCCCTTCTTGACATAAATTTTCACCTGTGATGTTGCTGTGGCTTACTGGGTTAATGCACCTGTCTTGTAAAAAGGATTTCATGAGTTCTAATCCTTGGAGAGTCTTTTTCATTTACTTACTAATAAGCTTCCTATGGAGCCAATGTAAATTTGCATTGATTTTGGGATTGAGATAGTGCAATTGTGAGATATAGAATCTGTATTACGTGTTCATCAAGAACAATACGTCATGATGTGCTGCAAAGATTTGCATTAAGAATAACATAGTGAAACGAATGGATTTCTTTTTGAACTTACCTAATAGTGATTCAATGTTCGCTGCCCTTCTTGACATCACTTAGCACTTGTGATGTTCCAATGGCTTAGTGGGTTAATGCCCCTGTCTTTTAAACAGGAGTTCATGAATTCTAGTCCTCCGAGAGCTCTTCTTCATTTACTTACCAATAAGTTTCCTATAGAGCCAATGGAAATTTGCATTGATTTTGAGATTGAGATAGTGCAATTGTGAGATAGAATCTGTACTAAGTGTTCGTAAAGAACAATATGTCATTACAAGCTGTTTAGATTGGCATTAAGAATAGCATAGTAAAACCAATGGATTTCTTTTTGAACTTACCTAATAGTGGTTCATTGGTCACTGCCCTTCTTGACATAAATTTGCACCTGTGATGTTGCTGTGGCTTACTGGGTTAATGCACCTGTCTTGTAAAAAGGATTTCATGAGTTCTAATCCTTGGAGAGTCTTTTTCATTTACTTACTAATAAGCTTCCTATGGAGCAATGGAAATTTGCATTGATTTTGAGATATAGAATCTGTATTACGTGTTCATCAAGAACAATACGTCATGATGCGCTGCAAAGATTGGCATTAAGAATAACATAGTGAAACCAATGGATTTCTTTTTCAACTTACCTAATAGTGATTCATTGGTCATTGCCCTTCTTGACAACCTTTCGCACTTGTGATGTTCCAGTGGCTTACTTAGTTATTGCGCCTGTCTTATAAACAAGAGTTCATGAATTCTAATTCTCATAGAGTTTTTTCATTTACTTACTAATAAGCTTCCTATAGAGCCAATGGAAATTTGCATTGATTTTGGGCTTGAGATAGTGCAATTGTGAGATATAGAATCTGTATTACGTGTTCATCAAGAACAATACGTCATGATGCGCTGCAAAGATTGGCATTAAGAATAACATAGTGAAACCAATGAATTTCTTTATGAACTTACCAATAGTGATTCAATGTTCACTGCCCTTCTTGACATCACTTTGCACTTGTGATGTTCCAATGGCTTAGTGGGTTAATGCCCCTGTCTTTTAAACAGGAGTTCATGAGTTCTAGTCCTCAGAGAGCTGTTTTTCATTTACTTACCAATAAGTTTCCTATAGAGCCAATAGAAATTTGCATTGATTTTGGGATTGAGATAGTGCAATTGTGAGATAGAATCTGTAGTAAGTGTTCATAAAGAACAATATGTCATCACAAGCTGTTTAGAATGGCATTAAGAATAGCATAGTAAAACCAATGGATTTCTTTTTGAACTTACCTAATAATGATTCATTGGTCACTGCCCTTCTTGACATAAATTTGCACCTGTGATGTTTCTGTGGCTTACTGGGTTAATGCATTTGTCTTGTAAAAAGGATTTCATGAGTTCTAATCCTTGGAGAGTCTTTTTCATTTACTTTCTGATAAGCTTCCTATGGAGCCAATGTAAATTTGCATTGATTTTGGGATTGAGATAGTGCAATTGTGAGATATAGAATCTGTATTACGTGTTCATCAAGAACAATACGTCATGATGCGCTGCAAAGATTGGTATTAAGAATAACATAGTGAAACCAATGGATTTCTTTTTGAACTTACCAATAGTGATTCAATGTTCACTGCCCTTCTTGACATCACTTTGCACTTGTGATGTTCCAATGGCTTAGTGGGTTAATGCCCCTGTCTCTTAACCAGGAGTTCATGAGTTCTAGTCCTCAGAGAGCTCTTTTTCATTTACTTACCAATAAGTTTCCTATAGAGCCAATGGAAATTTCCATTGATTTTGGGATTGAGATAGTGCAATTGTGAGATAGAATCTGTACTAAGGGTTCATAAAGAACAATATGTCATTACAAGCTGTTTAGATTGGCATTAAGAATAGCATAGGAAAACCAATGGATTTCTTTTTGAACTTGCCTAATAGTGGTTCATTGGTCACTGCCCTTCTTGACATAAATTTGCACCTGTGATGTTGCTGTGGCTTACTGGGTTAATGCACCTGTCTTGTAAAAAGGATTTCATGAGTTCTAATCCTTGGAGAGTCTTTTTCATTTACTTACTGATAAGCTTCCTATGGAGCCAATGTAAATTTGCATTGATTTTGGGATTGAGATAGTGCAATTGTGAGATATAGAATCTGTATTACGTGTTCATCAAGAACAATACGTCATGATGCGCTGCAAAGATTGGCATTAAGAATAACATAGTGAAACCAATGGATTTCTTTTTGAACTTACCTAATAGTGATTCAATGTTCACTGCCCTTCTTGACATCACTTTGCACTTATGATGTTCCAATGGCTTAGTGGGTTAATGCCCTTGTCTTTAAAACAGAAGTTCATGAATTCTAGTCCTCAGAGAGCTCTTTTTCTTTTACTTACCAATAAGTTTCCTATAGAGCCAATGGAAATTTGCATTGATTTTTGGATTGAGATAGTGCAATTGTGAGATAGAATCTGTACTAAGTATTCATAAAGAAAAATATGTCATTACAAGCTGTTTAGATTGGCATTAAGAATAACATAGTAAAACCAATGGATTTCTATTTGAACTTACCTAATAGTGATTCATTGGTCACTGCCCTTCTTGACATAAATTTGCACCTGTGATGTTGGTGTGGCTTACTGGGTTAATGCACCGGTCTTGTAGAAAGGATTTCATGAGTTCTAATCCTTGGAGAGTTTTTTTCATTTACTTACTAATAAGCTTCCTATGGAGCAATGGAAATTTCCATTGATTTTGAGATATAGAATCTGTATTACGTGTTCATCAAGAACAATACGTCATGATGCGCTGCAAAGATTGGCATTAAGAATAACATAGTGAAACCAATGGATTTCTTTTTAAACTTACCTAAAAGCGATTCATTGGTCATTGCCCTTCTTGACAACCTTTTGCACTTGTGATGTTCCAGTGGCTTACTTGGTTATTGCGCCTGTCTTATAAAGAGGAGTTCATGAGTTCTAATTCTCAGAGAGTTTTTTCATTTACTTACTAATAAGCTTCCTATAGAGCCAATGGAAATTTGCATTGATTGTGGGATTGAGATAGTGCAATTGTGAGATAGAATCTGTACTAAGAGTTCATAAAGAACAATATGTCATTACAAGCTGTTTAGATTGGCATTAAGAATAGCATAGTAAAACCAATGGATTTCTTTTTGAACTTACCTAATAGTGGTTCATTGGTCACTGCCCTTCTTGACATAAATTTGCACCTGTGATGTTGCTGTGGCTTACTGGGTTAATGCACCTGTCTTGTAAAAAGGATTTCATGAGTTCTAATCCTTGGAGAGTCTTTCGCATTTACTTACTAATAAGCTTCCTATGGAGCCAATGTAAATTTGCATTGATTTTGGGATTGAGATAGTGCAATTGTGAGATATAGAATCTGTATTACGTGTTCATCAAGAACAATACGTCATGATGCGCTGCAAAGATTGGCATTAAGAATAACATAGTGAAACCAATGGATTTCTTTTTGAACTTACCAATAGTGATTCAATGTTCACTGCCCTTCTTGACATCACTTTGCACTTGTGATGTTCCAATGGCTTAGTGGGTTAATGCCCCTGTCTTTTAAACAGGAGTTCATGAATTCTAGTCCTCAGAGAGCTCTTTTTCATTTACTTACCAATAAGTTTCCTATAGAGCCAATGGAAATTTGCATTGATTTTGGGATTGAGATAGTGCAATTGTGAGATAGAATCTGTACTAAGTGTTCATAAAGAACAATATGTCATTACAAGCTGTTTAGATTGGCATTAAGAATAGCATAGTAAAACCAATGGATTTCTTTTTGAACTTACCTAATAGTGGTTCATTGGTCACTGCCCTTCTTGACATAAATTTGCACCTGTGATGTTGCTGTGGCTTACTGGGTTAATGCACCTGTCTTGTAAAAAGGATTTCATGAGTTCTAATCCTTGGAGAGTCTTTTTCATTTACTTACTAATAAGCTTCCTATGGAGCAATGGAAATTTGCATTGATTTTGAGATATAGAATCTGTATTACGTGTTCATCAAGAACAATACGTCATGATGCGCTGCAAAGATTGGCATTAAGAATAACATAGTGAAACCAATGGATTTCTTTTTCAACTTACCTAATAGTGATTCATTGGTCATTGCCCTTCTTGACAACCTTTCGCACTTGTGATGTTCCAGTGGCTTACTTAGTTATTGCGCCTGTCTTATAAACAAGAGTTCATGAGTTCTAATTCTCATAGAGTTTTTTCATTTACTTACTAATAAGCTTCCTATAGAGCCAATGGAAATTTGCATTGATTTTGGGCTTGAGATAGTGCAATTGTGAGATATAGAATCTGTATTACGTGTTCATCAAGAACAATACATCATGATGCGCTGCAAAGATTGGCATTAAGAATAACATAGTGAAACCAATCAATTTTTTTATGAACTTACCAATAGTGATTCAATGTTCACTGCCCTTCTTGACATCACTTTGCACTTGTGATGTTCCAATGGCTTAGTGGGTTAATGCCCCTGTCTTTTAAACAGGAGTTCATGAGTTCTAGTCCTCAGAGAGCTGTTTTTCATTTACTTACCAATAAGTTTCCTATAGAGCCAATAGAAATTTGCATTGATTTTGGGATTGAGATAGTGCAATTGTGAGATAGAATCTGTAGTAAGTGTTCATAAAGAACAATATGTCATCACAAGCTGTTTAGAATGGCATTAAGAATAGCATAGTAAAACCAATGGATTTCTTTTTGAACTTACCTAATAGTGATTCATTGGTCACTGCCCTTCTTGACATAAATTTGCACCTGTGATGTTTCTGTGGCTTACTTGGTTAATGCATTTGTCTTGTAAAAAGGATTTCATGAGTTCTAATCCTTGGAGAGTCTTTTTCATTTACTTACTGATAAGCTTCCTATGGAGCCAATGTAAATTTGCATTGATTTTGGGATTGAGATAGTGCAATTGTGAGATATAGAATCTGTATTACGTGTTCATCAAGAACAATACGTCATGATGCGCTGCAAAGATTGGTATTAAGAATAACATAGTGAAACCAATGGATTTCTTTTTGAACTTACCAATAGTGATTCAATGTTCACTGCCCTTCTTGACATCACTTTGCACTTGTGATGTTCCAATGGCTTAGTGGGTTAATGCCCCTGTCTTTTAACCAGGAGTTCATGAGTTCTAGTCCTCAGAGAGCTCTTTTTCATTTACTTACCAATAAGTTTCCTATAGAGCCAATGGAAATTTGCATTGATTTTGGGATTGAGATAGTGCAATTGTGAGATAGAATCTGTACTAAGTGTTCATAAAGAACAATATGTCATTACAAGCTGTTTAGATTGGCATTAAGAATAGCATAGTAAAACTAATGGATTTCTTTTTGAACTTACCTAATAGTGATTCATTGGTCACTGCCCTTCTTGACATAAATTTGCACCTGTGATGTTGCTGTGGCTTACTGGGTTAATGCACCTGTCTTGTAAAAAGGATTTTATGAGTTCTAATCCTTGGAGAGTCTTTTTCATTTACTTACTGATAAGCTTCCTATGGAGCCAATGTAAATTTGCATTGATTTTGGGATTGAGATAGTGCAATTGTGAGATATAGAATCTGTATTACGTGTTCATCAAGAACAATACGTCATGATGCGTTGCAAAGATTGGCATTAAGAATAACATAGTGAAACCAATGGATTTCTTTTTGAACTTACCTAATAGTGATTCAATGTTCGCTGCCCTTCTTGACATCACTTTGCACTTATGATGTTCCAATGGCTTAGTGGGTTAATGCCCTTGTCTTTAAAACAGAAGTTCATGAATTCTAGTCCTCAGAGAGCTTTTTTTGTTTTACTTACCAATAAGTTTCCTATAGAGTCAATGGAAATTTGCATTGATTTTTGGATTGAGATAGTGCAATTGTGAGATAGAATCTGTACTAAGTATTCATAAAGAAAAATATGTCATTACAAGCTGTTTAGATTGGCATTAAGAATAACATAGTAAAACCAATGGATTTCTATTTGAACTTACCTAATAGTGATTCATTGGTCACTGCCCTTCTTGACATAAATTTGCACCTGTGATGTTGCTGTGGCTTACTGGGTTAATGCACCTGTCTTGTAGAAAGGATTTCATGAGTTCTAATCCTTGGAGAGTTTTTTTCATTTACTTACTAATAAGCTTCCTATGGAGCAATGGAAATTTCCATTGATTTTGAGATATAGAATCTGTATTACGTGTTCATCAAGAACAATACGTCATGATGCGCTGCAAAGATTGGCATTAAGAATAACATAGTGAAACCAATGGATTTCTTTTTAAACTTACCTAAAAGCGATTCATTGGTCATTGCCCTTCTTGACAACCTTTTGCACTTGTGATGTTCCAGTGGCTTACTTGGTTATTGCGCCTGTCTTATAAAGAGGAGTTCATGAGTTCCAATTCTCAGAGAGTTTTTTCATTTACTTACTAATAAGCTTCCTATAGAGCCAATGGAAATTTGCATTGATTGTGGGATTGAGATAGTGCAATTGTGAGATAGAATCTGTACTAAGAGTTCATAAAGAACAATATGTCATTACAAGCTGTTTAGATTGGCATTAAGAATAGCATAGTAAAACCAATGGATTTCTTTTTGAACTTACCTAATAGTGGTTCATTGGTCACTGCCCTTCTTGACATAAATTTGCACCTGTGATGTTGCTGTGGCTTACTGGGTTAATGCACCTGTCTTGTAAAAAGGATTTCATGAGTTCTAATCCTTGGAGAGTCTTTTTCATTTACTTACTAATAAGCTTCCTATGGAGCCAATGTAAATTTGCATTGATTTTGGGATTGAGATAGTGCAATTGTGAGATATAGAATCTGTATTACGTGTTCATCAAGAACAATACGTCATGATGCGCTGCAAAGTTTGGCATTAAGAATAACATAGTGAAACCAATGGATTTCTTTTTGAACTTACCAATAGTGATTCAATGTTCACTGCCCTTCTTGACATCACTTTGCACTTGTGATGTTCCAATGGCTTAGTGGGTTAATGCCCCTGTCTTTTAAACAGGAGTTCATGAATTCTAGTCCTCAGAGAGCTCTTTTTCATTTACTTACCAATAAGTTTCCTATAGAGCCAATGGAAATTTGCATTGATTTTGGGATTGAGATAGTGCAATTGTGAGATAGAATCTGTACTAAGTGTTCATAAAGAACAATATGTCATTACAAGCTGTTTAGATTGGCATTAAGAATAGCATAGTAAAACCAATGGATTTCTTTTTGAACTTACCTAATAGTGATTCAATGTTCGCTGCCCTTCTTGACATCACTTAGCACTTGTGATGTTCCAATGGCTTAGTGGGTTAATGCCCCTGTCTTTTAAACAGGAGTTCATGAATTCTAGTCCTCCGAGAGCTCTTCTTCATTTACTTACCAATAAGTTTCCTATAGAGCCAATGGAAATTTGCATTGTTTTTGGGATTGAGATAGTGCAATTGTGAGATAGAATCTGTACTAAGTGTTCGTAAAGAACAATATGTCATTACAAGCTGTTTAGATTGCCATTAAGAATAGCATAGTAAAACCAATGGATTTCTTTTTGAACTTACCTAATAGTGATTCATTGGTCACTGCCCTTCTTGACATAAATTTGCACCTGTGATGTTGCTGTGGCTTACTGGGTTAATGCACCTGTCTTGTAAAAAGGATTTCATGAGTTCTAATCCTTGGAGAGTCTTTTTCATTTACTTACTGATAAGCTTCCTATGGAGCCAATGTAAATTTGCATTGATTTTGGGATTGAGATAGTGCAATTGTGAGATATAGAATCTGTATTACGTGTTCATCAAGAACAATACGTCATGATGCGCTGCAAAGATTGGCATTAAGAATAACATAGTGAAACCAATGGATTTCTTTTTGAACTTACCTAATAGTGATTCAATGTTCGCTGCCCTTCTTGACATCACTTTGCACTTGTGATGTTCCAATGGCTTAGTGGGTTAATGCCCCTGTCTTTTAAACAGGAGTTCATGAATTCTAGTCCTCAGAGAGCTCTTTTTCATTTACTTACCAATAAGTTTCCTATAGAGCCAATGGAAATTTGCATTGATTTTGGGATTGGGATAGTGCAATTGTGAGATAGAATCTGTACTAAGTGTTCATAAAGAACAATATGTCATTACAAGCTGTTTAGATTGGCATTAAGAATAGCATAGTAAAACCAATGGATTTCTTTTTGAACTTACCTAATAGTGATTCATTGGTCACTGCCCTTCTTGACATAAATTTGCACCTGTGATGTTGCTGTGGCTTACTGGGTTAATGCACCTGTCTCGTAAAAAGGATTTCATGAGTTCTAATCCTTGGAGAGTCTTTTTCATTTACTTACTAATAAGCTTCCTATGGAGCAATGGAAATTTGCATTGATTTTGAGATATAGAATCTGTATTACGTGTTCATCAAGAACAATACGTCATGATGCGCTGCAAAGATTGGCATTAAGAATAACATAGTGAAACCAATGGATTTCTTTTTCAACTTACCTAATAGTGATTCATTGGTCATTGCCCTTCTTGACAACCTTTTGCACTTGTGATGTTCCAGTGGCTTACTTAGTTATTGCGCCTGTCTTATAAACAGGAGTTCATGAGTTCTAATTCTCATAGAGTTTTTTCATTTACTTACTAATAAGCTTACTATAGAGCCAATGGAAATTTGCATTGATTTTGCGCTTGAGATAGTGCAATTGTGAGATATAGAATCTGTATTACGTGTTCATCAAGAACAATACGTCATGATGCGCTGCAAAGATTGGCATTAAGAATAACATAGTGAAACCAATGAATTTCTTTATGAACTTACCAATAGTGATTCAATGTTCACTGCCCTTCTTGACATCACTTTGCACTTGTGATGTTCCAATGGCTTAGTCGGTTAATGCCCCTGTCTTTTAAACAGGAGTTCATGAGTTCTAGTCCTCAGAGAGCTGTTTTTCATTTACTTACCAATAAGTTTCCTATAGAGCCAATGGAAATTTGCATTGATTTTGGGATTGAGATAGTGCAATTGTGAGATAGAATCTGTACTAAGGGTTCATAAAGAACAATATGTCATTACAAGCTGTTTAGATTGGCATTAAGAATAGCATAGTAAAACCAATGGATTTCTTTTTGAACTTACCTAATAGTGGTTCATTGGTCACTGCCCTTCTTGACATAAATTTGCACCTGTGATGTTGCTGTGACTTACTGGGTTAATGCACCTGTCTTGTAAAAAGGATTTCATGAGTTCTAATCCTTTTTAGAGTCTTTTTCATTTACTTACTAATAAGCTTCCTATGGAGCCAATGTAAATTTGCATTGATTTTGGGATTGAGATAGTGCAATTGTGAGATATAGAATCTGTATTACGTGTTCATCAAGAACAATACGTCATGATGCGCTGCAAAGATTGGCATTAAGAATAACATAGTGAAACCAATGGATTTCTTTTTGAACTTACCTAATAGTGATTCAATGTTCGCTGCCCTTCTTGACATCACTTAGCACTTGTGATGTTCCAATGGCTTAGTGGGTTAATGCCCCTGTCTTTTAAACAGGAGTTCATGAATTCTAGTCCTCAGAGAGCTCTTTTTCATTTACTTACCAATAAGTTTCCTATAGAGCCAATGGAAATTTGCATTGATTTTGGGATTGGGATAGTGCAATTGTGAGATAGAATCTTTACTAAGTGTTCATAAAGAACAATATGTCATTACAAGCTGTTTAGATTGGCATTAAGAATAGCATAGTAAAACCAATGGATTTCTTTTTGAACTTACCTAATAGTGATTCATTGGTCACTGCCCTTCTTGACATAAATTTGCACCTGTGATGTTGCTGTGGCTTACTGGGTTAATGCACCTGTCTTGTAAAAAGGATTTCATGAGTTCTAATCCTTGGAGAGTCTTTTTCATTTACTTACTGATAAGCTTCCTATGGAGCCAATGTAAATTTGCATTGATTTTGGGATTGAGATAGTGCAATTGTGAGATATAGAATCTGTATTACGTGTTCATCAAGAACAATACGTCATGATGCGCTGCAAAGATTGGCATTAAGAATAACATAGAGAAACCAATGGATTTCTTTTTGAACTTACCTAATAGTGATTCAATGTTCGCTGCCCTTCTTGACATCACTTAGCACTTGTGATGTTCCAATGGCTTAGTCGGTTAATGCCCCTGTCTTTTAAACAGGAGTTCATGAATTCTAGTCCTCAGAGAGCTCTTTTTCATTTACTTACCAATAAGTTTCCTATAGAGCCAATGGAAATTTGCATTGATTTTGGGATTGAGATAGTGCAATTGTGAGATAGAATCTGTACTAAGGGTTCATAAAGAACAATATGTCATTACAAGCTGTTTAGATTGGCATTAAGAATAGCATAGTAAAACCAATGGATTTCTTTTTGAACTTACCTAATAGTGATTCATTGGTCACTGCCCTTCTTGACATAAATTTGCACCTGTGATGTTGCTGTGGCTTACTGGTTTAATGCACCTGTCTTGTAAAAAGGATTTCATGAGTTCTAATCCTTGGAGAGTCTTTTTCATTTACTTACTGATAAGCTTCCTATGGAGCCAATGTAAATTTGCATTGATTTTGGGATTCAGATAGTGCAATTGTGAGATATAGAATCTGTATTACGTGTTCATCAAGAACAATACGTCATGATGCGCTGCAAAGATTGGCATTAAGAATAACATAGTGAAACCAATGAATTTCTTTATGAACTTACCAATAGTGATTCAATGTTCACTGCCCTTCTTGACATCACTTTGCACTTGTGATGTTCCAATGGCTTAGTCGGTTAATGCCCCTGTCTTTTAAACAGGAGTTCATGAGTTCTAGTCCTCAGAGAGCTGTTTTTCATTTACTTACCAATAAGTTTCCTATAGAGCCAATGGAAATTTGCATTGATTTTGGGATTGAGATAGTGCAATTGTGAGATAGAATCTGTACTAAGGGTTCATAAAGAACAATATGTCATTACAAGCTGTTTAGATTGGCATTAAGAATAGCATAGTAAAACCAATGGATTTCTTTTTGAACTTACCTAATAGTGGTTCATTGGTCACTGCCCTTCTTGACATAAATTTGCACCTGTGATGTTGCTGTGACTTACTGGGTTAATGCACCTGTCTTGTAAAAAGGATTTCATGAGTTCTAATCCTTTTTAGAGTCTTTTTCATTTACTTACTAATAAGCTTCCTATGGAGCCAATGTAAATTTGCATTGATTTTGGGATTGAGATAGTGCAATTGTGAGATATAGAATCTGTATTACGTGTTCATCAAGAACAATACGTCATGATGCGCTGCAAAGATTGGCATTAAGAATAACATAGTGAAACCAATGGATTTCTTTTTGAACTTACCTAATAGTGATTCAATGTTCGCTGCCCTTCTTGACATCACTTAGCACTTGTGATGTTCCAATGGCTTAGTGGGTTAATGCCCCTGTCTTTTAAACAGGAGTTCATGAATTCTAGTCCTCAGAGAGCTCTTTTTCATTTACTTACCAATAAGTTTCCTATAGAGCCAATGGAAATTTGCATTGATTTTGGGATTGGGATAGTGCAATTGTGAGATAGAATCTTTACTAAGTGTTCATAAAGAACAATATGTCATTACAAGCTGTTTAGATTGGCATTAAGAATAGCATAGTAAAACCAATGGATTTCTTTTTGAACTTACCTAATAGTGATTCATTGGTCACTGCCCTTCTTGACATAAATTTGCACCTGTGATGTTGCTGTGGCTTACTGGGTTAATGCACCTGTCTTGTAAAAAGGATTTCATGAGTTCTAATCCTTGGAGAGTCTTTTTCATTTACTTACTGATAAGCTTCCTATGGAGCCAATGTAAATTTGCATTGATTTTGGGATTGAGATAGTGCAATTGTGAGATATAGAATCTGTATTACGTGTTCATCAAGAACAATACGTCATGATGCGCTGCAAAGATTGGCATTAAGAATAACATAGAGAAACCAATGGATTTCTTTTTGAACTTACCTAATAGTGATTCAATGTTCACTGCCCTTCTTGACATCACTTAGCACTTGTGATGTTCCAATGGCTTAGTCGGTTAATGCCCCTGTCTTTTAAACAGGAGTTCATGAATTCTAGTCCTCAGAGAGCTCTTTTTCATTTACTTACCAATAAGTTTCCTATAGAGCCAATGGAAATTTGCATTGATTTTGGGATTGAGATAGTGCAATTGTGAGATAGAATCTGTACTAAGTGTTCATAAAGAACAATATGTCATTACAAGCTGTTTAGATTGCCATTAAGAATAGCATAGTAAAACCAATGGATTTCTTTTTGAACTTACCTAATAGTGGTTCATTGGTCACTGCCCTTCTTGACATAAATTTGCACCTGTGATGTTGCTGTGACTTACTGGTTTAATGCACCTGTCTTGTAAAAAGGATTTCATGAGTTCTAATCCTTGGAGAGTCTTTTTCATTTACTTACTGATAAGCTTCCTATGGAGCCAATGTAAATTTGCATTGATTTTGGGATTCAGATAGTGCAATTGTGAGATATAGAATCTGTATTACGTGTTCATCAAGAACAATACGTCATGATGCGCTGCAAAGATTGGCATTAAGAATAACATAGTGAAACCAATGAATTTCTTTATGAACTTACCAATAGTGATTCAATGTTCACTGCCCTTCTTGACATCACTTTGCACTTGTGATGTTCCAATGGCTTAGTCGGTTAATGCCCCTGTCTTTTAAACAGGAGTTCATGAGTTCTAGTCCTCAGAGAGCTGTTTTTCATTTACTTACCAATAAGTTTCCTATAGAGCCAATGGAAATTTGCATTGATTTTGGGATTGAGATAGTGCAATTGTGAGATAGAATCTGTACTAAGGGTTCATAAAGAACAATATGTCATTACAAGCTGTTTAGATTGGCATTAAGAATAGCATAGTAAAACCAATGGATTTCTTTTTGAACTTACCTAATAGTGGTTCATTGGTCACTGCCCTTCTTGACATAAATTTGCACCTGTGATGTTGCTGTGACTTACTGGGTTAATGCACCTGTCTTGTAAAAAGGATTTCATGAGTTCTAATCCTTGGAGAGTCTTTTTCATTTACTTACTGATAAGCTTCCTATGGAGCCAATGTAAATTTGCATTGATTTTGGGATTGAGATAGTGCAATTGTGAGATATAGAATCTGTATTACGTGTTCATCAAGAACAATACGTCATGATGCGCTGCAAAGATTGGCATTAAGAATAACATAGAGAAACCAATGGATTTCTTTTTGAACTTACCTAATAGTGATTCAATGTTCGCTGCCCTTCTTGACATCACTTAGCACTTGTGATGTTCCAATGGCTTAGTCGGTTAATGCCCCTGTCTTTTAAACAGGAGTTCATGAATTCTAGTCCTTAGAGAGCTCTTTTTCATTTACTTACCAATAAGTTTCCTATAGAGCCAATGGAAATTTGCATTGATTTTGGGATTGAGATAGTGCAATTGTGAGATAGAATCTGTACTAAGTGTTCATAAAGAACAATATGTCATTACAAGCTGTTTAGATTGCCATTAAGAATAGCATAGTAAAACCAATGGATTTCTTTTTGAACTTACCTAATAGTGATTCATTGGTCACTGCCCTTCTTGACATAAATTTGCACCTGTGATGTTGCTGTGGCTTACTGGTTTAATGCACCTGTCTTGTAAAAAGGATTTCATGAGTTCTAATCCTTGGAGAGTCTTTTTCATTTACTTACTGATAAGCTTCCTATGGAGCCAATGTAAATTTGCATTGATTTTGGGATTCAGATAGTGCAATTGTGAGATATAGAATCTGTATTACGTGTTCATCAAGAACAATACGTCATGATGCGCTGCAAAGATTGGCATTAAGAATAACATAGTGAAACCAATGAATTTCTTTATGAACTTACCAATAGTGATTCAATGTTCACTGCCCTTCTTGACATCACTTTGCACTTGTGATGTTCCAATGGCTTAGTCGGTTAATGCCCCTGTCTTTTAAACAGGAGTTCATGAGTTCTAGTCCTCAGAGAGCTGTTTTTCATTTACTTACCAATAAGTTTCCTATAGAGCCAATGGAAATTTGCATTGATTTTGGGATTGAGATAGTGCAATTGTGAGATAGAATCTGTACTAAGGGTTCATAAAGAACAATATGTCATTACAAGCTGTTTAGATTGGCATTAAGAATAGCATAGTAAAACCAATGGATTTCTTTTTGAACTTACCTAATAGTGGTTCATTGGTCACTGCCCTTCTTGACATAAATTTGCACCTGTGATGTTGCTGTGACTTACTGGGTTAATGCACCTGTCTTGTAAAAAGGATTTCATGAGTTCTAATCCTTGGAGAGTCTTTTTCATTTACTTACTAATAAGCTTCCTATGGAGCCAATGTAAATTTGCATTGATTTTGGGATTGAGATAGTGCAATTGTGAGATATAGAATCTGTATTACGTGTTCATCAAGAACAATACGTCATGATGCGCTGCAAAGATTGGCATTAAGAATAACATAGTGAAACCAATGGATTTCTTTTTGAACTTACCTAATAGTGATTCAATGTTCGCTGCCCTTCTTGACATCACTTAGCACTTGTGATGTTCAAATGGCTTAGTGGGTTAATGCCCCTGTCTTTTAAACAGGAGTTCATGAATTCTAGTCCTCAGAGAGCTCTTTTTCATTTACTTACCAATAAGTTTCCTATAGAGCCAATGGAAATTTGCATTGATTTTGGGATTGAGATAGTGCAATTGTGAGATAGAATCTGTACTAAGGGTTCATAAAGAACAATATGTCATTACAAGCTGTTTAGATTGCCATTAAGAATAGCATAGTAAAACCAATGGATTTCTTTTTGAACTTACCTAATAGTGATTCATTGGTCACTGCCCTTCTTGACATAAATTTCCACCTGTGATGTTGCTGTGGCTTACTGGGTTAATGCACCTGTCTTGTAAAAAGGATTTCATGAGTTCTAATCCTTGGAGAGTCTTTTTCATTTACTTACTGATAAGCTTCCTATGGAGCCAATGTAAATTTGCATTGATTTTGGGATTGAGATAGTGCAATTGTGAGATAGAATCTGTACTAAGGGTTCATAAAGAACAATATGTCATTACAAGCTGTTTAGATTGGCATTAAGAATAGCATAGTAAAACCAATGGATTTCTTTTTGAACTTACCTAATAGTGGTTCATTGGTCACTGCCCTTCTTGACATAAATTTGCACCTGTGATGTTGCTGTGACTTACTGGGTTAATGCACCTGTCTTGTAAAAAGGATTTCATGAGTTCTAATCCTTGGAGAGTCTTTTTCATTTACTTACTAATAAGCTTCCTATGGAGCCAATGTAAATTTGCATTGATTTTGGGATTGAGATAGTGCAATTGTGAGATATAGAATCTGTATTACGTGTTCATCAAGAGCAATACGTCATGATGCGCTGCAAAGATTGGCATTAAGAATAACATAGTGAAACCAATGGATTTCTTTTTGAACTTACCTAATAGTGATTCAATGTTCGCTGCCCTTCTTGACATCACTTTGCACTTGTGATGTTCCAATGGCTTAGTGGGTTAATGCCCCTGTCTTTTAAACAGGAGTTCATGAATTCTAGTCCTCAGAGAGCTCTTTTTCATTTACTTACCAATAAGTTTCCTATAGAGCCAATGGAAATTTGCATTGATTTTGGGATTGGGATAGTGCAATTGTGAGATAGAATCTGTACTAAGTGTTCATAAAGAACAATAAGTCATTACAAGCTGTTTAGATTGGCATTAAGAATAGCATAGTAAAACCAATGGATTTCTTTTTGAACTTACCTAATAGTGATTCATTGGTCACTGCCCTTCTTGACATAAATTTGCACCTGTGTTGTTGCTGTGGCTTACTGGGTTAATGCACCTGTCTTGTAAAAAGGATTTCATGAGTTCTAATCCTTGGAGAGTCTTTTTCATTTACTTACTGATAAGCTTCCTATGGAGCCAATGTAAATTTGCATTGATTTTGGGATTGAGATAGTGCAATTGTGAGATATAGAATCTGTATTACGTGTTCATCAAGAACAATACGTCATGATGCGCTGCAAAGATTGGCATTAAGAATAACATAGAGAAACCAATGGATTTCTTTTTGAACTTACCTAATAGTGATTCAATGTTCGCTGCCCTTCTTGACATCACTTAGCACTTGTGATGTTCCAATGGCTTAGTCGGTTAATGCCCCTGTCTTTTAAACAGGAGTTCATGAATTCTAGTCCTCAGAGAGCTCTTTTTCATTTACTTACCAATAAGTTTCCTATAGAGCCAATGGAAATTTGCATTGATTTTGGGATTGAGATAGTGCAATTGTGAGATAGAATCTGTACTAAGTGTTCATAAAGAACAATATGTCATTACAAGCTGTTTAGATTGCCATTAAGAATAGCATAGTAAAACCAATGGATTTCTTTTTGAACTTACCTAATAGTGATTCATTGGTCACTGCCCTTCTTGACATAAATTTGCACCTGTGATGTTGCTGTGGCTTACTGGTTTAATGCACCTGTCTTGTAAAAAGGATTTCATGAGTTCTAATCCTTGGAGAGTCTTTTTCATTTACTTACTGATAAGCTTCCTATGGAGCCAATGTAAATTTGCATTGATTTTGGGATTCAGATAGTGCAATTGTGAGATATAGAATCTGTATTACGTGTTCATCAAGAACAATACGTCATGATGCGCTGCAAAGATTGGCATTAAGAATAACATAGTGAAACCAATGAATTTCTTTATGAACTTACCAATAGTTATTCAATGTTCACTGCCCTTCTTGACATCACTTTGCACTTGTGATGTTCCAATGGCTTAGTCGGTTAATGCCCCTGTCTTTTAAACAGGAGTTCATGAGTTCTAGTCCTCAGAGAGCTGTTTTTCATTTACTTACCAATAAGTTTCCTATAGAGCCAATGGAAATTTGCATTGATTTTGGGATTGAGATAGTGCAATTGTGAGATAGAATCTGTACTAAGGGTTCATAAAGAACAATATGTCATTACAAGCTGTTTAGATTGGCATTAAGAATAGCATAGTAAAACCAATGGATTTCTTTTTGAACTTACCTAATAGTGGTTCATTGGTCACTGCCCTTCTTGACATAAATTTGCACCTGTGATGTTGCTGTGACTTACTGGGTTAATGCACCTGTCTTGTAAAAAGGATTTCATGAGTTCTAATCCTTGGAGAGTCTTTTTCATTTACTTACTAATAAGCTTCCTATGGAGCCAATGTAAATTTGCATTGATTTTGGGATTGAGATAGTGCAATTGTGAGATATAGAATCTGTATTACGTGTTCATCAAGAACAATACGTCATGATGCGCTGCAAAGATTGGCATTAAGAATAACATAGTGAAACCAATGGATTTCTTTTTGAACTTACCTAATAGTGATTCAATGTTCGCTGCCCTTCTTGACATCACTTAGCACTTGTGATGTTCCAATGGCTTAGTGGGTTAATGCCCCTGTCTTTTAAACAGGAGTTCATGAATTCTAGTCCTCAGAGAGCTCTTTTTCATTTACTTACCAATAAGATTCCTATAGAGCCAATGGAAATTTGCATTGATTTTGGGATTGAGATAGTGCAATTGTGAGATAGAATCTGTACTAAGGGTTCATAAAGAACAATATGTCATTACAAGCTGTTTAGATTGCCATTAAGAATAGCATAGTAAAACCAATGGATTTCTTTTTGAACTTACCTAATAGTGATTCATTGGTCACTGCCCTTCTTGACATAAATTTGCACCTGTGATGTTGCTGTGGCTTACTGGGTTAATGCACCTGTCTTGTAAAAAGGATTTCATGAGTTCTAATCCTTGGAGAGTCTTTTTCATTTACTTACTGATAAGCTTCCTATGGAGCCAATGTAAATTTGCATTGATTTTGGGATTGAGATAGTGCAATTGTGAGATAGAATCTGTACTAAGGGTTCATAAAGAACAATATGTCATTACAAGCTGTTTAGATTGGCATTAAGAATAGCATAGTAAAACCAATGGATTTCTTTTTGAACTTACCTAATAGTGGTTCATTGGTCACTGCCCTTCTTGACATAAATTTGCACCTGTGATGTTGCTGTGGCTTACTGGGTTAATGCACCTGTCTTGTAAAAAGGATTTCATGAGTTCTAATCCTTGGAGAGTCTTTTTCATTTACTTACTAATAAGCTTCCTATGGAGCCAATGTAAATTTGCATTGATTTTGGGATTGAGATAGTGCAATTGTGAGATATAGAATCTGTATTACGTGTTCATCAAGAACAATACGTCATGATGCGCTGCAAAGATTGGCATTAAGAATAACATAGTGAAACCAATGGATTTCTTTTTGAACTTACCAATAGTGATTCAATGTTCACTGCCCTTCTTGACATCACTTTGCACTTGTGATGTTCCAATGGCTTAGTGGGTTAATGCCCCTGTCTTTTAAACAGGAGATCATGAATTCTAGTCCTCAGAGAGCTCTTTTTCATTTACTTACCAATAAGTTTCCTATAGAGCCAATGGAAATTTGCATTGATTTTGGGATTGAGATAGTGCAATTGTGAGATAGAATCTGTACTAAGTGTTCATAAAGAACAATATGTCATTACAAGCTGTTTAGATTGGCATTAAGAATAGCATAGTAAAACCAATGGATTTCTTTTTGAACATACCTAATAGTGATTCATTGGTCACTGCCCTTCTTGACATAAATTTGCACCTGTGATGTTGCTGTGGCTTACTGGGTTAATGCACCTGTCTTGTAAAAAGGATTTCATGAGTTCTAATCCTTGGAGAGTCTTTTTCATTTACTTACTGATAAGCTTCCTATGGAGCCAATGTAAATTTGCATTGATTTTGGGATTCAGATAGTGCAATTGTGAGATATAGAATCTGTATTACGTGTTCATCAAGAACAATACGTCATGATGCGCTGCAAAGATTGGCATTAAGAATAACATAGTGAAACCAATGGATTTCTTTTTGAACTTACCTAATAGTGATTCAATGTTCGCTGCCCTTCTTGACATGACTTAGCACTTGTGATGTTCCAATGGCTTAGTGGGTTAATGCCCCTGTCTTTTAAACAGGAGTTCATGAATTCTAGTCCTCAGAGAGCTCTTTTTCATTTACTTACCAATAAGTTTCCTATAGAGCCAATGGAAATTTGCATTGATTTTGGGATTGAGATAGTGCAATTGTGAGATAGAATCTGTACTAAGGGTTCATAAAGAACAATATGTCATTACAAGCTGTTTAGATTGGCATTAAGAATAGCATAGTAAAACCAATGGATTTCTTTTTGAACTTACCTAATAGTGGTTCATTGGTCACTGCCCTTCTTGACATAAATTTGCACCTGTGATGTTGCTGTGGCTTACTGGGTTAATGCACCTGTCTTGTAAAAAGGATTTCATGAGTTCTAATCCTTGGAGAGTATTTTTCATTTACTTACTAATAAGCTTCCTATGGAGCCAATGTAAATTTGCATTGATTTTGGGATTGAGATAGTGCAATTGTGAGATATAGAATCTGTATTACGTGTTCATCAAGAACAATACGTCATGATGCGCTGCAAAGATTGGCATTAAGAATAACATAGTGAAACCAATGGATTTCTTTTTGAACTTACCAATAGTGATTCAATGTTCACTGCCCTTCTTGACATCACTTTGCACTTGTGATGTTCCAATGGCTTAGTGGGTTAATGCCCCTGTCTTTTAAACAGGAGTTCATGAATTCTAGTCCTCAGAGAGCTCTTTTTCATTTACTTACCAATAAGTTTTCTATAGAGCCAATGGAAAATTGCATTGATTTTGGGATTGAGATAGTGCAATTGTGAGATAGAATCTGTACTAAGTGTTCATAAAGAACAATATGTCATTACAAGCTGTTTAGATTGGCATTAAGAATAGCATAGTAAAACCAATGGATTTCTTTTTGAACTTACCTAATAGTGATTCATTGGTCACTGCCCTTCTTGACATAAATTTGCACCTGTGATGTTGCTGTGGCTTACTGGGTTAATGCACCTGTCTTGTAAAAAGGATTTCATGAGTTCTAATCCTTGGAGAGTCTTTTTCATTTACTTACTGATAAGCTTCCTATGGAGCCAATGTAAATTTGCATTGATTTTGGGATTGAGATAGTGCAATTGTGAGATATAGAATCTGTATTACGTGTTCATCAAGAACAATACGTCATGATGCGCTGCAAAGATTGGCATTAAGAATAACATAGTGAAACCAATGGATTTATTTTTGAACTTACCTAATAGTGATTCAATGTTCGCTGCCCTTCTTGACATCACTTAGCACTTGTGATGTTCCAATGGCTTAGTGGGTTAATGCCCCTGTCTTTTAAACAGGAGTTCATGAATTCTAGTCCTCAGAGAGCTCTTCTTCATTTACTTACCAATAAGTTTCCTATAGAGCCAATGGAAATTTGCATTGATTTTGGGATTGAGATAGTGCAATTGTGAGATAGAATCTGTACTAAGTGTTCATAAAGAACAATATGTCATTACAAGCTGTTTAGATTGCCATTAAGAATAGCATAGTAAAACCAATGGATTTCTTTTTGAACTTACCTAATAGTGATTCATTGGTCACTGCCCTTCTTGACATAAATTTGCACCTGTGATGTTGCTGTGGCTTACTGGTTTAATGCACCTGTCTTGTAAAAAGGATTTCATGAGTTCTAATCCTTGGAGAGTCTTTTTCATTTACTTACTGATAAGCTTCCTATGGAGCCAATGTAAATTTGCATTGATTTTGGGATTCAGATAGTGCAATTGTGAGATATAGAATCTGTATTACGTGTTCATCAAGAACAATACGTCATGATGCGCTGCAAAGATTGGCATTAAGAATAATATAGTGAAACCAATGAATTTCTTTATGAACTTACCAATAGTGATTCAATGTTCACTGCCCTTCTTGACATCACTTTGCACTTGTGTTGTTCCAATGGCTTAGTCGGTTAATGCCCCTGTCTTTTAAACAGGAGTTCATGAGTTCTAGTCCTCAGAGAGCTGTTTTTCATTTACTTACCAATAAGTTTCCTATAGAGCCAATGGAAATTTGCATTGATTTTGGGATTGAGATAGTGCAATTGTGAGATAGAATCTGTACTAAGGGTTCATAAAGAACAATATGTCATTACAAGCTGTTTAGATTGGCATTAAGAATAGCATAGTAAAACCAATGGATTTCTTTTTGAACTTACCTAATAGTGGTTCATTGGTCACTGCCCTTCTTGACATAAATTTGCACCTGTGATGTTGCTGTGACTTACTGGGTTAATGCACCTGTCTTGTAAAAAGGATTTCATGAGTTCTAATCCTTGGAGAGTCTTTTTCATTTACTTACTAATAAGCTTCCTATGGAGCCAATGTAAATTTGCATTGATTTTGGGATTGAGATAGTGCAATTGTGAGATATAGAATCTGTATTACGTGTTCATCAAGAGCAATACGTCATGATGCGCTGCAAAGATTGGCATTAAGAATAACATAGTGAAACCAATGGATTTCTTTTTGAACTTACCTAATAGTGATTCAATGTTCGCTGCCCTTCTTGACATCACTTTGCACTTGTGATGTTCCAATGGCTTAGTGGGTTAATGCCCCTGTCTTTTAAACAGGAGTTCATGAATTCTAGTCCTCAGAGAGCTCTTTTTCATTTACTTACCAATAAGTTTCCTATAGAGCCAATGGAAATTTGCATTGATTTTGGGATTGGGATAGTGCAATTGTGAGATAGAATCTGTACTAAGTGTTCATAAAGAACAATATGTCATTACAAGCTGTTTAGATTGGCATTAAGAATAGCATAGTAAAACCAATGGATTTCTTTTTGAACTTACCTAATAGTGATTCATTGGTCACTGCCCTTCTTGACATAAATTTGCACCTGTGATGTTGCTGTGGCTTACTGGGTTAATGCACCTGTCTTGTAAAAAGGATTTCATGAGTTCTAATCCTTGGAGAGTCTTTTTCATTTACTTACTGATAAGCTTCCTATGGAGCCAATGTAAATTTGCATTGATTTTGGGATTGAGATAGTGCAATTGTGAGATATAGAATCTGTATTACGTGTTCATCAAGAACAATACGTCATGATGCGCTGCAAAGATTGGCATTAAGAATAACATAGAGAAACCAATGGATTTCTTTTTGAACTTACCTAATAGTGATTCAATGTTCGCTGCCCTTCTTGACATCACTTAGCACTTGTGATGTTCCAATGGCTTAGTCGGTTAATGCCCCTGTCTTTTAAACAGGAGTTCATGAATTCTAGTCCTCAGAGAGCTCTTTTTCATTTACTTACCAATAAGTTTCCTATAGAGCCAATGGAAATTTGCATTGATTTTGGGATTGAGATAGTGCAATTGTGAGATAGAATCTGTACTAAGTGTTCATAAAGAACAATATGTCATTACAAGCTGTTTAGATTGCCATTAAGAATAGCATAGTAAAACCAATGGATTTCTTTTTGAACTTACCTAATAGTGATTCATTGGTCACTGCCCTTCTTGACATAAATTTGCACCTGTGATGTTGCTGTGGCTTACTGGTTTAATGCACCTGTCTTGTAAAAAGGATTTCATGAGTTCTAATCCTTGGAGAGTCTTTTTCATTTACTTACTGATAAGCTTCCTATGGAGCCAATGTAAATTTGCATTGATTTTGGGATTCAGATAGTGCAATTGTGAGATATAGAATCTGTATTACGTGTTCATCAAGAACAATACGTCATGATGCGCTGCAAAGATTGGCATTAAGAATAACATAGTGAAACCAATGAATTTCTTTATGAACTTACCAATAGTGATTCAATGTTCACTGCCCTTCTTGACATCACTTTGCACTTGTGATGTTCCAATGGCTTAGTCGGTTAATGCCCCTGTCTTTTAAACAGGAGTTCATGAGTTCTAGTCCTCAGAGAGCTGTTTTTCATTTACTTACCAATAAGTTTCCTATAGAGCCAATGGAAATTTGCATTGATTTTGGGATTGAGATAGTGCAATTGTGAGATAGAATCTGTACTAAGGGTTCATAAAGAACAATATGTCATTACAAGCTGTTTAGATTGGCATTAAGAATAGCATAGTAAAACCAATGGATTTCTTTTTGAACTTACCTAATAGTGGTTCATTGGTCACTGCCCTTCTTGACATAAATTTGCACCTGTGATGTTGCTGTGACTTACTGGGTTAATGCACCTGTCTTGTAAAAAGGATTTCATGAGTTCTAATCCTTGGAGAGTCTTTTTCATTTACTTACTAATAAGCTTCCTATGGAGCCAATGTAAATTTGCATTGATTTTGGGATTGAGATAGTGCAATTGTGAGATATAGAATCTGTATTACGTGTTCATCAAGAACAATACGTCATGATGCGCTGCAAAGATTGGCATTAAGAATAACATAGTGAAACCAATGGATTTCTTTTTGAACTTACCTAATAGTGATTCAATGTTCGCTGCCCTTCTTGACATCACTTAGCACTTGTGATGTTCCAATGGCTTAGTGGGTTAATGCCCCTGTCTTTTAAACAGGAGTTCATGAATTCTAGTCCTCAGAGAGCTCTTTTTCATTTACTTACCAATAAGTTTCCTATAGAGCCAATGGAAATTTGCATTGATTTTGGGATTGAGATAGTGCAATTGTGAGATAGAATCTGTACTAAGGGTTCATAAAGAACAATATGTCATTACAAGCTGTTTAGATTGCCATTAAGAATAGCATAGTAAAACCAATGGATTTCTTTTTGAACTTACCTAATAGTGATTCATTGGTCACTGCCCTTCTTGACATAAATTTGCACCTGTGATGTTGCTGTGGCTTACTGGGTTAATGCACCTGTCTTGTAAAAAGGATTTCATGAGTTCTAATCCTTGGAGAGTCTTTTTCATTTACTTACTGATAAGCTTCCTATGGAGCCAATGTAAATTTGCATTGATTTTGGGATTGAGATAGTGCAATTGTGAGATAGAATCTGTACTAAGGGTTCATAAAGAACAATATGTCATTACAAGCTGTTTAGATTGGCATTAAGAATAGCATAGTAAAACCAATGGATTTCTTTTTGAACTTACCTAATAGTGGTTCATTGGTCACTGCCCTTCTTGACATAAATTTGCACCTGTGATGTTGCTGTGGCTTACTGGGTTAATGCACCTGTCTTGTAAAAAGGATTTCATGAGTTCTAATCCTTGGAGAGTCTTTTTCATTTACTTACTAATAAGCTTCCTATGGAGCCAATGTAAATTTTCATTGATTTTGGGATTGAGATAGTGCAATTGTGAGATATAGAATCTGTATTACGTGTTCATCAAGAACAATACGTCATGATGCGCTGCAAAGATTGGCATTAAGAATAACATAGTGAAACCAATGGATTTCTTTTTGAACTTACCAATAGTGATTCAATGTTCACTGCCCTTCTTGACATCACTTTGCACTTGTGATGTTCCAATGGCTTAGTGGGTTAATGCCCCTGTCTTTTAAACAGGAGATCATGAATTCTAGTCCTCAGAGAGCTCTTTTTCATTTACTTACCAATAAGTTTCCTATAGAGCCAATGGAAATTTGCATTGATTTTGGGATTGAGATAGTGCAATTGTGAGATAGAATCTGTACTAAGTGTTCATAAAGAACAATATGTCATTACAAGCTGTTTAGATTGGCATTAAGAATAGCATAGTAAAACCAATGGATTTCTTTTTGAACATACCTAATAGTGATTCATTGGTCACTGCCCTTCTTGACATAAATTTGCACCTGTGATGTTGCTGTGGCTTACTGGGTTAATGCACCTGTCTTGTAAAAAGGATTTCATGAGTTCTAATCCTTGGAGAGTCTTTTTCATTTACTTACTGATAAGCTTCCTATGGAGCCAATGTAAATTTGCATTGATTTTGGGATTCAGATAGTGCAATTGTGAGATATAGAATCTGTATTACGTGTTCATCAAGAACAATACGTCATGATGCGCTGCAAAGATTGGCATTAAGAATAACATAGTGAAACCAATGGATTTCTTTTTGAACTTACCTAATAGTGATTCAATGTTCGCTGCCCTTCTTGACATGACTTAGCACTTGTGATGTTCCAATGGCTTAGTGGGTTAATGCCCCTGTCTTTTAAACAGGAGTTCATGAATTCTAGTCCTCAGAGAGCTCTTTTTCATTTACTTACCAATAAGTTTCCTATAGAGCCAATGGAAATTTGCATTGATTTTGGGATTGAGATAGTGCAATTGTGAGATAGAATCTGTACTAAGGGTTCATAAAGAACAATATGTCATTACAAGCTGTTTAGATTGGCATTAAGAATAGCATAGTAAAACCAATGGATTTCTTTTTGAACTTACCTAATAGTGGTTCATTGGTCACTGCCCTTCTTGACATAAATTTGCACCTGTGATGTTGCTGTGGCTTACTGGGTTAATGCACCTGTCTTGTAAAAAGGATTTCATGAGTTCTAATCCTTGGAGAGTATTTTTCATTTACTTACTAATAAGCTTCCTATGGAGCCAATGTAAATTTGCATTGATTTTGGGATTGAGATAGTGCAATTGTGAGATAGAATCTGTACTAAGGGTTCATAAAGAACAATATGTCATTACAAGCTGTTTAGATTGGCATTAAGAATAGCATAGTAAAACCAATGGATTTCTTTTTGAACTTACCTAATAGTGGTTCATTGGTCACTGCCCTTCTTGACATAAATTTGCACCTGTGATGTTGCTGTGGCTTACTGGGTTAATGCACCTACCTGTCTTGTAAAAAGGATTTCATGAGTTCTAATCCTTGGAGAGTCTTTTTCATTTACTTACTAATAAGCTTCCTATGGAGCCAATGTAAATTTGCATTGATTTTGGGATTGAGATAGTGCAATTGTGAGATATAGAATCTGTATTACGTGTTCATCAAGAACAATACGTCATGATGCGCTGCAAAGATTGGCATTAAGAATAACATAGTGAAACCAATGGATTTCTTTTTGAACTTACCAATAGTGATTCAATGTTCACTGCCCTTCTTGACATCACTTTGCACTTGTGATGTTCCAATGGCTTAGTGGGTTAATGCCCCTGTCTTTTAAACAGGAGTTCATGAATTCTAGTCCTCAGAGAGCTCTTTTTCATTTACTTACCAATAAGTTTCCTATAGAGCCAATGGAAATTTGCATTGATTTTGGGATTGAGATAGTGCAATTGTGAGATAGAATCTGTACTAGGTGTTCATAAAGAACAATATGTCATTACAAGCTGTTTAGATTGGCATTAAGAATAGCATAGTAAAACCAATGGATTTCTTTTTGAACATACCTAATAGTGATTCATTGGTCACTGCCCTTCTTGACATAAATTTGCACCTGTGATGTTGCTGTGGCTTACTGGGTTAATGCACCTGTCTTGTAAAAAGGATTTCATGAGTTCTAATCCTTGGAGAGTCTTTTTCATTTACTTACTGATAAGCTTCCTATGGAGCCAATGTAAATTTGCATTGATTTTGGGATTCAGATAGTGCAATTGTGAGATATAGAATCTGTATTACGTGTTCATCAAGAACAATACGTCATGATGCGCTGCAAAGATTGGCATTAAGAATAACATAGTGAAACCAATGGATTTCTTTTTGAACTTACCTAATAGTGATTCAATGTTCGCTGCCCTTCTTGACATCCCTTAGCACTTGTGATGTTCCAATGGCTTAGTGGGTTAATGCCCCTGTCTTTTAAACAGGAGTTCATGAATTCTAGTCCTCAGAGAGCTCTTTTTCATTTACTTACCAATAAGTTTCCTATAGAGCCAATGGAAATTTGCATTGATTTTGGGATTGAGATAGTGCAATTGTGAGATAGAATCTGTACTAAGGGTTCATAAAGAACAATATGTCATTACAAGCTGTTTAGATTGGCATTAAGAATAGCATAGTAAAACCAATGGATTTCTTTTTGAACTTACCTAATAGTGGTTCATTGGTCACTGCCCTTCTTGACATAAATTTGCACCTGTGATGTTGCTGTGGCTTACTGGGTTAATGCACCTGTCTTGTAAAAAGGATTTCATGAGTTCTAATCCTTGGAGAGTATTTTTCATTTACTTACTAATAAGCTTCCTATGGAGCCAATGTAAATTTGCATTGATTTTGGGATTGAGATAGTGCAATTGTGAGATATAGAATCTGTATTACGTGTTCATCAAGAACAATACGTCATGATGCGCTGCAAAGATTGGCATTAAGAATAACATAGTGAAACCAATGGATTTCTTTTTGAACTTACCAATAGTGATTCAATGTTCACTGCCCTTCTTGACATCACTTTGCACTTGTGATGTTCCAATGGCTTAGTGGGTTAATGCCCCTGTCTTTTAAACAGGAGTTCATGAATTCTAGTCCTCAGAGAGCTCTTTTTCATTTACTTACCAATAAGTTTCCTATAGAGCCAATGGAAAATTGCATTGATTTTGGGATTGAGATAGTGCAATTGTGAGATAGAATCTGTACTAAGTGTTCATAAAGAACAATATGTCATTACAAGCTGTTTAGATTGGCATTAAGAATAGCATAGTAAAACCAATGGATTTCTTTTTGAACTTACCTAATAGTGATTCATTGGTCACTGCCCTTCTTGACATAAATTTGCACCTGTGATGTTGCTGTGGCTTACTGGGTTAATGCACCTGTCTTGTAAAAAGGATTTCATGAGTTTTAATCCTTGGAGAGTCTTTTTCATTTACTTACTGATAAGCTTCCTATGGAGCCAATGTAAATTTGCATTGATTTTGGGATTGAGATAGTGCAATTGTGAGATATAGAATCTGTATTACGTGTTCATCAAGAACAATACGTCATGATGCGCTGCAAAGATTGGCATTAAGAATAACATAGTGAAACCAATGGATTTATTTTTGAACTTACCTAATAGTGATTCAATGTTCGCTGCCCTTCTTGACATCACTTAGCACTTGTGATGTTCCAATGGCTTAGTGGGTTAATGCCCCTGTCTTTTAAACAGGAGTTCATGAATTCTAGTCCTCAGAGAGCTCTTTTTCATTTACTTACCAATAAGTTTCCTATAGAGCCAATGGAAATTTGCATTGATTTTGGGATTGAGATAGTGCAATTGTGAGATAGAATCTGTACTAAGGGTTCATAAAGAACAATATGTCATTACAAGCTGTTTAGATTGCCATTAAGAATAGCATAGTAAAACCAATGGATTTCTTTTTGAACTTACCTAATAGTGATTCATTGGTCACTGCCCTTCTTGACATAAATTTGCACCTGTGATGTTGCTGTGGCTTACTGGGTTAATGCACCTGTCTTGTAAAAAGGATTTCATGAGTTCTAATCCTTGGAGAGTCTTTTTCATTTACTTACTGATAAGCTTCCTATGGAGCCAATGTAAATTTGCATTGATTTTGGGATTGAGATAGTGCAATTGTGAGATAGAATCTGTACTAAGGGTTCATAAAGAACAATATGTCATTACAAGCTGTTTAGATTGGCATTAAGAATAGCATAGTAAAACCAATGGATTTCTTTTTGAACTTACCTAATAGTGGTTCATTGGTCACTGCCCTTCTTGACATAAATTTGCACCTGTGATGTTGCTGTGGCTTACTGGGTTAATGCACCTGTCTTGTAAAAAGGATTTCATGAGTTCTAATCCTTGGAGAGTCTTTTTCATTTACTTACTAATAAGCTTCCTATGGAGCCAATGTAAATTTTCATTGATTTTGGGATTGAGATAGTGCAATTGTGAGATATAGAATCTGTATTACGTGTTCATCAAGAACAATACGTCATGATGCGCTGCAAAGATTGGCATTAAGAATAACATAGTGAAACCAATGGATTTCTTTTTGAACTTACCAATAGTGATTCAATGTTCACTGCCCTTCTTGACATCACTTTGCACTTGTGATGTTCCAATGGCTTAGTGGGTTAATGCCCCTGTCTTTTAAACAGGAGATCATGAATTCTAGTCCTCAGAGAGCTCTTTTTCATTTACTTACCAATAAGTTTCCTATAGAGCCAATGGAAATTTGCATTGATTTTGGGATTGAGATAGTGCAATTGTGAGATAGAATCTGTACTAAGTGTTCATAAAGAACAATATGTCATTACAAGCTGTTTAGATTGGCATTAAGAATAGCATAGTAAAACCAATGGATTTCTTTTTGAACATACCTAATAGTGATTCATTGGTCACTGCCCTTCTTGACATAAATTTGCACCTGTGATGTTGCTGTGGCTTACTGGGTTAATGCACCTGTCTTGTAAAAAGGATTTCATGAGTTCTAATCCTTGGAGAGTCTTTTTCATTTACTTACTGATAAGCTTCCTATGGAGCCAATGTAAATTTGCATTGATTTTGGGATTCAGATAGTGCAATTGTGAGATATAGAATCTGTATTACGTGTTCATCAAGAACAATACGTCATGATGCGCTGCAAAGATTGGCATTAAGAATAACATAGTGAAACCAATGGATTTCTTTTTGAACTTACCTAATAGTGATTCAATGTTCGCTGCCCTTCTTGACATGACTTAGCACTTGTGATGTTCCAATGGCTTAGTGGGTTAATGCCCCTGTCTTTTAAACAGGAGTTCATGAATTCTAGTCCTCAGAGAGCTCTTTTTCATTTACTTACCAATAAGTTTCCTATAGAGCCAATGGAAATTTGCATTGATTTTGGGATTGAGATAGTGCAATTGTGAGATAGAATCTGTACTAAGGGTTCATAAAGAACAATATGTCATTACAAGCTGTTTAGATTGGCATTAAGAATAGCATAGTAAAACCAATGGATTTCTTTTTGAACTTACCTAATAGTGGTTCATTGGTCACTGCCCTTCTTGACAAAAATTTGCACCTGTGATGTTGCTGTGGCTTACTGGGTTAATGCACCTGTCTTGTAAAAAGGATTTCATGAGTTCTAATCCTTGGAGAGTATTTTTCATTTACTTACTAATAAGCTTCCTATGGAGCCAATGTAAATTTGCATTGATTTTGGGATTGAGATAGTGCAATTGTGAGATATAGAATCTGTATTACGTGTTCATCAAGAACAATACGTCATGATGCGCTGCAAAGATTGGCATTAAGAATAACATAGTGAAACCAATGGATTTCTTTTTGAACTTACCAATAGTGATTCAATGTTCACTGCCCTTCTTGACATCACTTTGCACTTGTGATGTTCCAATGGCTTAGTGGGTTAATGCCCCTGTCTTTTAAACAGGAGTTCATGAATTCTAGTCCTCAGAGAGCTCTTTTTCATTTACTTACCAATAAGTTTCCTATAGAGCCAATGGAAAATTGCATTGATTTTGGGATTGAGATAGTGCAATTGTGAGATAGAATCTGTACTAAGTGTTCATAAAGAACAATATGTCATTACAAGCTGTTTAGATTGGCATTAAGAATAGCATAGTAAAACCAATGGATTTCTTTTTGAACTTACCTAATAGTGATTCATTGGTCACTGCCCTTCTTGACATAAATTTGCACCTGTGATGTTGCTGTGGCTTACTGGGTTAATGCACCTGTCTTGTAAAAAGGATTTCATGAGTTCTAATCCTTGGAGAGTCTTTTTCATTTACTTACTGATAAGCTTCCTATGGAGCCAATGTAAATTTGCATTGATTTTGGGATTGAGATAGTGCAATTGTGAAATATAGAATCTGTATTACGTGTTCATCAAGAACAATACGTCATGATGCGCTGCAAAGATTGGCATTAAGAATAACATAGTGAAACCAATGGATTTCTTTTGGAACTTACCAATAGTGATTCAATGTTCACTGCCCTTCTTGACATCACTTTGCACTTGTGATGTTCCAATGGCTTAGTGGGTTAATGCCCCTGTCTTTTAAACAGGAGTTCATGAATTCTAGTCCTCAGAGAGCTCTTTTTCATTTACTTACCAATAAGTTTCCTATAGAGCCAATGGAAATTTGCATTGATTTTGGGATTGAGATAGTGCAATTGTGAGATAGAATCTGTACTAAGTGTTCATAAAGAACAATATGTCATTACAAGCTGTTTAGATTGGCATTAAGAATAGCATAGTAAAACCAATGGATTTCTTTTTGAACTTACCTAATAGTGATTCATTGGTCACTGCCCTTCTTGACATAAATTTGCACCTGTGATGTTGCTGTGGCTTACTGGGTTAATGCACCTGTCTTGTAAAAAGGATTTCATGAGTTCTAATCCTTGGAGAGTCTTTTTCATTTACTTACTGATAAGCTTCCTATGGAGCCAATGTAAATTTGCATTGATTTTGGGATTGAGATAGTGCAATTGTGAGATATAGAATCTGTATTACGTGTTCATCAAGAACAATACGTCATGATGCGCTGCAAAGATTGGCATTAAGAATAACATAGTGAAACCAATGGATTTCTTTTTGAACTTACCTAATAGTGATTCAATGTTCGCTGCCCTTCTTGACATCACTTAACACTTGTGATGTTCCAATGTCTTAGTGGGTTAATGCCCCTGTCTTTTAAACAGGAGTACATGAATTCTAGTCCTCAGAGAGCTCTTTTTCATTTACTTACCAATAAGTTTCCTATAGAGCCAATGGAAATTTGCATTGATTTTGGGATTGAGATAGTGCAATTGTGAGATAGAATCTGTACTAAGTGTTCATAAAGAACTATATGTCATTACAAGCTGTTTAGATTGGCATTAAGAATAGCATAGTAAAACCAATGGATTTCTTTTTGAACTTACCTAATAGTGGTTCATTGGTCACTGCCCTTCTTGACATAAATTTGCACCTGTGATGTTGCTGTGGCTTACTGGGTTAATGCACCTGTCTTGTAAAAAGGATTTCATGAGTGCTAATCCTTGGAGAGTCTTTTTCATTTACTTACTAATAAGCTTCCTATGGAGCCAATGTAAATTTGCATTGATTTTGGGATTGAGATAGTGCAATTGTGAGATATAGAATCTGTATTACGTGTTCATCAAGAATAATACGTCATGATGCGCTGCAAAGATTGGCATTAAGAATAACATAGTGAAACCAATGTATTTCTTTTTGAACTTACCAATAGTGATTCAATGTTCACTGCCCTTCTTGACATCACTTTGCACTTGTGATGTTCCAATGGCTTAGTGGGTTAATGCCCCTGTCTTTTAAAGAGGATTTCATGAATTCTAGTCCTCAGAGAGCTCTTTTTCATTTACTTACCAATAAGTTTCCTATAGAGCCAATGGAAATTTGCATTGATTTTGGGATTGAGATAGTGCAATTGTGAGATAGAATCTGTACTAAGTGTTCATAAAGAACAATATGTCATTACAAGCTGTTTAGATTGGCATTAAGAATAGCATAGTAAAACCAATGGATTTCTTTTTGAACTTACCTAATAGTGGTTCATTGGTCACTGCGCTTCTTGACATAAATTTGCACCTGTGATGTTGCTGTGGCTTACTGGGTTAATGCACCTGTCTTGTAAAAAGGATTTCATGAGTTCTAATCCTTGGAGAGTCTTTTTCATTTACTTACTAATAAGCTTCCTATGGAGCCAATGTAAATTTGCATTGATTTTGGGATTGAGATAGTGCAATTGTGAGATATAGAATCTGTATTACGTGTTCATCAAGAACAATACGTCATGATGCGCTGCAAAGATTGGCATTAAAAATAACATAGTGAAACCAATGGATTTCTTTTTGAACTTACCTAATAGTGATTCAATGTTCGCTGCCCTTCTTGACATCACTTAGGACTTGTGATGTTCCAATGGCTTAGTGGGTTAATGCCCCTGTCTTTTAAACAGGAGTTCATGAATTCTAGTCCTCAGAGAGCTCTTCTTCATTTACTTACCAATAAGTTTCCTATAGAGCCAATGGAAATTTGCATTGATTTTGGGATTGTGATAGTGCAATTGTGAGATAGAATCTGTACTAAGTGTTCGTAAAGAACAATATGTCATTACAAGCTGTTTAGATTGGCATTAAGAATAGCATAGTAAAACCAATGGATTTCTTTTTGAACTTACCTAATAGTGGTTCATTGGTCACTGCCCTTCTTGACATAAATTTGCACCTGTGATGTTGCTGTGGCTTACTGGGTTAATGCACCTGTCTTGTAAAAAGGATTTCATGAGTTCTAATCCTTGGAGAGTCTTTTTCATTTACTTACTAATAAGCTTCCTATGGAGCAATGGAAATTTGCATTGATTTTGAGATATAGAATCTGTATTACGTGTTCATCAAGAACAATACGTCATGATGCGCTGCAAAGATTGGCATTAAGAAAAACATAGTGAAACCAATGGATTTCTTTTTGAACTTACCTAATAGTGATTCATTGGTCATTGCCCTTCTTGACAACGTTTTGCACTTGTGATGTTCCAGTGGCTTACTTGGTTATTGCGCCTGTCTCATAAACAGGAGTTCATGAGTTCAAATTCTCAGAGAGTTTTTTCATTTACTTACTAATAAGCTTCCTATAGAGCCAAAGGAAATTTGCATTGATTTTGGGCTTGAGATAGTGCAATTGTGAGATATAGAATCTGTATTACGTGTTCATCAAGAACAATACGTCATGATGCGCTGCAAAGATTGGCATTAAGAATAACATAGTGAAACCAATGGATTTCTTTTTGAACTTACCAATAGTGATTCAATGTTCACTGCCCTTCTTGACATCACTTTGCACTTGTGATGTTCCAATTGTTTAGTGGGTTAATGCCCCTGTCTTTTAAAGAGGATTTCATGAATTCTAGTCCTCAGAGAGCTCTTTTTCATTTACTTACCAATAAGTTTCCTATAGAGCCAATGGAAATTTGCATTGATTTTGGGATTGAGATAGTGCAATTGTGAGATAGAATCTGTACTAAGTGTTCATAAAGAACAATATGTCATTACAAGCTGTTTAGATTGGCATTAAGAATAGCATAGTAAAACCAATGGATTTCTTTTTGAACTTACCAAATAGTGATTCATTGGTCACTGCCCTTCTTGACATAAATTTGCACCTGTGATGTTGCTGTGGCTTACTGGGTTAATGCACCTGTCTTGTAAAAAGGATTTCATGAGTTCTAATCCTTGGAGAGTCTTTTTCATTTACTTACTGATAAGCTTCCTATGGAGCCAATGTAAATTTGCATTGATTTTGGGATTGAGATAGTGCAATTGTGAGATATAGAATCTGTATTACGTGTTTATCAAGAACAATACGTCATGATGCGCTGCAAAGATTGGCATTAAGAATAACATAGTGAAACCAATGGATTTCTTTTTGAACTTACCTAATAGTGATTCAATGTTCGCTGCCCTTCTTGACATCACTTAGCACTTGTGATGTTCCAATGGCTTAGTGGGTTAATGCCCCTGTCTTTTAAACAGGAGTACATGAATTCTAGTCCTCAGAGAGCTCTTTTTCATTTACTTACCAATAAGTTTCCTATAGAGCCAATGGAAATTTGCATTGATTTTGGGATTGAGATAGTGCAATTGTGAGATAGAATCTGTACTAAGTGTTCGTAAATAACAATATGTCATTACAAGCTGTTTAGATTGGTATTAAGAATAGCATAGTAAAACCAATGGATTTCTTTTTGAACTTACCTAATAGTGGTTCATTGGTCACTGCCCTTCTTGACATAAATTTGCACCTGTGATGTTGCTGTGGCTTACTGGGTTAATGCACCTGTCTTGTAAAAAGGATTTCATGAGTTCTAATCCTTGGAGAGTCTTTTTCATTTACTTACTAATAAGCTTCCTATGGAGCAATGGAAATTTGCATTGATTTTGAGATATAGAATCTGTATTACATGTTCATCAAGAACAATACGTCATGATGCGCTGCAAAGATTGGCATTAAGAATAACATAGTGAAACCAATGGATTTCTTTTTGAACTTACCTAATAGTGATTCATTGGTCATTGCCCTTCTTGACAACGTTTTGCACTTGTGATGTTCCAGTGGCTTACTTGGTTATTGCGCCTGTCTCATAAACAGGAGTTCATGAGTTCAAATTCTCAGAGAGTTTTTTCATTTACTTACTAATAAGCTTCCTATAGAGCCAAAGGAAATTTGCATTGATTTTGGGCTTGAGATAGTGCAATTGTGAGATATAGAATCTGTATTACGTGTTCATCAAGAACAATACGTCATGATGCGCTGCAAAGATTGGCATTAAGAATAACATAGTGAAACCAATGGATTTCTTTTTGAACTTACCTAATAGTGATTCAATGTTCGCTGCCCTTCTTGACATCACTTAGCACTTGTGATGTTCCATTGGCTTAGTGGGTTAATGCCCCTGTCTTTTAAACAGGAATTCATGAATTCTAGTCCTCAGAGAGCTCTTCTTCATTTACTTACCAATAAGTTTCCTATAGAGACAATGGAAATTTGCATTGATTTTGGGATTGAGATAGTGCAATTGTGAGATAGAATCTGTACTAAGTGTTCGTAAAGAACAATATGTCATTACAAGCTGTTTAGATTGGCATTAAGAATAGCATAGTAAAACCAATGGATTTCTTTTTGAACTTACCTAATAGTGGTTCATTGGTCACTGCCCTTCTTGACATAAATTTGCACCTGTGATGTTGCTGTGGCTTACTGGGTTAATGCACCTGTCTTGTAAAAAGGATTTCATGAGTTCTAATCCTTGGAGAGTCTTTCTCATTTACTTACTAATAAGCTTCCTATGGAGCCAATGTAAATTTGCATTGATTTTGGGATTGAGATAGTGCAATTGTGAGATATAGAATCTGTATTACGTGTTCATCAAGAACAATACGTCATGATGCGCTGCAAAGATTGGCATTAAGAATAACATAGTGAAACCAATGGATTTCTTTTTGAACTTACCAATAGTGATTCAATGTTCACTGCCCTTCTTGACATCACTTTGCACTTGTGATGTTCCAATGGCTTAGTGGGTTAATGCCCCTGTCTTTTAATCAGGAGTTCATGAATTCTAGTCCTCAGAGAGCTCTTTTTCATTTACTTACTGATAAGCTTCCTATGGAGCCAATGGAAATTTGCATTGATTTTGGGATTGAGATAGTGCAATTGTGAGATATAGAATCTGTATTACCTGTTCATCAAGAACAATACGTCATGATGCGCTGCAAAGATTGGCATTAAGAATAACATAGTGAAACCAATGGATTTCTTTTTGAACTTACCTAATAGTGATTCAATGTTCGCTGCCCTTCTTGACATCACTTAGCACTTGTGATGTTCCAATGGCTTAGTGGGATAATGCCCCTGTCTTTTAAACAGGAGTTCATGAATTCTAGTCCTCAGAGAGCTCTTCTTCATTTACTTACCAATAAGTTTCCTATAGAGCCAATGGAAATTTCCATTGATTTTGGGATTGAGATAGTGCAATTGTGAGATAGAATCTGTACTAAGAGTTCATAAAGAACAATATGTCATTACAAGCTGTTTAGATTGGCATTAAGAATAGCATAGTAAAACCAATGGATTTCTTTTTGAACTTACCTAATAGTGATTTATTGGTCACTGCCCTTCTTGACATAAATTTGCACCTGTGATGTTGCTGTGGCTTACTGGGTTAATGCACCTGTCTTGTAAAAAGGATTTCATGAGTTCTAATCCTTGGAGAGTCTTTTTCATTTACTTACTAATAAGCTTCCTATGGAGCAATGGAAATTTGCATTGATTTTGAGATATAGAATCTGTATTACGTGTTCATCAAGAACAATACGTCATGATGCGCTGCAAAGATTGGCATTAAGAATAACATAGTGAAACCAATGGATTTCTTTTTGAACTTACCTAATAGTGATTCATTGGTCATTGCCCTTCTTGACAACGTTTTGCACTTGTGATGTTCCAATGGCTTACTTGGTTATTGCGCCTGTCTCATAAACAGGATTTCATGAGTTCAAATTCTCAGAGAGTTTTTTCATTTACTTACTAATAAGCTTCCTATAGAGCCAAAGGAAATTTCATTGATTTTGGGCTTGAGATAGTGCAATTGTGAGATAGAATCTGTACTAAGTGTTCGTAAAGAACAATATGTCATTACAAGCTGTTTAGATTGGCATTAAGAATAGCATAGTAAAACCAATGGATTTCTTTTTGAACTTACCTAATAGTGGTTCATTGGTCACTGCCCTTCTTGACATAAATTTGCACCTGTGATGTTGCTGTGGCTTACTGGGTTAATGCACCTGTCTTGTAAAAAGGATTTCATGAGTTCTAATCCTTGGAGAGTCTTTCTCATTTACTTACTAATAAGCTTCCTATGGAGCCAATGTAAATTTGCATTGATTTTGGGATTGAGATAGTGCAATTGTGAGATATAGAATCTGTATTACGTGTTCATCAAGAACAATACGTCATGATGCGCTGCAAAGATTGGCATTAAGAATAACATAGTGAAACCAATGGATTTCTTTTTGAACTTACCAATAGTGATTCAATGTTCACTGCCCTTCTTGACATCACTTTGCACTTGTGATGTTTCAATGGCTTAGTGGGTTAATGCCCCTGTCTTTTAAACAGGAGTTCATGAATTCTAGTCCTCAGAGAGCTCTTTTTCATTTACTTACCAATAAGTTTCCTATAGAGCCAATGGAAATTTGCATTGATTTTGGGATTGAGATAGTGCAATTGTGAGATAGAATCTGTACTAAGTGTTCATAAAGAACAATATGTCATTACAAGCTGTTTAGATTGGCATTAAGAATAGCATAGTAAAACCAATGGATTTCTTTTTGAACTTACCTAATAGTGATTCAATGTTCGCTGCCCTTCTTGACATCACTTAGCACTTGTGATGTTCCAATGGCTTAGTGGGCTAATGCCCCTGTGTTTTAAACAGGAGTACATGAATTCTAGTCCTCAGAGAGCTCTTTTTCATTTACTTACCAATAAGTTTCCTATAGAGCCAATGGAAATTTGCATTGATTTTGGGATTGAGATAGTGCAATTGTGAGATAGAACCTGTACTAAGTGTTCATAAAGAACAATATGTCATTACAAGCTGTTTAGATTGGCATTAAGAATAGCATAGTAAAACCAATGGATTTCTTTTTGAACTTACCTAATAGTGGTTCATTGGTCACTGCCCTTCTTGACATAAATTTGCACCTGTGATGTTACTGTGGCTTACTGGGTTAATGCACCTGTCTTGTAAAAAGGATTTCATGAGTTCTAATCCTTGGAGAGTCTTTTTCATTTACTTACTGATAAGCTTCCTATGGAGCCAATGTAAATTTGCATTGATTTTAAGATTGAGATAGTGCAATTGTGAGATATAGAATCTGTATTACGTGTTCATCAAGAACAATACGTCATGATGCGCTGCAAAGAATTGCATTAAGAATAACATAGTGAAACCAATGGATTTCTTTTTGAACTTACCAATAGTGATTCAATGTTCACTGCCCTTCTTGACATCACTTTGCACTTGTGATGTTCCAATTGCTTAGTGGGTTAATGCCCCTGTCTTTTAAAGAGGATTTCATGAATTCTAGTCCTCAGAGAGCTCTTTTTCATTTACTTACCAATAAGTTTCCTATAGAGCCAATGGAAATTTGCATTGATTTTGGGATTGAGATAGTGCAATTGTGAGATAGAATCTGTACTAAGTGTTCATAAAGAACAATATGTCATTACAAGCTGTTTAGATTGGCATTAAGAATAGCATAGTAAAACCAATGGATTTCTTTTTGAACTTACCTAATAGTGATTCATTGGTCACTGCCCTTCTTGACATAAATTTGCACCTGTGATGTTGCTGTGGCTTACTGGGTTAATGCACCTGTCTTGTAAAAAGGATTTCATGAGTTCTAATCCTTGGAGAGTCTTTTTCATTTACTTACTGATAAGCTTCCTATGGAGCCAATGTAAATTTGCATTGATTTTGGGATTGAGATAGTGCAATTGTGAGATAGAATCTGTACTAAGTGTTCGTAAAGAACAATATGTCATTACAAGCTGTTTAGATTGGCATTAAGAATAGCATAGTAAAACCAATGGATTTCTTTTTGAACTTACCTAATAGTGGTTCATTGGTCACTGCCCTTCTTGACATAAATTTGCACCTGTGATGTTGCTGTGGCTTACTGGGTTAATGCACCTGTCTTGTAAAAAGGATTTCATGAGTTTAAATCCTTGGAGAGTCTTTCTCATTTACTTACTAATAAGCTTCCTATGGAGCCAATGTAAATTTGCATTGATTTTGGGATTGAGATAGTGCAATTGTGAGATATAGAATCTGTATTACGTGTTCATCAAGAACAATACGTCATGATGCGCTGCAAAGATTGGCATTAAGAATAACATAGTGAAACCAATGGATTTCTTTTTGAACTTACCTAATAGTGATTCAATGTTCGCTGCCCTTCTTGACATCACTTAGCACTTGTGATGTTCCAATGGCTTAGTGGGTTAATGCCCCTGTCTTTTAAACAGGAGTTCATGAATTCTAGTCCTCAGAGAGCTCTTTTTCATTTACTTACCAATAAGTTTCCTATAGAGCCAATGGAAATTTGCATTGATTTTGGGATTGAGATAGTGCAATTGTGAGATAGAATCTGTACTAAGAGTTCATAAAGAACAATATGTCATTACAAGCTGTTTAGATTGGCATTAAGAATAGCATAGTAAAACCAATGGATTTCTTTTTGAACTTACCTAATAGTGGTTCATTGGTCACTGCCCTTCTTGACATAAATTTGCACCTGTGATGTTACTGTGGCTTACTGGGTTAATGCACCTGTCTTGTAAAAAGGATTTCATGAGTTCTAATCCTTGGAGAGTCTTTTTCATTTACTTACTAATAAGCTTCCTATGGAGCCAATGTAAATTTGCATTGATTTTAAGATTGAGATAGTGCAATTGTGAGATATAGAATCTGTATTACGTGTTCATCAAGAACAATACGTCATGATGCGCTGCAAAGATTGGCATTAAGAATAACATAGTGAAACCAATGGATTTCTTTTTGAACTTACCAATAGTGATTCAATGTTCACTGCCCTTCTTGACATCACTTTGCACTTGTGATGTTCCAAATGCTTAGTGGGTTAATGCCCCTGTCTTTTAAAGAGGATTTCATGAATTCTAGTCCTCAGAGAGCTGTTTTTCATTTACTTACCAATAAGTTTCCTATAGAGTTAATGGAAATTTGCATTGATTTTGGGATTGAGATAGTGCAATTGTGAGATAGAATCTGTACTAAGTGTTCATAAAGAACAATATGTCATTACAAGCTGTTTAGATTGGCATTAAGAATAGCATAGTAAAACCAATGGATTTCTTTTGGAACTTACCTAATAGTGATTCAATGTTCGCTGCCCTTCTTGACATCACTTAGCACTTGTGATGTTCCAATGGCTTAGTGGGCTAATGCCCCTGTGTTTTAAACAGGAGTACATGAATTCTAGTCCTCAGAGAGCTCTTTTTCATTTACTTACCAATAAGTTTCCTATAGAGTCAATGGAAATTTGCATTGATTTTGGGATTGAGATAGTGCAATTGTGAGATAGAACCTGTACTAAGTGTTCATAAAGAACAATATGTCATTACAAGCTGTTTAGATTGGCATTAAGAATAGCATAGTAAAACCAATGGATTTCTTTTTGAACTTACCTAATAGTGATTCATTGGTCACTGCCCTTCTTGACATAAATTTGCACCTGTGATGTTGCTGTGGCTTACTGGGTTAATGCACCTGTCTTGTAAAAAGGATTTCATGAGTTCTAATCCTTGGAGAGTCTTTTTCATTTACTTACTGATAAGCTTCCTATGGAGCCAATGTAAATTTGCATTGATTTTGGGATTGAGATAGTGCAATTGTGAGATAGAATCTGTACTAAGTGTTCGTAAAGAACAATATGTCATTACAAGCTGTTTAGATTGGCATTAAGAATAGCATAGTAAAACCAATGGATTTCTTTTTGAACTTACCTAATAGTGGTTCATTGGTCACTGCCCTTCTTGACATAAATTTGCACCTGTGATGTTGCTGTGGCTTACTGGGTTAATGCACCTGTCTTGTAAAAAGGATTTCATGAGTTTAAATCCTTGGAGAGTCTTTCTCATTTACTTACTAATAAGCTTCCTATGGAGCCAATGTAAATTTGCATTGATTTTGGGATTGAGATAGTGCAATTGTGAGATATAGAATCTGTATTACGTGTTCATCAAGAACAATACGTCATGATGCGCTGCAAAGATTGGCATTAAGAATAACATAGTGAAACCAATGGATTTCTTTTTGAACTTACCAATAGTGATTCAATGTTCACTGCCCTTCTTGACATCACTTTGCACTTGTGATGTTCCAATGGCTTAGTGGGTTAATGCCCCTGTCTTTTAAACAGGAGTTCATGAATTCTAGTCCTCAGAGAGCTCTTTTTCATTTACTTACCAATAAGTTTCCTATAGAGCCAATGGAAATTTGCATTGATTTTGGGATTGAGATAGTGCAATTGTGAGATAGAATCTGTACTAAGTGTTCATAAAGAACAATATGTCATTACAAGCTGTTTAGATTGGCATTAAGAATAGCATAGTAAAACCAATGGATTTCTTTTTGAACTTACCTAATAGTGATTCAATGTTCGCTGCCCTTCTTGACATCACTTAGCACTTGTGATGTTCCAATGGCTTAGTGGGCTAATGCCCCTGTGTTTTAAACAGGAGTACATGAATTCTAGTCCTCAGAGAGCTCTTTTTCATTTACTTACCAATAAGTTTCCTATAGAGCCAATGGAAATTTGCATTGATTTTGGGATTGAGATAGTGCAATTGTGAGATAGAACCTGTACTAAGTGTTCATAAAGAACAATATGTCATTACAAGCTGTTTAGATTGGCATTAAGAATAGCATAGTAAAACCAATGGATTTCTTTTTGAACTTACCTAATAGTGGTTCATTGGTCACTGCCCTTCTTGACATAAATTTGCACCTGTGATGTTACTGTGGCTTACTGGGTTAATGCACCTGTCTTGTAAAAAGGATTTCATGAGTTCTAATCCTTGGAGAGTCTTTTTCATTTACTTACTAATAAGCTTCCTATGGAGCCACTGTAAATTTGCATTGATTTTAAGATTGAGATAGTGCAATTGTGAGATATAGAATCTGTATTACGTGTTCATCAAGAACAAAACGTCATGATGCGCTGCAAAGATTGGCATTAAGAATAACATAGTGAAACCAATGGATTTCTTTTTGAACTTACCAATAGTGATTCAATGTTCACTGCCCTTCTTGACATCACTTTGCACTTGTGATGTTCCAATTGCTTAGTGGGTTAATGCCCCTGTCTTTTAAAGAGGATTTCATGAATTCTAGTCCTCAGAGAGCTCTTTTTCATTTACTTACCAATAAGTTTCCTATAGAGCCAATGGAAATTTGCATTGATTTTGGGATTGAGATAGTGCAATTGTGAGATAGAATCTGTACTAAGTGTTCATAAAGAACAATATGTCATTACAAGCTGTTTAGATTGGCATTAAGAATAGCATAGTAAAACCAATGGATTTCTTTTTGAACTTACCTAATAGTGGTTCATTGGTCACTGCCCTTCTTGACATAAATTTGCACCTGTGATGTTGCTGTGGCTTACTGGGTTAATGCACCTGTCTTGTAAAAAGGATTTCATGAGTTTAAATCCTTGGAGAGTCTTTCTCATTTACTTACTAATAAGCTTCCTATGGAGCCAATGTAAATTTGCATTGATTTTGGGATTGAGATAGTGCAATTGTGAGATATAGAATCTGTATTACGTGTTCATCAAGAACAATACGTCATGATGCGCTGCAAAGATTGGCATTAAGAATAACATAGTGAAACCAATGGATTTCTTTTTGAACTTACCTAATAGTGATTCAATGTTCGCTGCCCTTCTTGACATCACTTAGCACTTGTGATGTTCCAATGGCTTAGTGGGTTAATGCCCCTGTCTTTTAAACAGGAGTTCATGAATTCTAGTCCTCAGAGAGCTCTTTTTCATTTACTTACCAATAAGTTTCCTATAGAGCCAATGGAAATTTGCATTGATTTTGGGATTGAGATAGTGCAATTGTGAGATAGAATCTGTACTAAGAGTTCATAAAGAACAATATGTCATTACAAGCTGTTTAGATTGGCATTAAGAATAGCATAGTAAAACCAATGGATTTCTTTTTGAACTTACCTAATAGTGGTTCATTGGTCACTGCCCTTCTTGACATAAATTTGCACCTGTGATGTTACTGTGGCTTACTGGGTTAATGCACCTGTCTTGTAAAAAGGATTTCATGAGTTCTAATCCTTGGAGAGTCTTTTTCATTTACTTACTAATAAGCTTCCTATGGAGCCAATGTAAATTTGCATTGATTTTAAGATTGAGATAGTGCAATTGTGAGATATAGAATCTGTATTACGTGTTCATCAAGAACAATACGTCATGATGCGCTGCAAAGATTGGCATTAAGAATAACATAGTGAAACCAATGGATTTTTTTTTGAACTTACCAATAGTGATTCAATGTTCACTGCCCTTCTTGACATCACTTTGCACTTGTGATGTTCCAATTGCTTAGTGGGTTAATGCCCCTGTCTTTTAAAGAGGATTTCATGAATTCTAGTCCTCAGAGAGCTCTTTTTCATTTACTTACCAATAAGTTTCCTATAGAGCCAATGGAAATTTGCATTGATTTTGGGATTGAGATAGTGCAATTGTGAGATAGAATCTGTACTAAGTGTTCATAAAGAACAATATGTCATTACAAGCTGTTTAGATTGGCATTAAGAATAGCATAGTAAAACCAATGGATTTCTTTTTGAACTTACCTAATAGTGATTCATTGGTCACTGCCCTTCTTGACATAAATTTGCACCTGTGATGTTGCTGTGGCTTACTGGGTTAATGCACCTGTCTTGTAAAAAGGATTTCATGAGTTCTAATCCTTGGAGAGTCTTTTTCATTTACTTACTGATAAGCTTCCTATGGAGCCAATGTAAATTTGCATTGATTTTGGGATTGAGATAGTGCAATTGTGAGATAGAATCTGTACTAAGTGTTCGTAAAGAACAATATGTCATTACAAGCTGTTTAGATTGGCATTAAGAATAGCATAGTAAAACCAATGGATTTCTTTTTGAACTTACCTAATAGTGGTTCATTGGTCACTGCCCTTCTTGACATAAATTTGCACCTGTGATGTTGCTGTGGCTTACTGGGTTAATGCACCTGTCTTGTAAAAAGGATTTCATGAGTTTAAATCCTTGGCGAGTCTTTCTCATTTACTTACTAATAAGCTTCCTATGGAGCCAATGTAAATTTGCATTGATTTTGGGATTGAGATAGTGCAATTGTGAGATATAGAATCTGCATTACGTGTTCATCAAGAACAATACGTCATGATGCGCTGCAAAGATTGGCATTAAGAATAACATAGTGAAACCAATGGATTTCTTTTTGAACTTACCTAATAGTGATTCAATGTTCGCTGCCCTTCTTGACATCACTTAGCACTTGTGATGTTCCAATGGCTTAGTGGGTTAATGCCCCTGTCTTTTAAACAGGAGTTCATGAATTCTAGTCCTCAGAGAGCTCTTTTTCATTTACTTACCAATAAGTTTCCTATAGAGCCAATGGAAATTTGCATTGATTTTGGGATTGAGATAGTGCAATTGTGAGATAGAATCTGTACTAAGAGTTCATAAAGAACAATATGTCATTACAAGCTGTTTAGATTGGCATTAAGAATAGCATAGTAAAACCAATGGATTTCTTTTTGAACTTACCTAATAGTGATTTATTGGTCACTGCCCTTCTTGACATAAATTTGCACCTGTGATGTTGCTGTGGCTTACTGGGTTAATGCACCTGTCTTGTAAAAAGGATTTCATGAGTTCTAATCCTTGGAGAGTCTTTTTCATTTACTTACTAATAAGCTTCCTATGGAGCAATGGAAATTTGCATTGATTTTGAGATATAGAATCTGTATTACGTGTTCATCAAGAACAATACGTCATGATGCGCTGCAAAGAATTGCATTAAGAATAACATAGTGAAACCAATGGATTTCTTTTTGAACTTACCAATAGTGATTCAATGTTCACTGCCCTTCTTGACATCACTTTGCACTTGTGATGTTCCAATTGCTTAGTGGGTTAATGCCCCTGTCTTTTAAAGAGGATTTCATGAATTCTAGTCCTCAGAGAGCTCTTTTTCATTTACTTACCAATAAGTTTCCTATAGAGCCAATGGAAATTTGCATTGATTTTGGGATTGAGATAGTGCAATTGTGAGATAGAATCTGTACTAAGTGTTCATAAAGAACAATATGTCATTACAAGCTGTTTAGATTGGCATTAAGAATAGCATAGTAAAACCAATGGATTTCTTTTTGAACTTACCTAATAGTGATTCATTGGTCACTGCCCTTCTTGACATAAATTTGCACCTGTGATGTTGCTGTGGCTTACTGGGTTAATGCACCTGTCTTGTAAAAAGGATTTCATGAGTTTAAATCCTTGGAGAGTCTTTCTCATTTACTTACTAATAAGCTTCCTATGGAGCCAATGTAAATTTGCATTGATTTTGGGATTGAGATAGTGCAATTGTGAGATATAGAATCTGTATTACGTGTTCATCAAGAACAATACGTCATGATGCGCTGCAAAGATTGGCATTAAGAATAACATAGTGAAACCAATGGATTTCTTTTTGAACTTACCTAATAGTGATTCAATGTTCGCTGCCCTTCTTGACATCACTTAGCACTTGTGATGTTCCAATGGCTTAGTGGGTTAATGCCCCTGTCTTTTAAACAGGAGTTCATGAATTCTAGTCCTCAGAGAGCTCTTTTTCATTTACTTACCAATAAGTTTCCTATAGAGCCAATGGAAATTTGCATTGATTTTGGGATTGAGATAGTGCAATTGTGAGATAGAATCTGTACTAAGAGTTCATAAAGAACAATATGTCATTACAAGCTGTTTAGATTGGCATTAAGAATAGCATAGTAAAACCAATGGATTTCTTTTTGAACTTACCTAATAGTGGTTCATTGGTCACTGCCCTTCTTGACATAAATTTGCACCTGTGATGTTACTGTGGCTTACTGGGTTAATGCACCTGTCTTGTAAAAAGGATTTCATGAGTTCTAATCCTTGGAGAGTCTTTTTCATTTACTTACTAATAAGCTTCCTATGGAGCCAATGTAAATTTGCATTGATTTTAAGATTGAGATAGTGCAATTGTGAGATATAGAATCTGTATTACGTGTTCATCAAGAACAATACGTCATGATGCGCTGCAAAGATTGGCATTAAGAATAACATAGTGAAACCAATGGATTTCTTTTTGAACTTACCAATAGTGATTCAATGTTCACTGCCCTTCTTGACATCACTTTGCACTTGTGATGTTCCAAATGCTTAGTGGGTTAATGCCCCTGTCTTTTAAAGAGGATTTCATGAATTCTAGTCCTCAGAGAGCTCTTTTTCATTTACTTACCAATAAGTTTCCTATAGAGTTAATGGAAATTTGCATTGATTTTGGGATTGAGATAGTGCAATTGTGAGATAGAATCTGTACTAAGTGTTCATAAAGAACAATATGTCATTACAAGCTGTTTAGATTGGCATTAAGAATAGCATAGTAAAACCAATGGATTTCTTTTTGAACTTACCTAATAGTGATTCAATGTTCGCTGCCCTTCTTGACATCACTTAGCACTTGTGATGTTCCAATGGCTTAGTGGGCTAATGCCCCTGTGTTTTAAACAGGAGTACATGAATTCTAGTCCTCAGAGAGCTCTTTTTCATTTACTTACCAATAAGTTTCCTATAGAGTCAATGGAAATTTGCATTGATTTTGGGATTGAGATAGTGCAATTGTGAGATAGAACCTGTACTAAGTGTTCATAAAGAACAATATGTCATTACAAGCTGTTTAGATTGGCATTAAGAATAGCATAGTAAAACCAATGGATTTCTTTTTGAACTTACCTAATAGTGATTCATTGGTCACTGCCCTTCTTGACATAAATTTGCACCTGTGATGTTGCTGTGGCTTACTGGGTTAATGCACCTGTCTTGTAAAAAGGATTTCATGAGTTCTAATCCTTGGAGAGTCTTTTTCATTTACTTACTGATAAGCTTCCTATGGAGCCAATGTAAATTTGCATTGATTTTGGGATTGAGATAGTGCAATTGTGAGATAGAATCTGTACTAAGTGTTCGTAAAGAACAATATGTCATTACAAGCTGTTTAGATTGGCATTAAGAATAGCATAGTAAAACCAATGGATTTCTTTTTGAACTTACCTAATAGTGGTTCATTGGTCACTGCCCTTCTTGACATAAATTTGCACCTGTGATGTTGCTGTGGCTTACTGGGTTAATGCACCTGTCTTGTAAAAAGGATTTCATGAGTTTAAATCCTTGGAGAGTCTTTCTCATTTACTTACTAATAAGCTTCCTATGGAGCCAATGTAAATTTGCATTGATTTTGGGATTGAGATAGTGCAATTGTGAGATATAGAATCTGTATTACGTGTTCATCAAGAACAATACGTCATGATGCGCTGCAAAGATTGGCATTAAGAATAACATAGTGAAACCAATGGATTTCTTTTTGAACTTACCAATAGTGATTCAATGTTCACTGCCCTTCTTGACATCACTTTGCACTTGTGATGTTCCAATGGCTTAGTGGGTTAATGCCCCTGTCTTTTAAACAGGAGTTCATGAATTCTAGTCCTCAGAGAGCTCTTTTTCATTTACTTACCAATAAGTTTCCTATAGAGCCAATGGAAATTTGCATTGATTTTGGGATTGAGATAGTGCAATTGTGAGATAGAATCTGTACTAAGTGTTCATAAAGAACAATATGTCATTACAAGCTATTTAGATTGGCATTAAGAATAGCATAGTAAAACCAATGGATTTCTTTTTGAACTTACCTAATAGTGATTCAATGTTCGCTGCCCTTCTTGACATCACTTAGCACTTGTGATGTTCCAATGGCTTAGTGGGCTAATGCCCCTGTGTTTTAAACAGGAGTACATGAATTCTAGTCCTCAGAGAGCTCTTTTTCATTTACTTACCAATAAGTTTCCTATAGAGCCAATGGAAATTTGCATTGATTTTGGGATTGAGATAGTGCAATTGTGAGATAGAACCTGTACTAAGTGTTCATAAAGAACAATATGTCATTACAAGCTGTTTAGATTGGCATTAAGAATAGCATAGTAAAACCAATGGATTTCTTTTTGAACTTACCTAATAGTGGTTCATTGGTCACTGCCCTTCTTGACATAAATTTGCACCTGTGATGTTACTGTGGCTTACTGGGTTAATGCACCTGTCTTGTAAAAAGGATTTCATGAGTTCTAATCCTTGGAGAGTCTTTTTCATTTACTTACTAATAAGCTTCCTATGGAGCCACTGTAAATTTGCATTGATTTTAAGATTGAGATAGTGCAATTGTGAGATATAGAATCTGTATTACGTGTTCATCAAGAACAAAACGTCATGATGCGCTGCAAAGATTGGCATTAAGAATAACATAGTGAAACCAATGGATTTCTTTTTGAACTTACCAATAGTGATTCAATGTTCACTGCCCTTCTTGACATCACTTTGCACTTGTGATGTTCCAATTGCTTAGTGGGTTAATGCCCCTGTCTTTTAAAGAGGATTTCATGAATTCTAGTCCTCAGAGAGCTCTTTTTCATTTACTTACCAATAAGTTTCCTATAGAGCCAATGGAAATTTGCATTGATTTTGGGATTGAGATAGTGCAATTGTGAGATAGAATCTGTACTAAGTGTTCATAAAGAACAATATGTCATTACAAGCTGTTTAGATTGGCATTAAGAATAGCATAGTAAAACCAATGGATTTCTTTTTGAACTTACCTAATAGTGGTTCATTGGTCACTGCCCTTCTTGACATAAATTTGCACCTGTGATGTTGCTGTGGCTTACTGGGTTAATGCACCTGTCTTGTAAAAAGGATTTCATGAGTTTAAATCCTTGGAGAGTCTTTCTCATTTACTTACTAATAAGCTTCCTATGGAGCCAATGTAAATTTGCATTGATTTTGGGATTGAGATAGTGCAATTGTGAGATATAGAATCTGTATTACGTGTTCATCAAGAACAATACGTCATGATGCGCTGCAAAGATTGGCATTAAGAATAACATAGTGAAACCAATGGATTTCTTTTTGAACTTACCTAATAGTGATTCAATGTTCGCTGCCCTTCTTGACATCACTTAGCACTTGTGATGTTCCAATGGCTTAGTGGGTTAATGCCCCTGTCTTTTAAACAGGAGTTCATGAATTCTAGTCCTCATAGAGCTCTTTTTCATTTACTTACCAATAAGTTTCCTATAGAGCCAATGGAAATTTGCATTGATTTTGGGATTGAGATAGTGCAATTGTGAGATAGAATCTGTACTAAGAGTTCATAAAGAACAATATGTCATTACAAGCTGTTTAGATTGGCATTAAGAATAGCATAGTAAAACCAATGGATTTCTTTTTGAACTTACCTAATAGTGGTTCATTGGTCACTGCCCTTCTTGACATAAATTTGCACCTGTGATGTTACTGTGGCTTACTGGGTTAATGCACCTGTCTTGTAAAAAGGATTTCATGAGTTCTAATCCTTGGAGAGTCTTTTTCATTTACTTACTAATAAGCTTCCTATGGAGCCAATGTAAATTTGCATTGATTTTAAGATTGAGATAGTGCAATTGTGAGATATAGAATCTGTATTACGTGTTCATCAAGAACAATACGTCATGATGCGCTGCAAAGATTGGCATTAAGAATAACATAGTGAAACCAATGGATTTTTTTTTGAACTTACCAATAGTGATTCAATGTTCACTGCCCTTCTTGACATCACTTTGCACTTGTGATGTTCCAATTGCTTAGTGGGTTAATGCCCCTGTCTTTTAAAGAGGATTTCATGAATTCTAGTCCTCAGAGAGCTCTTTTTCATTTACTTACCAATAAGTTTCCTATAGAGCCAATGGAAATTTGCATTGATTTTGGGATTGAGATAGTGCAATTGTGAGATAGAATCTGTACTAAGTGTTCATAAAGAACAATATGTCATTACAAGCTGTTTAGATTGGCATTAAGAATAGCATAGTAAAACCAATGGATTTCTTTTTGAACTTACCTAATAGTGATTCATTGGTCACTGCCCTTCTTGACATAAATTTGCACCTGTGATGTTGCTGTGGCTTACTGGGTTAATGCACCTGTCTTGTAAAAAGGATTTCATGAGTTCTAATCCTTGGAGAGTCTTTTTCATTTACTTACTGATAAGCTTCCTATGGAGCCAATGTAAATTTGCATTGATTTTGGGATTGAGATAGTGCAATTGTGAGATAGAATCTGTACTAAGTGTTCGTAAAGAACAATATGTCATTACAAGCTGTTTAGATTGGCATTAAGAATAGCATAGTAAAACCAATGGATTTCTTTTTGAACTTACCTAATAGTGGTTCATTGGTCACTGCCCTTCTTGACATAAATTTGCACCTGTGATGTTGCTGTGGCTTACTGGGTTAATGCACCTGTCTTGTAAAAAGGATTTCATGAGTTTAAATCCTTGGCGAGTCTTTCTCATTTACTTACTAATAAGCTTCCTATGGAGCCAATGTAAATTTGCATTGATTTTGGGATTGAGATAGTGCAATTGTGAGATATAGAATCTGCATTACGTGTTCATCAAGAACAATACGTCATGATGCGCTGCAAAGATTGGCATTAAGAATAACATAGTGAAACCAATGGATTTCTTTTTGAACTTACCTAATAGTGATTCAATGTTCGCTGCCCTTCTTGACATCACTTAGCACTTGTGATGTTCCAATGGCTTAGTGGGTTAATGCCCCTGTCTTTTAAACAGGAGTTCATGAATTCTAGTCCTCAGAGAGCTCTTTTTCATTTACTTACCAATAAGTTTCCTATAGAGCCAATGGAAATTTGCATTGATTTTGGGATTGAGATAGTGCAATTGTGAGATAGAATCTGTACTAAGAGTTCATAAAGAACAATATGTCATTACAAGCTGTTTAGATTGGCATTAAGAATAGCATAGTAAAACCAATGGATTTCTTTTTGAACTTACCTAATAGTGATTTATTGGTCACTGCCCTTCTTGACATAAATTTGCACCTGTGATGTTGCTGTGGCTTACTGGGTTAATGCACCTGTCTTGTAAAAAGGATTTCATGAGTTCTAATCCTTGGAGAGTCTTTTTCATTTACTTACTAATAAGCTTCCTATGGAGCAATGGAAATTTGCATTGATTTTGAGATATAGAATCTGTATTACGTGTTCATCAAGAACAATACGTCATGATGCGCTGCAAAGATTGGCATTAAGAATAACATAGTGAAACCAATGGATTTCTTTTTGAACTTACCTAATAGTGATTCATTGGTCATTGCCCTTCTTGACAACATTTTGCACTTGTGATGTTCCAGTGGCTTACTTGGTTATTGCGCCTGTCTCATAAACAGGAGTTCATGAGTTCAAATTCTCAGAGAGTTTTTTCATTTACTTACTAATAAGCTTCCTATAGAGCCAAAGGAAATTTGCATTGATTTTGGGCTTGAGATAGTGCAATTGTGAGATATAGAATCTGTATTACGTGTTCATCAAGAACAATACGTCATGATGCGCTGCAAAGATTGGCATTAAGAATAACATAGTGAAACCAATGGATTTCTTTTTGAACTTACCTAATAGTGATTCAATGTTCGCTGCCCTTCTTGACATTACTTAGCACTTGTGATGTTCCATTGGCTTACTGGGTTAATGCCCCTGTCTTTTAAACAGGAGTTCATGAATTCTAGTCCTCAGAGAGCTCTTTTTCATTTACTTACCAATAAGTTTCCTATAGAGCCAATGTAAATTTGCATTGATTTTGGGATTGAGATAGTGCAATTGTGAGATAGAATCTGTACTAAGTGTTCATAAAGAACAATATGTCATTACAAGCTGTTTAGATTGGCATTAAGAATAGCATAGTAAAACCAATGGATTTCTTTTTGAACTTACCTAATAGTGATTCAATGTTCGCTGCCCTTCTTGACATCACTTAGCACTTGTGATGTTCCAATGGCTTAGTGGGTTAATGCCCCTGTCTTTTAAACAGGAGTACATGAATTCTAGTCCTCAGAGAGCTCTTTTTCATTTACTTACCAATAAGTTTCCTATAGAGCCAATGGAAATTTGCATTGATTTTGGGATTGAGATAGTGCAATTGTGAGATAGAATCTGTACTAAGTGTTCATAAAGAACAATATGTCATTACAAGCTGTTTAGATTGGCATTAAGAATAGCATAGTAAAACCAATGGATTTCTTTTTGAACTTACCTAATAGTGATTCATTGGTCACTGCCCTTCTTGACATAAATTTGCACCTGTGATGTTGCTGTGGCTTACTGGGATAATGCACCTGTCTTGTAGAAAGGATTTCATGAGTTCTAATCCTTGGAGAGTTTTTTTCATTTACTTACTAATAAGCTTCCTATGGAGCAATGGAAATTTCCATTGATTTTGAGATATAGAATCTGTATTACGTGTTCATCAAGAACAATACGTCATGATGCGCTGCAAAGATTGGCATTAAGAATAACATAGTGAAACCAATGGATTTCTTTTTAAACTTACCTAAAAGCGATTCATTGGTCATTGCCCTTCTTGACAACCTTTTGCACTTGTGATGTTCCAGTGGCTTACTTGGTTATTGCACCTGTCTTATAAAGAGGAGTTCATGAGTTCTAATTCTCAGAGAGTTTTTTCATTTACTTACTAATAAGCTTCCTATAGAGCCAATGGAAATTTGCATTGATTGTGGGATTGAGATAGTGCAATTGTGAGATAGAATCTGTACTAAGAGTTCATAAAGAACAATATGTCATTACAAGCTGTTTAGATTGGCATTAAGAATAGCATAGTAAAACCAATGGATTTCTTTTTGAACTTACCTAATAGTGGTTCATTGGTCACTGCCCTTCTTGACATCAATTTGCACCTGTGATGTTGCTGTGGCTTACTGGGTTAATGCACCTGTCTTGAAAAAAGGATTTCATGAGTTCTAATCCTTGGAGAGTCTTTTTCATTTACTTACTAATAAGCTTCCTATGGAGCCAATGTAAATTTGCATTGATTTTGGGATTGAGATAGTGCAATTGTGAGATATAGAATCTGTATTACGTGTTCATCAAGAACAATACGTCATGATGCGCTGCAAAGATTGGCATTAAGAATAACATAGTGAAACCAATGGATTTCTATTTGAACTTACCAATAGTGATTCAATGTTCACTGCCCTTCTTGACATCACTTTGCACTTGTGATGTTCCAATGGCTTAGTGGGTTAATGCCCCTGTCTTTTAAACAGGAGTTCATGAATTCTAGTCCTCAGAGAGCTCTTTTTCATTTACTTACCAATAAGTTTCCTATAGAGCCAATGTAAATTTGCATTGATTTTGGGATTGAGATAGTGCAATTGTGAGATAGAATCTGTACTAAGTGTTCATAAAGAACAATATGTCATTACAAGCTGTTTAGATTGGCATTAAGAATAGCATAGTAAAACCAATGGATTTCTTTTTGAACTTACCTAATAGTGATTCAATGTTCGCTGCCCTTCTTGACATCACTTAGCACTTGTGATGTTCCAATGGCTTAGTGGGTTAATGCCCCTGTCTTTTAAACAGGAGTACATGAATTCTAGTCCTCAGAGAGCTCTTTTTCATTTACTTACCAATAAGTTTCCTATAGAGCCAATGGAAATTTGCATTGATTTTGGGATTGAGATAGTGCAATTGTGAGATAGAATCTGTACTAAGTGTTCATAAAGAACAATATGTCATTACAAGCTGTTTAGATTGGCATTAAGAATAGCATAGTAAAACCAATGGATTTCTTTTTGAACTTACCTAATAGTGATTCATTGGTCACTGCCCTTCTTGACATAAATTTGCACCTGTGATGTTGCTGTGGCTTACTGGGATAATGCACCTGTCTTGTAGAAAGGATTTCATGAGTTCTAATCCTTGGAGAGTTTTTTTCATTTACTTACTAATAAGCTTCCTATGGAGCAATGGAAATTTCCATTGATTTTGAGATATAGAATCTGTATTACGTGTTCATCAAGAACAATACGTCATGATGCGCTGCAAAGATTGGCATTAAGAATAACATAGTGAAACCAATGGATTTCTTTTTAAACTTACCTAAAAGCGATTCATTGGTCATTGCCCTTCTTGACAACCTTTTGCACTTGTGATGTTCCAGTGGCTTACTTGGTTATTGCACCTGTCTTATAAAGAGGAGTTCATGAGTTCTAATTCTCAGAGAGTTTTTTCATTTACTTACTAATAAGCTTCCTATAGAGCCAATGGAAATTTGCATTGATTGTGGGATTGAGATAGTGCAATTGTGAGATAGAATCTGTACTAAGAGTTCATAAAGAACAATATGTCATTACAAGCTGTTTAGATTGGCATTAAGAATAGCATAGTAAAACCAATGGATTTCTTTTTGAACTTACCTAATAGTGGTTCATTGGTCACTGCCCTTCTTGACATAAATTTGCACCTGTGATGTTGCTGTGGCTTACTGGGTTAATGCACCTGTCTTGAAAAAAGGATTTCATGAGTTCTAATCCTTGGAGAGTCTTTTTCATTTACTTACTAATAAGCTTCCTATGGAGCCAATGTAAATTTGCATTGATTTTGGGATTGAGATAGTGCAATTGTGAGATATAGAATCTGTATTACGTGTTCATCAAGAACAATACGTCATGATGCGCTGCAAAGTTTGGCATTAAGAATAACATAGTGAAACCAATGGATTTCTTTTTGAACTTACCAATAGTGAATCAATGTTCACTGCCCTTCTTGACATCACTTTGCACTTGTGATGTTCCAATGGCTTAGTGGGTTAATGCCCCTGTCTTTTAAACAGGAGTTCATGAATTCTAGTCCTCAGAGAGCTCTTTTTCATTTACTTACCAATAAGTTTCCTATAGAGCCAATGGAAATTTGCATTGATTTTGGGATTGAGATAGTGCAATTGTGAGATAGAATCTGTACTAAGTGTTCGTAAAGAACAATATGTCATTACAAGCTGTTTAGATTGGCATTAAGAATAGCATAGTAAAACCAATGGATTTCTTTTTGAACTTACCTAATAGTGGTTCATTGGTCACTGCCCTTCTTGACATAAATTTGCACCTGTGATGTTGCTGTGGCTTACTGGGTTAATGCACCTGTATTGTAAAAAGGATTTCATGAGTTCTAATCCTTGGAGAGTCTTTCTCATTTACTTACTAATAAGCTTCCTATGGAGCCAATGTAAATTTGCATTGATTTTGGGATTGAGATAGTGCAATTGTGAGATATAGAATCTGTATTACGTGTTCATCAAGAACAATACGTCATGATGCGCTGCAAAGATTGGCATTAAGAATAACATAGTGAAACCAATGGATTTCTTTTTGAACTTACCAATAGTGATTCAATGTTCACTGCCCTTCTTGACATCACTTTGCACTTGTGATGTTCCAATGGCTTAGTGGGTTAATGCCCCTGTCTTTTAAACAGGAGTTCATGAATTCTAGTCCTCAGAGAGCTCTTTTTCATTTACTTACCAATAAGTTTCCTATAGAGCCAATGTAAATTTGCATTGATTTTGGGATTGAGATAGTGCAATTGTGAGATAGAATCTGTACTAAGTGTTCATAAAGAACAATATGTCATTACAAGCTGTTTAGATTGGCATTAAGAATAGCATAGTAAAACCAATGGATTTCTTTTTGAACTTACCTAATAGTGATTCAATGTTCGCTGCCCTTCTTGACATCACTTAGCACTTGTGATGTTCCAATGGCTTAGTGGGTTAATGCCCCTGTCTTTTAAACAGGAGTACATGAATTCTAGTCCTCAGAGAGCTCTTTTTCATTTACTTACCAATAAGTTTCCTATAGAGCCAATGGAAATTTGCATTGATTTTGGGATTGAGATAGTGCAATTGTGAGATAGAATCTGTACTAAGTGTTCATAAAGAACAATATGTCATTACAAGCTGTTTAGATTGGCATTAAGAATAGCATAGTAAAACCAATGGATTTCTTTTTGAACTTACCTAATAGTGATTCATTGGTCACTGCCCTTCTTGACATAAATTTGCACCTGTGATGTTGCTGTGGCTTACTGGGATAATGCACCTGTCTTGTAGAAAGGATTTCATGAGTTCTAATCCTTGGAGAGTTTTTTTCATTTACTTACTAATAAGCTTCCTATGGAGCAATGGAAATTTCCATTGATTTTGAGATATAGAATCTGTATTACGTGTTCATCAAGAACAATACGTCATGATGCGCTGCAAAGATTGGCATTAAGAATAACATAGTGAAACCAATGGATTTCTTTTTAAACTTACCTAAAAGCGATTCATTGGTCATTGCCCTTCTTGACAACCTTTTGCACTTGTGATGTTCCAGTGGCTTACTTGGTTATTGCACCTGTCTTATAAAGAGGAGTTCATGAGTTCTAATTCTCAGAGAGTTTTTTCATTTACTTACTAATAAGCTTCCTATAGAGCCAATGGAAATTTGCATTGATTTTGGGATTGAGATAGTGCAATTGTGAGATAGAATCTGTACTAAGTGTTCATAAAGAACAATATGTCATTACAAGCTGTTTAGATTGGCATTAAGAATAGCATAGTAAAACCAATGGATTTGTTTTTGAACTTACCTAATAGTGATTCATTGGTCACTGCCCTTCTTGAAATAAATTTGCACCTGTGATGTTGCTGTGGCTTACTGGGTTAATGCACTTGTCTTGTAAAAAGGATTTCATGAGTTCTAATCCTTGGAGAGTCTTTTTCATTTACTTACTGATAAGCTTCCTATGGAGCCAATGTAAATTTGCATTGATTTTGGGATTGAGATAGTGCAATTGTGAGATATAGAATCTGTATTACGTGTTCATCAAGAACAATACGTCATGATGCGCTGCAAAGATTGGCATTAAGAATAACATAGTAAAACCAATGGATTTCTTTTTGAACTTACCTAATAGTGATTCATTGGTCACTGCCCTTCTTGACATAAATTTGCACCTGTGATATTGCTGTGGCTTACTGGGTTAATGCACCTGTCTTGTTAAAAGGATTTCATGAGTTCTAATCCTTGGAGAGTCTTTTTCATTTACTTACTGGTAAGCTTCCTATGGAGCCAATGTAAATTTGCATTGATTTTGGGATTGAGATAGTGCAATTGTGAGATATAGAATCTGTATTACGTGTTCATCAAGAACAATACGTCATGATGCGCTGCAAAGATTGGCATTAAGAATAACATAGTGAAACCAATGGATTTCTTTTTGAACTTACCTAATAGTGATTCAATGTTCGCTGCCCTTCTTGACATCACTTTGCACTTGTGATGTTCCAATGGTTTAGTGGGTTAATGCCCTTGTCTTTAAAACAGGAGTTCATGAATTCTAGTCCTCAGAGAGCTCTTTTTCATTTACTTACCAATAAGTTTCCTATAGAGCCAATGGAAATTTGCATTGATTTTTGGATTGAGATAGTGCAATTGTGAGATAGAATCTGTACTAAGTATTCATAAAGAACAATATGTCATTACAAGCTGTTTAGATTGGCATTAAGAATAACATAGTAAAACCAATGGATTTCTATTTTAACTTACCTAATAGTGATTCATTGGTCACTGCCCTTCTTGACATAAATTTGCACCTGTGTTGTTGCTGTGGCTTACTGGGTTAATGCACCTGTTTTGTAGAAAGGATTTCATGAGTTCTAATCCTTGGAGAGTGTTTTTCATTTACTTACTAATAAGTTTCCTATGGAGCAATGGAAATGTGCATTGATTTTGAGATATAGAATCTGTATTACGTGTTCATCAAGAACAATACGTCATGATGCGCTGCAAAGATTGGCATTAAGAATAACATAGTGAAACCAATGGATTTCTTTTTGAACTTACCAAATAGTGATTTATTGGTCATTGCCCTTCTTGACAACCTTTTGCACTTGTGATGTTCAAGTGGTTTACTTGGTTATTGCGCCTGTCTTATAAACAGGAGTTCATGAGTTCTAATTCTCAGAAAGTTTTTTCATTTACTTACTAATAAGCTTCCTATAGAGCCAATGGAAATTTGCATTGATTTTGGGTTTGAGATAGTGCAATTGTGAGATATAGAATCTGTATTACGTGTTCATCAAGAACAATACGTCATGATGCGCTGCAAAGATTGGCATTAAGAATAACATAGTGAAAAGAAATGGAATTCTTTTTGAACTTACCAATAGTGATTCAATGTTCACTGCCCTTCTTGACATCACTTTGCACTTGTGATGTTCCAATGGCTTAGTGGGTTAATGCCCCTGTCTTTTAAACAGGAGTTCATGAGTTCTAGTCCTCAGAGAGCTCTTTTTCATTTACTTACCAATAAGTTTCCTATAGAGCCAATGGAAATTTGCATTGATTTTGGGATTGAGATAGTGCAATTGTGAGATAGAATCTGTACTAAGTGTTCATAAAGAACAATATGTCATTGCAAGCTGTTTAGATTGGCATTAAGAATAGCATAGTAAAACCAATGGATTTCTTTTTGAACTTACCTAATAGTGATTCATTGGTCACTGCCCTTCTTGACATAAATTTGCACCTCTGATGTTGCTGTGGCTTACTGGGTTAATGCACCTGTCTTGTAAAAAGGATTTCATGAGTTCTAATCCTTGGAGAGTCTTTTTCATTTACTTACTAATAAGCTTCCTATGGAGCTAATGTAAATTTGCATTGATTTTGGGATTGAGATAGTGCAATTGTGAGATATAGAATCTGTATTACATGTTCATCAAGAACAATACGTCATGATGTGCTGCAAAGATTGGCATTAAGAATAACATAGTGAAACCAACGGATTTCTTTTTGAACTTACCTAATAGTGATTCAATGTTCACTGCCCTTCTTGACATCACTTTGCACTTGTGATGTTCCAACGGCTTAGTGGGTTAATGCCCCTGTCTTTTAACCAGGAGTTCATGAGTTCTAGTCCTCAGAGAGCTCTTTTTCATTTACTTACCAATAAGTTTCCTATAGAGCCAATAGAAATTTGCATTAATTTTGGGATTGAGATAGTGCAATTGTGAGATAGAATCTGTAGTAAGTGTTCATAAAGAACAATATGTCATCACAATCTGTTTAGATTGGTTTTAAGAATAACATAGTAAAATCAATGGATTTCTTTTTGAACTTACCTAATAGTGATTCATTGTTCACTGCCCTTCTTGACATCACTTTGCACCTGTGATGTTCCTGTGGCTTACTGGGTTAATGCACCTGTCTTGTAAAAAGGATTTCATGAGTTTTAATCTTTGGATTGTTTTTTTCATTTACTTACTAATAAGCATCCTATGGAGCCAATGTAAATTTGCATTGATTTTGGGATTGAGATAGTGCAATTGTGAGAGATAAAATCTGTATTACATGTTCATCAAGAACAATACGTCATGATGCCCTGCAAAGATTGGCGTTAAGAATAACATAGTGAAACCAACGGATTTCTTTTTGAACTTACCTAATAGTGATTCAATGTTCACTGCCCTTCTTGACATCACTTTGCACTCGTGATGTTCCAATTGCTTAGTGGGTTAATGCCTCTGTCTTTTAAACAGGAGTTCATGAGTTCTAGTCCTCAGAGAGCTCTTTTTCATTTACTTACCAATAAGTTTCCTATAGAGCCAATAGAAATTTGCATTGATTTTGGGATTGAGATAGTGCAATTGTGAGATAGAATCTGTAGTAAGTGTTCATAAAGAACAATATGTCATTACAGGCTGTTTAGATTGGCATTAAGAATAACATAGTAAAACCAATGGATTTCTATTTGAACTTACCTAATAGTGATTCATTGGTCACTGCCCTTCTTGACATAAATTTGCACCTGTGATGTTGCTGTGGCTTACTGGGTTAATGCACCTGTCTTGTAAAAAGGATTTCATGAGTTCTAATCCTTGGAGAGTCTTTTTCATTTACTTACTAATAAGCTTCCTATGGAGCAATGGAAATTTGCATTGATTTTGAGATATAGAATCTGTATTACGTGTTCATCAAGAACAATACGTCTTGATGCGCTGCAAAGATTGGCATTAAGAATAACATAGTGAAACCAATGGATTTCTTTTTGAACTTACCAATAGTGATTCAATGTTCACTGCCCTTCTTGACATCACTTTGCACTTGTGATGTTCCAATGGCTTAGTGGGTTAATGCCCCTGTCTTTTAAACAGGAGTTCATGAGTTCTAGTCCTCAGTGAGCTGTTTTTCATTTACTTACCAATAAGTTTCTTATAGAGCCAATGGAAATTTGCATTGATTTTGGGATTGAGATAGTGCAATTGTGAGATATAGAATCTGTATTACGTGTTCATCAAGAACAATACGTCATGATGCCCTGCAAAGATTGGCATTAAGAATAACATAGTGAAACCAATGGATTTCTTTTTGAACTTACCTAATAGTGATTCAATGTTCGCTGCCCTTCTTGACATCACTTTGCACTTGTGATGTTCCAATGGCTTAGTGGGTTAATGCCCCTGTCTTTTAAACAGGAGTTCATGAATTCTAGTCCTCAGAGAGCTCTTTTTCATTTACTTACCAATAAGTTTCCTATAGAGCCAATGGAAATTTGCATTGATTTTGGGATTGAGATAGTGCAATTGTGAGATAGAATCTGTACTAAGTGTTCATAAAGAACAATATGTCATTACAAGCTGTTTAGATTGGTATTAAGAATAGCATAGTAAAACCAATGGATTTCATTTTGAACTTACCTAATAGTGATTCATTGGTCACTGCCCTTCTTGACATAAATTTGCACCTGTGATGTTGCTGTGGCTTACTGGGTTAATGCACCAGTCTTGTAAAAAGGATTTCATGAGTTCTAATCCTTGGAGAGTCTTTTTCATTTACTTACTAATAAGCTTACTATGGAAATTTGCATTGATTTTGAGATATAGAATCTGTATTACGTGTTCATCAAGAACAATACGTCATGATGCGCTGCAAAGATTGGCATTAAGAATAACATAGTGAAACCAATGGATTTCTTTTTGAACTTACCTAATAGTGATTCAATGTTCACTGCCCTTCTTGACATCACTTTCCACTTGTGATGTTCCAATGGCTTAGTGGGTTAATGTCCCTGTCTTTTAAACAGGAGTTCATGAATTCTAGTCCTCAGAGAGCTGTTTTTCATTTACTTACCAATAAGTTTCCTATAGAGCCAATGGAAATTTGCATTGATTTTGGGATTGAGATAGTGCAATTGTGAGATAGAATCTGTACTAAGTGTTCATAAAGAACAATATGTCATTACAAGCTGTTTAGATTGGTATTAAGAATAGCATAGTAAAACCAATGGATTTGTTTTTGAACTTACCTAATAGTGATTCATTGGTCACTGCCCTTCTTGACATAAATTTGCACCTGTGATGTTGCTGTGGCTTACTGGGTTAATGCACCTGTCTTGTAAAAAGGATTTCATGAGTTCTAATCCTTGTAGAGTCTTTTTCATTTACTTACTAATAAGCTTCCTATGGAGCAATGGAAATTTGCATTGATTTTGAGATATAGAATCTGTATTACGTGTTCATCAAGAACAATACGTCATGATGCGCTGCAAAAATTGGCATTAAGAAAAACATAGTAAAACCAATGGATTTCTTTTTGAACTTACCTAATAGTGATTCATTGGACACTGCCCTTCTTGACATCACTTTACACCTGTGATGTTCCTGTGGTTTACTGGGTTAATGCACCTGTCTTGTAAAAAGAATTTCATGAGTTCTAGTCCTCAGAGAGCTCTTTTTCATTTACTTACCAATAAGTTTCCTATAGAGCAAATGGAAATTTGCATTGATTTTGGGATTTAGATTGTGCAATTGTGAGATAGAATTTGTACTACAGTAAGTGTTCATAAAGTACAATATGTCATTATACGCTCAAAGATTGGCATTAAGAATAACATAGTGAAACCAATGGATTTCTTTTTGAACTTTCCTAATAGTGATTCATTACTCACTGCCCTTCTTGACATCACTTTATACCTGTGATATTCCAGTGGCTTACTGGTTTAATGCACCTGTCTTGTAAAAAGAATTTCATGATTTCTAATCCTTGGAGAGTCTTTTTCATTTACTTACTAATAAGCTTCCTATGGAGCCAATGTAAATTTGCATTGATTTTGGGATTGAGATAGTGCAATTGTGAGATATAGAATCTGTATTACGTGTTCATCAAGAACAATATGTCATGATGCGCTGCAAAGATTGGCATTAAGAATAACATAGTGAAACCAATGGATTTCTTTTTGAACTTAGCTAATAGTGATTCATTGTTCACTGCCCTTCTTGACATAAACTTGCACCTGTTATGTTGCTGTGGCTTACTGGGTTAATGCACCTGTCTTGTAAAAAGGATTTCATGAGTTCTAATCCTTGGAGAGTCTTTTTCATTTACTTACTAATAAGATTCCTATGGAGCAATGGAAATTTGCATTGATTTGGAGATATAGAATCTGTATTACGTGTTCATCAAGAACAATACGTCATGATGCGCTGCAAAGATTGGCATTAAGAATAACATAGTGAAACCAATGGATTTCTTTTTGAACTTACCTAATAGTGATTCATTGGTCATTGCCCTTCTTGACAACATTTTGCACTTGTGATGTTCCAGTGGCTTACTTGGTTATTGCCCCTGTCTTATAAACAGGAGTTCATGAGTTCTAATTCTCAGAGAGTTTTTCATTTACTTACTAATAAGCTTCCTATAGAGCCAATGGAAATTTGCATTGATTTTGGGCTTGAAATAGTGCAATTGTGAGATATAGAATCTGTATTACGTGTTCATCAAGAACAATACGTCATGATGCGCTGCAAAGATTGGCATTAAGAATAACATAGTGAAACCAATGGATTTCTTTTTGAACTTACCAATAGTGATTCAATGTTCACTGCAATTCTTGACATCACTTTGCACTTGTGATGTTCCAATGGCTTAGTGGGTTAATGCCCCTGTCTTTTAACCAGGAGTTCATGAGTTCTAGTCCTCAGAGAGCTGTTTTTCATTTACTTACCAATAAGTTTCCTATAGAGCCAATAGAAATTTGGATTGATTTTGGGATTGAGATAGTGCAATTGTGAGATAGAATCTGTAGTACGTGTTCATAAAGAACAATATGTCATCACAATCTGTTTAGATTGGCTTTAAGAATAACATAGTAAAACCAATGGATTTCTTTTTGAACTTACCTAATAGTGATTCATTGTTCACTGCCCTTCTTGACATCACTTTGCACTTGTGATGTTCTTGTGGCTTACTGGCTAATGCACCTGTCTTGTAAAAATGATTTCATGAGTTCTAATCCTTGGAGAGTCTTTTTCATTTACTTACTAATAAGCTTCCTATGGAGCCAATGTAAATTTGCATTGATTTTGGGATTGAGATAGTGCAATTGTGAGATATAGAATCTGTATTACATGTTCATCAAGAACAATACGTCATGATGCGCTGCAAAGATTGGCATTAAAAATAACATAGTGAAACCAATGGATTTCTTTTTGAACTTACCTAATAGTGATTCAATGTTCACTGCCCTTCTTGACATCACTTTGCACTTGTGATGTTCCAGTGGCTTAATGGGTTAATGCCCCTGTCTTTTAAACAGGAGTTCATGAATTCTAGTCCTCAGAGAGCTGTTTTTCATTTACTTACCAATAAGTTTCCTATAGAGCCAATGGAAATTTGCATTGATTTTGGGATTGAGATAGTGCAATTGTGAGATAGAATCTGTATTACGTGTTCATCAAGAACAATACGTCATGATGCGCTGCAAAAATTGGCATTAAGAAAAACATAGTAAAACCAATGGATTTCTTTTTGAACTTACCTAATAGTGATTCATTGGACACTGCCCTTCTTGACATCACTTTTCACCTGTGATGTTCCAGTGGCTTACTGGGTTAATGCACCTGTCTTGTAAAAAGAATTTCATGAGTTCTAGTCCTCAGAGAGCTCTTTTTCATTTACTTACCAATAAGTTTCCTATAGAGCAAATGGAAATTTGCATTGATTTTGGGATTTAGATTGTGCAATTGTGAGATAGAATTTGTACTACAGTAAGTGTTCATAAAGAACAATATGTCATTACAAGTTGTTTAGATTGGCATTAAGAATAACATAGTAAAACCAATGGATTTCTTTTTAAACTTACCTAATAGTGATTCATTGTTCACTGCCCTTCTTGACATGACTTGGCAGCTGTGTTGTTCCAGTGGCTTACTGCCTTAATTAACCTGTTTTATAAACATGAGTTCTAATTCTCGGAGAGTTTTTTCATTTTCTTTCTAATAAGCTTCCTTTAGAGCCAATGGAAATTTGCATTGATATTGGGCTTGAGATTGTGCAATTGTGAGATAGAATTTGTACTACAGTAAGTGTTCATAAAGTACAATATGTCATTATACGCTCAAAGATTGGCATTAAGAATAAGATAGTGAAACCAATGGTTTTCTTTGTGAACTTACCTAATAGTGATTCATTGGTCACTGAACTTCTTGACAACCTTTTGCACTTGTGATGTTCCAGTGGCTAACTGGGTTAATGTGCCTGTCTTATAAAGAGTAGTTCATGAGTTCTAATTCTCAGAGAGTTTTTTCATTTACTTACTAATAAGCTTCCTATAGAGCCAATAGACATTTGCATTGATTTTGGGCTTGAGATAGTGCAATTGTGAGATATAGAATCTGTATTACGTGTTCATCAAGAACAATACGTCATGATGCGCTGCAAAGATTAGCATTAAGAAAAACATAGTAAAACCAATGGATTTCTTTTTGAACGTTCCTAATAGTGATTCATTACTCACTGCCCTTCTTGACATCACTTTGCACCTGAGATGTTCCTGTGGCTTACTGGGTTAATGCACCTGTTTTGTAAACAGGAGTTCATGAGTTCTAATCCTTGGAGAGTCATTTTCATTTACTTACTAATAAGCTTCCTATAGAGCCAATGGAAATTTGCATTGATTTTGGGCTTGAGATTGTGCAATTGTGAGATATAGAATATGTATTACGTGTTCATCAAGAACAATACGTCATGATGCGCTGCAAAGATTAGCGGCATGCATTTGGGGCCTCCATGACATGCGGCATGTATGTGGGTCCCCATGACATGCGGCATGCACGTGGGGCCCCCTTGACATGCGACATTCATTTGGGGCCCCCATGACATGTGGCATGCATGTGGGGCTCCCATGATATGCGGCATGCATTTGGGGCCTCCATGACATGCGGCATGCATGTGGGGCCCCCATGGCATGAGCCATGCATGTGGGGCCCCTATGACATGCGGCATGCATTCCTGGCCCCGATGACGTGCGGCATGCATGTGGGGCACCCATGACTTGCGCCATGCACGTGGGGCCACTATGACATGCGGCATGAATTTGGGGGCCCCATTACATGCGGAATGCATGTGGAGCCCCCATGACATGCGGCATGCATGTTTGGCCCCCATGACATGCGGCATGCATTTGGGAACCCATGACATGCGGCATGCATTTGGGGCCCCCATAACATGCTGCATGCATCTGGGGTGCCCGAGACATGCGGCATGCACGTGGGGCCCCTAGGACATGCCGCACGCATTTGGGGCCCCCATTACATGTGGAATGCACATGGGGCCCCAATGACATGCGGCATACGCTTGGGGCCTCAATGACATGCGGCATGAGTTTGGATCTTCCATGACATGCGGCATGCACGTGGGGCCCCCATGACATGAGTCATGATTTGGGGTCACCATGACATGCGGCATGCATTTGGGGCCCCAATGACATGCGGCATGCATTTGGGTCCCCCATGAAATGCAGCATGCATGTGGGGCCCCCAGGACATGCGGCATGCATGTGGGGCCCCCATGACATGCGGCATGCATTTGGGGCCCCCATGACATGCTCCATGCATGTGGGGCCACTATGACATGCGGTAGGCATTTGGGGGGCCCCATGACATGCGGCATGCACGTGGGGCCCCCATGACATGCGGCATACATTTGTGGCCCCCGTGACATGAGGCATGCATGTGGGGCCCCCATGACATGCGGCAAGCACGTGGTGCCCCAATGACATGCAGCATGCACGTGGGACCCCCATGACATGCGGCATGCATGTGGGGCCCCCAGGACATGCGGCATGCATTTGGGGCCCCATGACATGCGGCATGCATGTGGGCCCCCCATGAAATGCGCCATGCATGTGGGGCCCCATATGACATGCGGCATGCATTTGTGGGCCCAAGACATGCTGCATGCATTTGGGGGGCCCCATGACATGCGGCATGCACGTGGGGACCCCATGAAATGCGGCATGCATTTGAAGCCCCCATGACATGCGGAATGCATTTGTGGCCCCCATGACATGCGGAATGCCTGCGGGGCCCCGATGACATGCGGGATGCATGCGGCGCCCTCATGACATGCGGCATGCATTTGGGGCCCCCAAATCATGCGGCATGCACGTGGGGCCCCATTGATATGCGGCATGCATTTGGGCCCCCCATGACTTGAGGCATGCATTTTGGGCCCCCTTGACATGCGGCATGCATGTGGGGTCCTCATGAAATGCGGCATTTATTTGGGGCCCCCATGAGATGCGGCATGCATGTGGGGCACCATGACATGCGCCATGCAAGTGGAGGCCCCATGACATGCGGCATGCATTTGGGCCCCCATGACATGCGGCATGCATTTGGGGTACCTGAGACATGCGGCATGCACGTGGGCCCCCCATAACATGCTGCATGCATTTGGGGTGCCCGAGACATGCGGAATGCATGTGGGGCCCCAATAACATGCCGCATGCATTTGGGGCCCCCATTACATGCGTCATACGCTTGGGGCCCCAATGACATGCGGCATGAGTTTGGATCCCCCATGACATGCGGCATGCACATGGGGCCCCAATGACATGCAGCATGCACGTGGGGCCCCCATGACATGCGGAATGCAAGTGAGGCCCCCATGACATGCGGCATGCATTTGGGGCCCCCAATATATGCGGCTTGCACGTGGGTCCCCATGATATGTGGCATGCATTTGGGGCCCCCATGACATGAGCCATGCATTTGGGGCCCCCATGACATGCGGCATGCACGTGGGGCCCTCATGACATGCAGCATGCATTTGGGGCCACTATGACATGCGGCATGCATTTGGGGCCCCCATTACATGCGGCATGCATTTGGGGTACCCATGACATGCGGAATGCCTGTGGGGCCCCCATGACATGCGCCATGCATTTGGGGTGCCCGAGACATGCGGCATGCACGTGGGCCCCCTTAACATGCTGCATGCATTTGGGGTGCCCGAGACATGCGGCATGCACGTGGGGCCCCTATGACATGCCGCATGCATTTGGGGCCCCCATTACATGTGGCATGCACATGGGGCCCTCATGACATGCGGCATATGCTTGGGGCCCCAATGACATGCGGCATGAGTTTGGATCCCCCATTACATGTGGCATGCACGTGGGACCCCCATGACATGAGTCATGCATTTGGGGCCGCCATGACATCAGGCATGCATTTGGGCCCCCCCCATGAAATGCGGTATGCATGTGGGGCCCCCATGACATGTGGCATGCATGTGGGGCCCCATGATATGCGGCATGCAGTTGGGGCCCCCAATACATGCGGCATGCACGTTGGGCACCCATGACATGCGGCATGCATTTATGGCCCTCATGACATGCGGCATGCATTTGGGCCCCCATGACATGCGGCATGCATGTGGGGCCCCCATGACATGCGGCATGCATTTGCGGGCCCCATGACATGTGTTATGCACGTGGGGCCCCTATGACATGCCGCATGCATTTGGACCCCCATGACATGCGGCATGCATGTGGGACCCCCATGACATGCGTCATGCATTTGGATCCCCCACTACATGCTGCATGCAAGTGGGGCACGCATGTGGGCCCCCCATGACATGCGCCATGCATGTGGGGCCCCTATGACATGCGGCATGCATGTGGGACCCCCATGACATGCGGCATGCACGTGGGGTCCCCATGACATGCGGCATGCATGTGGGGCCCCCATGACATGCCGCATACATTTGTGGCCCCCGTGACATGAGGCATGCACGTGGGGCCCCCATGACATGCGGCAAGCACGTGGGGCCCCAATGACATGCAGCATGTACGTTGGGCACCCATGACATGCGGCATGCATTTATGGCCCCCATGACATGCGGCATGCATTTGGGGCCCCCATGACTTGAGGCATGCATGTGATGCCCCCATGACATGCACCATGCATGTGGGGCCCCTATGACATGCTGCATGCATTTGGGGCCCCTATGACATGCTGCATGCATTTGGGGCCCCCATGACTTGAGGCATGCATTTGGGGCCCCCATGACATGCGGCATGCATGTAGGGCCCCCAAGAAATGTGCCATGCATGTGGTGCCTCTATGACATGCGGCATGCATTTGTGGGCCCCAAGACATGTGGCATGCACGTGGGGCCCCCATGACATGCTGCATGCATTTGTGGCCCCCATGATATGCGGCACACATTTGGGGCCCCCATGACATGCGGCATGCATGTGGGGCCCCCATGAAATAAGCCATGCATGTGGGGCCCCTATGACATTCGGCATGCATTTGTGGGCCCCAAGACATGCTGCATGCATTTGGGGGGCCCATGACATGCGGCATGCACGTGGGGCCCCCATGATATGCGACATGCATTTGGGGCCCCCATGATTGAGGCATGCATTTTGGGCCCCCAAGACATGCGGCATGCACATGGGGCCCCCAAGACATGCGGCATGCACGTGGGCCCCCCATGACATGCGGCATGCATTTGGGGCCCCCATGACATGCGGCATGCATTTGGGGCCCCCATGACATGCTGCATGCATGTGGGGCACCATGACATGCGCCATGCATGTGGGGCCCCTATGACATGCGGCATGCAATTGGTGCCCCGATGACATGCGGCATGCATGTGGGGCACCCATGACATGCGCCATGTACGTGGTGCCCCTATGACATGCGGCATGCACGTGGGGCCCCAATGACATCAAGCATGCACGTGGGGCCCCCATGACATGCGGCATGCATGTAGGGCCCCCATGAAATGTGCCATGCATGTTTGGCACCTATGACATGCGGCATGCATTTGTAGGCCCCAAGACATGTGGCATGCACGTGGGGCCCCTATTACATGCGGCATGCATTTGTGGGCCCCAAGACATGCTGCATGCATTTGGGGCCTCTATAACATGCGGCATGCTTGTGGGGCCCCCATGACATGCAGCATACATTTGGGCCCCCGTGACATGCGGCATGCACGTGGGGCCCCCATGACATGCAGCATGCATTTGAATCCCCCATTACATGACGGATGCATGTGGGGCCCCCATGACATGCGGAATGCCTGCGGGGCCCCCATGACATGCGGCATGCATGCGGGGCCCTCATGACATGCGGCATGAATTTGAGGCCCCCATGACATGCGGCATGCATTTGGGTCCCCATGACATGTGGCATGCATTGGGGGCCCCCATGACATGCGGCATGAATGTGGGTCCCATGACATGCGGCATGCATTTGGGTCGCCATGACATGCGACATGCATTTGGGGCCTGCATAACATGCTGCATGCATTTGGGGTACCTGAGAGATGCGGCATGCATGTGGGGCCCCTATGACATGCCGCATGCATTTGGGGCCCCCATTACATGCGGCATGCACATGGGGCACCCGTTACACGTGGCATACGCTTGGGGCCCCAATGACATGCGGCATGCGTTTGGGTCCCCCATGACATGCGGCATGCAGGTGGGGCCCCTGTGACATGCGGCATGCACGTGACGCCCCCATGACATGCGGCATGCATGTGGGGCCCCGATGACATGCGGCATGCATTTGGGGCACCCATGACTTGCACCATGTACGTGGGGCCCCTTTGACATGCGGCATGAATTTGGGGGCCCCATTACATGCGGCATGCACGTGGAGCCCCCATGACATGCGGCATGCATTTGAGGCCCCATGACATGCGGCATGCACGTGGGGCCCCTTTGACATGTGGCATGCATTTGGGGGCCCCATGACATGCGGCATGCACGTGGGGCCCTCATGACATGCAGCATGCATTTGGGGCCACTATGACATGCGGCATGCATTTGGGCCCCCATTACATGCGGCATGCACGTGGGGCCCCCATGACATGCGGCATGCAATTGGGGCCCCAATGACATTCGACATGCATGTGGGGCACCCATGACATGCGCCATGTACGTGGGGCCCCTATGACATGCGGCATGCACGTGGGGCCCTCATGACATGCATCATGCATTTGGGGCCACTATGACATGCGGCATGCATTTGGGGCCCCCATGACATGCGGCATGCATGTGGGACCCCCATGATATGCGGCATGCATGTGGGACCCCCATGATATGCGGCATGCATTTGGGGCCTCCATGACTTGAGGCATGCATTTGGGGCCCTCATGAAATGCGCCATGCATGTGGGGCCCCTATGACATGCGGCATGCATTTGTGGGCCCCAAGACATGCGGCATGCACGTGGGGCCCCCATGACTTGCAGCATGCACGTGGGGCCCCCATGACATGTGACATGCATTTAGGGCCCCCATGACATGTGGCATGCACGTGGGGCCTCCATGACATGCGGGATGCACGTGGGCCCCCATTATATGCAGCATGCATGTGTGCCCCCATGACATCCAGCATGCATTTGGGGTACCCTTGAAATGCGGCATGCAAGTGGGGCCTCCATGACATTTGGCATGCAGTTGGTGCTCCCCATGACATGCTTCATGCATTTGGGGCCCCCATGAATAACTGCATGCATTTTGGGCCCCCATGATATGCAGCATGCATGTGTGCCCCCATGACATGCAGCATGCATTTGGGGGTACCATTGACATGCGTCATGCACTTGGGGTCGCCTTGAAATGCGGCATGCACGTGGGGCCCTCATGACTTGCCGCATGCACTTGAAGCCCCGATGACATGCGGCATGCATTTGGGGCCCCAAAGACATGCAGCATGCATTTGTGGCCACCATGACATGCGGAATGCACGTGAGGCCCCTATATCATGCGGCATTCATTTGGGGACCTCATGACATGCCGCATGCACTAGGGAATCCCAAGACTTGCGACATGCATTTGGGACCCCTATGACATGCGGCATGGATGTGGGGCCCCCCATGACATGTGGCATGCACAATGGGCCCCCATGACATCCAGCATACATTTGGGGCCCCCGTGACATGCGGCATGCATTTGGGGCCCCCATGACATTCGTCATGCATTTGGGGCCCACATGACATGCGGCATGCATTTGGGGCCCCCATGGCATGTGATATGCATATGGGGCCCCCATGACATGTGGCTTGCATGTGGCGCCCCCATGACATGCGGCATGCATTTGGGGCCCCCAAGTCATGCGGTATGCACGTGGGGCCTACATGACATTTGGCATGCATTTGGGGCCCCCATGACATGCTTCATGCATTTGGGGCACCCATGACATGCTGCATGCACATGGGACCACCATTACAAGCGGCATGCACGTGGGGCACCCATGACTTTCGGCATGCATTTGTGGCCCCCATGAATAGCTGCATGTATTTGAGGCCACCAAGACATGTGGCATGCATTTGGGGTCCCCATGACATGTGGCATGCACGTGGGCCCCCATGATATGCAGCATGCATGTGTGCCCCCATGACATGCAGCATGCATTTGGGGGTACCCTTGACATGCGCCATGCACTTGGGGTCGCCTTGAAATGCGGCATGCACGTGGGGCCCTCATGACTTGCCGCATACACTTGGAGCCCCGATGACATGCGGCATGCATTTGGGGCCACAAAGACATGCAGCATGCATTTGTGGCCCCCATGACATGCGGCATGCACGCGGGGCCCCTATATCATGCGGCATTCATTTGGGGACCTCATGACATGACGCATGCACTTGGGAATCCCATGACTTGCGACATTCATTTGGGACCCCTATGACATGCGGCATGCATGTGGGGCCCCCCATGACATGTGGCATGCACAATGGGCCCCCATGACATCCAGCATACATTTGGGGCCCCCGTGACTTGCGGCATGCATTTGGGGCACCCATGACATTCGTCATGCATTTGGGGCCCACATGACATGCGGCATGCATTTGGAGCCCCCATGACATGCGTCTTGCACGTGGGGCCCCCATGACATGCGGCATGCATTTGGGGCCCACATGACATGCGACATGCAAGTGGACCCCCATGAAATGCGGTATGCATGTGGGGCCCCCATGTCTTGCGGCATGCAAGTGGGGCCCCCATGACATGCCGCATGCCGTTGGGACTCCCATGAAATGCGGTATGCATGTGGGGCCTCCTTGACATGTGGCTTGCACGTGGGGCCCCCATGACATGCCGCATGCATTTGGGGCCCTCATGACATGCGGCATGCTCATGGGGCCCCCATGACATGCGTAATTCATTTGGGGACCTCAAAACATGTGGCATGCACGTGGGATCCCCAAGACATGCGACATGCATTTGGGACCCCCAATGCATGTGGCGTGTATGGGGGGCCCCCATCACATGTGGCAAGCATGTTGGGCCCCCATGACATGCGGCATGCATTTGTGGCCGACATGATATGCGGCATGCATGGGGGGCACCCATGACATGCGGCATGCACATGGGGCCCCATGATATGCGACATGCATTTGGGCCCCCCATGACATGTGGTATGCATGTGGGGCCCCCATGACATGCGGCATGCATGTAGGGCCCCCATGACAATAGGAATGCATTTGGGGCCCCCATGAAATGAGGCATGCATTTAGGGACCCTATGAAATGTGGCTTGCACGTGTGTCCCGCATGATATGCGGCTTGGATTTTGGGCTCCCTTGACATGCTTCAAGCACATGGGGCCCCCACAACATGCGGCATGTATGTGCGGCCCCCATGACATACGGCATTTTTGGACCCCATGACATGCGGCATTCACATGGGGCCCCCATGACATGCAGCATGCATTTGGGGCCCCCATGAAATACGGCATGCATTTGGGGACCCCATGACATGTGGCATGCACGTGGGTCACCCATGACGTGCGGCATGCATTTGGGGCCCCCATGACATGCGGCATGCATGTGGAGCCCCCATTACATGTTGCCAGCATTTGGGGCCCCATGACATGTTGCATGCATTTGGGGCCTCCATGAAATGTGGCATGCATTCGGGGCCCCCATGACATGCGGCATGCACTTGGGGCCGCCATGACATGTGGCATGCAGTTGGGGCCCCCATGACCTGCGGCATGCACGTGTGGCCCCCAATGACATTTGTTATGCATTCAGGGCCATCATTACATGCGGCATGCTTTTGTGGCCGACATGATATGCGGCAAGTATGTGGGCCCCCATGACATGCGGCATGCACGGGGGGCCACTATGACATGCGGCATGCATTTGGGGCCCCCATGACATGCGGTATGCATGTGGGGCCCCCATGACATACGTCATGCATGTGGGGCATGAATTTGGAACTCGCATGATATTCGGCATGCGTTTGGAGCCCCCATGGCATGAGGCATGCATGTGGGGCACCCGTGACAAGCGACATGCATCTGGGGCCCCCATGAAATGCGGCATGCATTTAGGGACCCCATGACATGTGGCATGCTCGTGTGTCCCCCATGACATGCAGCTTGGATTTGGGGCGCCCATGACATGCTTCAAGCACATGGGGCCCCCATGTATGTGCGGCCCCCATGACATAAGGCATGCACATGGAGCACCCATGAAATGTGGCATGCATTTTTGGACCCCATGACATGCGGCATGCACGTGGGGCCCCCATGACATGCGGCATGCGTTTGTGGCTGACATGATATGCGGCATGCACGTGGGGCACCCATGACATGCGACATGCACATGGGGCCCCATGACATGCGGTATGCACGTGGGGCCACCATGACATGCGGCATGCATTTGGGGCCCCATGACATGCGGTATGCATGTGGGGCCCCCATGACATGCGCCATGCAGGTGGGGCCCCCATGAAATGCGGCATGCATTTGGAGCCCCCATGATATTCGGCATGCGTTTGGAGCCCCCATGACATGCCGCATGCATGTGGGGCCCCCTAGACAAGAGTCATGCATTTGGGGCCCCCATGAAATGCGGCATGCATTAAGGGACCCCATGACATGTGGCATGCATGTGTGTCCCCATGACATGCAGCATGCATTTAGGGCGCCCATGACATGCCGCATGCATGTGGAGCCCCCATGACATGTGGCCAGCATTTGGTGCCCCATGACATGTTGCATGCATTTGGGGCCTCCATGAAATGCGGCATGCATTCGGGGCCCCATGACATGCGGCATGCACTTGGGGCCGCCATGACATGTGGCATGCAGTTGGGGCCCCCATGACTTGCGGCATGCACGTGTGGCCCCCAATGACATTTGTTATGCATTCAAGGCCCCCATGACATGCGGCATGCATGTGGGTCCCCCATGACATGTGGCACGTATTTGGGGCCCCCATGTCATGCGGCATGCATGTGGTTCCCAAATGACATGTGGCATGCATGTGGGGCCCCCATGACATGTGGCATGCATTTCGGGTAGCAATGACATGCGGCATGCACGTGGGGCAACCAACACATGAGGCATGCACAAATTCATTTGGGGACCTCAAGACATGCGGCATGCATTTAGGGCCCACATGACATGCGGCAGGCATTTGGGGACCTCATGACATGCCGCATGCATTTGGGACCCCCATGACATGTGGCATGCATGTGGGGCCCCCCATGACATATGGCATGCACGTTGGGCCCCCATGACATCCAGCATACATTTGGGGCCCCTGTGACATGCGGCATGCATTTGGGGCCCCCATGACATTCGTCATGCATTTGGGGCCCACATGACATACGGCATGCATTTGGAGCCCCCATGACATGCATCTTGCACGTGGGGCCCCCATGACATGCGGCATGCATTTGGGGCCCACATGACATGCGACATGCAAATGGGCCCCCCATGAAATGCGGCATGCATGTGGGCCCCCATGTCTTGCGGCATGCACGTGGGGCCCCCATGACATGCGGCATTCCGTTGGGACTCCCATGAAATGCGGTATGCATGTGGGGCCCCATGACATTCGGCATGCATTTGGGGCCCCCATGAGATTTGGAATGCATTTGGGGCCTCATGACATGCACCATGCATTTGGGGCCCCCCATGACATGCGGCATACGTTTGGGCTCCCCATGACATGTGGCATGCACGTGGGGCCCCCATGACATGCGGCATGCATTTGTGGCCCCTAGGACATGCGGCATGCACGTGGGGCCCCCATTACATGCGGCATGCACGTGGGGCTCCCATGACATGCGGCATGCACGTGGGGCACTCATGACATGCGGCACGTCTTTGGGGCCCCATGACATGCTGCATGCATTTCGGTTCCCCATGAAATGCGGCATGCACGTGGGGCCCCCATGACATGCGGCATGTACGTGGGGAACCCATGACATGAGTCATGCATTTGGGGTACCCATGACATGAGGCATGCACGTGGTACCCCCATGACATGCGCCATGCATGTTGGGCCCCATGAAATGCGCCATGCATGTGGGGCCCCCATGACATGCGGCAAGCACGTGGGGCCCCTATGACATGCCGCATGCATTTGGGGCCCCCATTACATGTGGCATGCACGTGGGGCCCCCTTAACATGCTGCATGCATTTGGGGTGCCCGAGACATGCGGCATGAGTTTGGATCCCCCATGACATGCGGCATGCACGTGGGGCCCCCATGACATGTGGCATGCATGTGGGGCCCCCAGGACATGCAGCATGCACGTGGGGCCCCCATGACATGTGGAATGCACGTGAGGACCCCATGACATGCAGCATGCACATGGGGCCTGCATAACATGCTGCATGCATATGGGGTACCTGAGACATTCGGCATGCACGTGGAGCCCCCATGACATGCGGCATGCATTTGGGGCCCCTATGACATGCGGCATGCATTTGTGGGCCCCAAGACATGCAGCATGCATTTGGGGCCCCCATGACTTGAGGATGCATTTGGGGCCCCCATGACATGTGGCATGCATGTGGGGCCCCCATGAGAAGCGGCATGCATTTGGATCCCTCATAACATGCTGCATGCAAGTGGGGCCCCCCATGACATGCGCCATGCATGTGGGGCCTCTATAACATGCGGCATGCTTGTGGGGCCCCCATGACATGCAGCATACATTTGGGGCCCCCGTGACATGCGGCATGCAAGTGGGGCCCCCATGACATGCAGCATGCATGTGAATCCCCCATTACATGCCGGATGCACGTGGGGCCCCATGACATGCGGCATGCATTTGGGGCCACTATGACATGCGGCATGCATTTGGGGCCCCCATTACATGCGGCATGCATTTGGGGCCCCCATGACATGCGGAATGCCTGTGGGGCCCCCATGACATGCGCCATGCATTTGGGGTGCCCGAGACATGCGGCATGCACGTGGGGCCCCCATAACATGCTGCATGCATTTGGGGTGCCCGAGACATGCGGCATGCACGTGGGGCCCCTATGACATGCCGCATGCATTTGGGGCCCCCATTACATGTGGCATGCACATGGGGCCCTCATGACATGCGGCATATGCTTGGGGACCCAATGACATGCGACATGAGTTTGGATCCCCCATGACATGTGGCATGCACGTGGGACCCCCATGACATGAGTCATGCATTTGGGGCAGCCATGACATCAGGCATGCATTTGGGCCCCCCATGAAATGCGGCATGCATGTGGGGCCCCCATGACATATGGCATGCATGTGGGGCCCCATGATATGCGGCATACAGTTGGGGCCCCCAATACATGCGACATGCAAGTTGGGCGCCCATGACATGCGGCATGCATTTATGGCCCTCAAGACATGCGGCATGCATGTGGGACCCCCATGGCATGCGGCATGCACGTGGGGCCCCCATGACATGCGGCATGCATGTGGGGCTCCCATGACATGCCGCATACATTTGTGGCCCCCATGACATAAGGCATGCATGTGGGGCCCCCATGACATGCGGCATGCATGTGGGACCCCCATGGCATGCGGCATGCACGTGGGGCCCCCATGACATGCGGCATGCATGTGGGGCCCCCATGACATGCCGCCTACATTTGTGGCCCCCATGACATGAGGCATGCACGTGGGGCCCCCATGACATGCGGCAAGCACGTGGGGCCCCAATGACATGCAGCATGTACGTTGGGCACCCATGACATGCGGCATGTATACATGGCCCCCATGACATGCGGCATGCATTTGGGGCCCCCATGACATGCACCATGCATGTGGGGCCCCTATGACATGCTGCATGCATTTGGGGCCCCTATGACATGCTGCATGCATTTGGGGCCCCCATGACTTGAGGCATGCATTTGGGGCCCCCATGACATGCGGCATGCATGTAGGGCCCCCAAGAAATGTGCCATGCATGTGGTGCCCCTATGACATGCGGCATGCATTTGTGGGCCCCAAGACATGTGGCATGCACGTGGGCCCCCATGACATGCTTCATGCACGTGGGGCCCCCATGATATGCGACATGCATTTGGGGCTCCCATGATTGAGGCATGCATTTTGGGCCCCCATGACATGCGGCATGCACATGGGGCCCCCAAGACATGCGGCATGCACGTGGGGCCCCATTAAATGCGGCATGCATTTAGGGCCCCCATGACATGCGGCATGCATTTGGGGCCCCCATGACATGCTGCATGCATGTGGGGCCCCTATGACATGCGGCTTGCAATTGGGGCCCTGATGACATGCGGCATGCACGTGGGGCCCCCATGACATGCTTCATGCATTTGGTGTGCCCGAGACATGCGGCATGCACGTGGGGCCCCTATGACATGCCGCATACGCTTGTGGCCCCAATGACATGCAGCATGAGTTTGGATCCCCCATGACATGTGGCATGCACGTGGGGCCTCCATGACATGAGTCATGCATTTGGGGCCGCCATGACATGCTGCATGCATTTGGGGCCCCCATAACATGCGGCATGCATTTGGGCCCCCCATGAAATGTGGCATGCATGTGGGGCCCCCATGACATGTGGCATGCATGTGGGGCCCCATGATATGCGGCATGCAGTTGGGGCCCCCAATACATGCGGCATGCACGTTGGGCACCCATGACATGCAGCATGCATTTATGGCCCCCATGACATGCGGCATGCATGTGGGCACCCATGACATGCGGCATGCACGTGGGGCCCCAATGACATGAAGCATGCATGTAGGGCCCCCATGAAATGTGCCATGCATCTTTGGCACCTATGACATGCGGCATGCATTTGTAGGCCCCAAGACATGTGGCATGCACGTGGGGCCCCTATGACATGCGGCATGCATTTGTGGGCCCCAAGACATGTTGCATGCATGTGGGGCCTCTATAACATGCGGCATGCTTGTGGGGCCCTCATGACATGCAGCATACATTTGGGGCCCCCGTGACATGCAGCATGCACGTGGGGCCCCCATGACATGCAGCATGCATTTGAATCCCCCATTACATGACGGATGCACGTGGGGCCCCCATGACATGCGGCATACATTTGGGGCCCCCATGACATGCGGAATGCCTGCGGGGCCCCCATGACATGCGGCATGCATGCTGGGCCCTCATGACATGCGGCATGAATTTGAGGCCCCCATGACATGTGGCATGCATTTGGGTCCCCATGACATGTGGCATGCATTGGGGGCCCCCATGACATGCAGCATGAATGTGGGTCCCATGACATGCGGCATGCATTTGGGTGCCCATGACATGCGGCATGCATTTGGGGCCTGCATAACATGCTGCATGCATTTGGGGTACCTAAGAGATGCGGCATGCATGTGGGACCCCTATGACATGCCGCATGCATTTGGGGCCCCCATTACATGCGGCATGCACATGGGGCACCCGTTACACGCGGCATACGCTTGGGGCCCCAATGACATGCGGCATGCGTTTGGTTCCCCCGTGACATGCGGCATGCAGGTGGCGCCCCCATGACATGAGTCATGCATTTGGGGCCCCCGTGACATGCGGCATGCACGTGGGGCCCCAATGACATGCGGCATGCATTTGGGGCACCCATGACTTGCACCATTTGGGGCCCCATGACATGTGGCATGCATGTGGGGCCCCCATGACATGTGGCATGCATTTGGGACCTGCATAACATGCTGCATGCATTTGGGTTACCTGAGACATGAGGCATGCATTTGGGGCCCCAATGACATGCGGCATGCCTGTTGGGCCCCCATGACATGCGGCATGCATTTGGGGGCCCCATGACATGCGGCATGCACGTGGGGCCCCCATGACATGCGGCATGCATTTGGGGCCCCCATGACATGCGGTATGCCTGTGGGGCCCCCATGACATGCGGCATGAATTTGGGGCCCCAATACATGCTGCATGCACGTTGGGCCCCCATGACATGTGGCATGCATTTGCGGGCCCCATGACATGTGTTATGCACGTGGGGCCCCTATGACATGCCGCATGCATTTGGGGCCCCCATGACATGCGGCATGCATGTGGGACCCCCATGACATGCGTTATGCATTTGGATCCCCCATTACATGCTGCATGCAAGTGGGGCCCCCATGACATGCCGCATACATTTGTGGCACCGTGACATGAGGCATGCACGTGGGGCCCCCATGACATGCGACAAGCACGTGGGGCCCCAATGACATGCAGCATGTACGTTGGGCACCAATGACATGCGGCATGCATTTATGGCCCCCAATACATGCGGCATACACGTGGGGCCCCCATGATATGCGGCATGCATTTGGGGCCCCATGACTTGAGGCATGCATTTTGGGCCCCCATGACATGCCGCATGCACATGGGCCCCCATGACATGCGGCATGCACGTGGGGCCCCCATTACATGCGGCATGCATTTAGGGCCCCCTTGACATGCAACATGCATTTGGGGCCCCCATGACATGCGGCATGCATGTGGGATACCATGACATGCACCATGCATGTGCGGCCCCATGATATGCGGCACGCAGTTGGGGCCCCCAATACATGCGTCATGCACGTTGGGCACCCATGACATGCGGCATGCATTTATGGCCCCCATGACATGCGGCATGCACGTGGGGCCCCTATGACATGCCGCATGCATTTGGGACCCCCATGACATGCGTCATGCATTTGGATCCCCCATGACATGCGGCATGCATGCGGGGCCCCCATGACATGCTCCATGCATGTTGGGGCCCTATGACATGCGGCATGCATTTGGGGGGCCCCATGACATGCGCAATGCATGTGGGGCCCCTATGACATGCGGCATGCAATTGGGGGGCCCCATGACATGCTGCATGCACATGGGGCCCCCATGACATGACACATACATTTGAGACCCCCGTGACATGAGGCATGCACGTGGGGCCCCCATGACATGCGGCAAGCACGTGGGGCCCCAATGACATGCAGCATGTACGTTGGGCACCCATGACATGCGGCATGGATTTATGGCCCCCATGACATGCGGCATGCATTTGTGCCCCCATGACATGCGGCAAGCACGTGGGGCCCCAATGACATGAAGCATGCACGTGGGGCCCCCATGACATGCGGAATGCCTGTGGGGCCCCAATGACATGCGGCATGCATGCGGGGCCCTCATGACATGCGGCATGCATTTGGGGCCCCCAATATATGCGGCATGCACGTGGGGCCCCCATGATATGTGGCATGCATTTGGGGCCCCAATACATGTGGCATGCACGTGGGCCCCCATGATATGCGGCATGCATTTGGGGCCCCCATGACTTAAGGCATGAATTTGGGGCCCCCATGAAATGCGCCATGCATGTGGGGCCCCTATGAAATGCTGCATGCATTTGTGGGCCCCAAGACATGCGGCATGCATGTTGGGCCCTCATGACATGCGGCATGAATTTGGGGCCCCAATACATGCGGCATGCACGTGGGGCCCCGATGACATGTGGCATGCATGTGGGGCACCCATGACATGCGCCATGCACGTGGGGCCCCTATGACATGTGGCATGCATTTGGGGGCCCCATTACATGCGGCATGCACGTGGAGCCCCCAAGACATGCGGCATGCATTTGGGGCCTGCATAACATGCTGCATGCATTTGGGGTACCTGAGACATGCGGCATGCACGTGGGGCCCCCATAAAATGCTGCATGCATTTGGAATGCCCGAGACATGCGGCATGCACGTGGGGCCCCTATGACATGCCGCATGCATTTGGGGCCCCCATGACATGCGGCATGCATTTGGATCCCTCATTCCATGCTGCATGCAAGTTTGGCCCCCATGACATGCGGCATGCATGTGGACCCCCATGACATGCGCCATGCATCTGGTGCCCCTATGACATGCGGCATGCACGTGGGACCCCCATGACATTCGGCATGTATGTGGGGCCTGCATAACATGTGGCATGCATTTGGGGGCCCCATGACATACGTCATGCATGTGGGGCCCTCATGACATGCGGCATGCATTTGGGCCCCCATGACATGCGACATGCATTTGGGGCCTGCATAACATGCTGCATGCATTTGTGGCCCCCATGATATGCGGCACGCCTTTGGGGCCACCATGACATGAGGCATGCATGTGGGGCCCCTATGAAATGAGCCATGCATGTGGGGCCCCTATGACATTCGGCATGCATTTGTGGGCCCCAAGTCATGCTGCATGCATTTGGGGCCCCCATGACATGCGGCATGCATTTAGGGCCCCAATAACATGCGGCATGCATGCGTTGCCCTCATGACATGCGGCATGCATTTGGGGCCCCCAATACATGCGGCATGCACGTGGGGCCGCCATGATATGCGGCATGCATTTGGGGCCCCCATGACTTGAGGCATGCATTTTGGGCCCCCATGACATGCGCAATGCATGTGGGGCCCCTATGACATGCGGCATGCAATTGGGGCCCCAATGACAAGCGGCATGCATGTGGGGCACCCATGACATGCGCCATGTACGTGGGGCCCCTATGACATGCGGCATGCACGTGGGGCCCTCATGACATGCAGCATGCATTTGGGGCCACTATGACATGCGGCATGCATTTGGGCCCCCATGACATGCGGCATGCATTTGGGCCCCCATGACATGCGGAAAGCACGTGGGGCCACAATGACATGAAGCATGCACGTGGGGCCCCAATGACATGAAGCATGCACGTGGGGACCCCATGACATGCGGCATGCATGTGGAGCCCCCATGACATGCGGCCTGCATTTGGGGCCCCCATGACATGAGGCATGCATGCGGGGCCCTCATGACATGCGGCATGAATTTGAGGCCCCCATGACATGCGGAATGCATTTGGGCCCCCATGACAGTCGGCATGCATTGGGGGTCCCCATGACATGCGGCATGCACGTGGGGCCCCCATGACATGAGTCATGCATTTGGGGCCGCCATGACATGAGTCATGCATTTGGGGCCGCCATGACATGCGGCATGCATTTGGGGCCCCCATGACATGCGGCATGAGTTTGGATCCCCCATGCCATGCGGCATGCATGTGGGACCCCCATGACATTCGGCATGCATTTGGGGGCCCCATGACATGCGGTATGCACGTGGAGCCCCCATGACATGCGGCATGCATGTGGGGCCCCCATGACATGCGGCATGCATTTGGGCCCCATGACATGCGGCATGCATTTGGGGCCTGCATAACATGCTGCATGCATTTGGGGTACCTGAGACATGCGTCATGCACGTGGGGCCCCAATAAAATGCTGCATGCATTTGTGATGCCCGAGACATGCGGCATGCACGTGGGGCCCCTATGACATGCCGCATGCATTTGGGGCCCCCATGACATGTGGCATGCATGTGGGACCCCCATGAGATGCGGCATGCATTTGGATCCCTCATTACATGCTGCATGCAAGTGGGGCCGCCCATGACATGCGCCATGCATGTGGGGCCTCTATAACAAGCGGCATGCTTGTGGGGCCCCCATTATATGCAGCATACATTTGGGGACCCCGTGACATGCGGCATGCACGTGGGGCCCCCATGACATGCAACATGCATTTGAATCCCCCATTACATGCGGGATGCACGTGGGGCCCCCATGACATGCGGCATGCATTTGGGGCCCCCATGACATGCGGAATTCCTTCGGGGCCCCCATGACATGTGGCATGCATGCGGGGCCCTCATGACATGCGACATGAATTTGAGGCCCCTATGACATGCGGCATGCATTTGGGCCCCCATGACATGCGGCATGCATTTGGGGACTGCATAACATGCCGCATGCATTTGGGGCCACCATGACATGAGGCATGCATGTGGGGCCCCTATGAAATGAGCCATGCATGTGGGGCCCCTATGACATTCGGCATGCATTTGTGGGCCCCAAGTCATGCTGCATGCATTTGGGGCCCCCATGACATGCGGCATGCATTTAGGGCCCCAATAACATGCGGCATGCATGCGTTGCCCTCATGACATGCGGCATGCATTTGGGGCCCCCAATACATGCGGCATGCACGTGGGGCCGCCATGATATGCGGCATGCATTTGGGGCCCCCATGACTTGAGGCATGCATTTTGGGCCCCCATGACATGCGCAATGCATGTGGGGCCCCTATGACATGCGGCATGCAATTGGGGCCCCGATGACAAGCGGCATGCATGTGGGGCACCCATGACATGCGCCATGTACGTGGGGCCCCTATGACATGCGGCATGCACGTGGGGCCCTCATGACATGCAGCATGCATTTGGGGCCACTATGACATGCGGCATGCATTTGGGCCCCCATGACATGCGGCATGCATTTGGGCCCCCATGACATGCGGAAAGCACGTGGGGCCACAATGACATGAAGCATGCACGTGGGGCCCCAATGACATGAAGCATGCACGTGGGGACCCCATGACATGCGGCATGCATGTGGAGCCCCCATGACATGCGGCCTGCATTTGGGGCCCCCATGACATGAGGCATGCATGCGGGGCCCTCATGACATGCGGCATGAATTTGAGGCCCCCATGACATGCGGAATGCATTTGGGCCCCCATGACAGTCGGCATGCATTGGGGGCCCCCATGACATGCGGCATGCACGTGGGGCCCCCATGACATGAGTCATGCATTTGGGGCCGCCATGACATGCGGCATGCATTTGGGGCCCCCATGACATGCGGCATGAGTTTGGATCCCCCATGCCATGCGGCATGCATGAGGGACCCCCATGACATTCGGCATGCATTTGGGGCCCCCATGACATGCGGTATGCACGTGGAGCCCCCATGACATGCGGCATGCATGTGGGGCCCCCATGACATGCGGCATGCATTTGGGCCCCATGACATGCGGCATGCATTTGGGGCCTGCATAACATGCTGCATGCATTTGGGGTACCTGAGACATGCATCATGCACGTGGGGCCCCAATAAAATGCTGCATGCATTTGGGATGCCCGAGACATGCGGCATGCACGTGGGGCCCCTATGACATGCCGCATGCATTTGGGGCCCCCATGACATGCGGCATGCATGTGGGACCCCCATGAGATGCGGCATGCATTTGGATCCCTCATTACATGCTGCATGCAAGTGGGGCCGCCCATGACATGCGCCATGCATGTGGGGCCTCTATAACATGCGGCATGCTTGTGGGGCCCCCATTATATGCAGCATACATTTGGGGACCCCGTGACATGCGGCATGCACGTGGGGCCCCCATGACATGCAACATGCATTTGAATCCCCCATTACATGCGGGATGCACGTGGGGCCCCCATGACATGCGGCATGCATTTGGGGCCCCCATGACATGCGGAATTCCTTCGGGGCCCCCATGACATGTGGCATGCATGCGGGGCCCTCATGACATGCGACATGAATTTGAGGCCCCTATGACATGCGGCATGCATTTGGGCCCCCATGACATGCGGCATGCATTTGGGGACTGCATAACATGCCGCATGCATTTGGGACCCCCATTACATGCGGCATGCACGTGGGGCCAACATAAAATGCTGCATGCATTTGGGATGCCCGAGACATGCGGCATGCACGTGGGGCCCCTATGACATGACGCATGCATTTTGGGCCCCCATGAAATGCGGCATGCATGTGGGGCCCCCATGACATGCGCCATGCATGTGGGGCCTCTATAACATGCGGCATGCTTGTGGGGCCCCCATTATATGCAGCATACATTTGGGGACCCCGTGACATGCGGAATTCCTGCGGGGCCCCCATGACATGCGGCATGCATGCGGGGCCCTCATGACATGCGACATGAATTTGAGGCCCCCATGACATGCGGCATGCATTTGGACCCCCATGACATGTGGCATGCATTTGGGGACTGCATAACATGCCGCATGCATTTGGGGCCCCCATTACATGCGGCATGCACGTGGGGGCCCCATGAAATGCGCCATGCATGTGGGGCCCCTATGGCATGCATTTGTGGGCTCCAACACATGCGGCATTCATTTGGGGCACCCATGACATGCACCATGCACGTGGGGCCCCTATGACATGTGGCATGCATTTGGGGGCCTCATTACATGCGGCATGCACGTGGAGACCCCCATGACATGCGGCATTCATTTGAATCCCCCATTACATGCGGCATGCATGTGGGGACCCCATGACATGCAGCATGCATTTGGGGCCCCCATGACATGCGGAATGCCTGCGGGGCCCCCATGACATGCGGCATGCATGCGGGGCCCTCATGACATGCGGCATGAATTTGGGGCCGCCAATACATGCGGCATGTACGTTGGGCATTTATGGAACCCATGACATGCGGCTAGCATTTGGACCCCCATTACATGCGGCATGCATGTGGGCCTCCCATGACATGCGGCATGCATTTGGGGGCCCCATGACATGCGGCATGCATGTGGGACCCCATGACATGCGGCATGCATTTGGGGCCCCCATGACATGTGGTATGCCTGCGGGGACCCCATGACATGCAGCATGCATGCGGGGCCCTCATGACATGCGGCATGAATTTGGGGCCCCCAATAAATGCGGCATGCACGTGAGGCCCGCGTGATATGCGGCATGGATTTGGGGCCCCCATGACTTGAGGCGTGCTTTTGGGGCCTCCATGACATGTGGCATGCATGTGGTGCCCTATGAAATGCGGCATGCATTTATGGAACCCATGACATGCAGCAAGCATTTGGGCCCCCATGAAATGCGGCATGCATGTGGGGCCCCCATGATATGCGGCATGCATTTGGGGCCCCGATGACATGCGGCTTGCATTTGGGGTACCTGAGACATGCGGCATGCATTTGGGGGCCCCATTACATGCGGCATGCACATGGGGCCCCCATGACATGAGTCATGCATTTGGGGCCGCCATGACATGCGGCATGCATTTGGGGCCCCCATGACATGCGGCTTGAGTTTGGATCCCCCATGACATGCGGCATGCACGTGGGGCCCCCATGACATGCGGCATGCATTTGGGCCCCCCATGACATGCGGCATGCATGTGGGACCCCCATAACATGCAGCATGCATGCGGGGCTCTCATGACATGCGGCATACATTTGGGGCCCCCAATATATGCGGCATGAACGTGGGGCCCCCATGATATGTGGCATGCATTTGGGGCCCCCATGACATGCGGCATGCATGTGGAGCCCCCATGACATGCGGCATGCATGTGGGGCCCCATGACATGCAGCATGCACGTGGGGCCCCCATGACATGTGGAATGCATGTGAGGCCCCCATGACATGCGGCATACGCTTGGGGCCCCAATGACATGCGGCATGCGTTTGGGTCCCCCATGACATGCGACATGCATGTGGAGCCCCCATGACATGCGGCCTGCATTTGGGGCCCCCATGACATGCGGCATGCACGTGGGGCCCCCATGACATGCAACATGCATTTGGGGCCCCCATGTCCTGCGGAATGCACGTGAGGCCCCCTTGACATGTGAAATGCATGTGGGGCCCCCATGACATGTGGAATGCCTGCGGGGCACCCATGACATGCGGCATACATGCGGGGCCCCCATGATATGCGGCATGCATTTGGGGCCCCTATGACTTGAGGCATGCATTTGGGGCCCCCATGACATGCAGCATGTATGTCGGGACTCATGAAATGCGCCATGCATGTGGGCTCCTATGACATGCGGCATGCACGTGGGGCCCCTATGACATGTGGCATGCATTTGGGGGCCCCATTACATGCGGCATGCACGTGGAGTCCCCATGACAAGCGGCATGAATTTGAGGCCCCCATGACATGCGGAATGCATTTGGGCCCCCATGACAGTCGGCATGCATTGGGGGCCCCCATGACATGCGGCATGCACGTGGGGCCCCCATGACATGAGTCATGCATTTGGGGCCCCAATACATGCGGCATGCATGTGGGGCCCCTATGACATGTGGCATGCATTTGGGGGCCCCATTACATGCGGCATGCACGTGGAGCCCCCAAGACATGCGGCATGCATTTGGGGCCTGCATAACATGCTGCATGCATTTGGGGTACCTGAGACATGCGGCATGCACGTGGGGCCCCCATAAAATGCTGCATGCATTTGGAATGCCCGAGACATGCGGCATGCACGTGGGGCCCCTATGACATGCCGCATGCATTTGGGGCCCCCATGACATGCGGCTTGCATTTGGATCCCTCATTCCATGCTGCATGCAAGTTTGGCCCCCATGACATGCGGCATGCATGTGGACCCCCATGACATGCGCCATGCATCTGGTGCCCCTATGACATGCGGCATGCACGTGGGACCCCCATGACATTCGGCATGTATGTGGGGCCTGCATAACATGTGGCATGCATTTGGGGGCCCCATGACATACGTCATGCATGTGGGGCCCTCATGACATGCGGCATGCATTTGGGCCCCCATGACATGCGGCATGCATTTGGGGCCTGCATAACATGCTGCATGCATTTGTGGCCCCCATGATATGCGGCACGCCTTTGGGGCCACCATGACATGAGGCATGCATGTGGGGCCCCTATGAAATGAGCCATGCATGTGGGGCCCCTATGACATTCGGCATGCATTTGTGGGCCCCAAGTCATGCTGCATGCATTTGGGGCCCCCATGACATGCGGCATGCATTTAGGGCCCCCATAACATGCGGCATGCACGTGGGGCCGCCATGACATGCGGCATGCATTTGGGGCCCCCATGACTTGAGGCATGCATTTTGGGCCCCCATGACATGCGCAATGCATGTGGGGCCCCTATGACATGCGGCATGCAATTGGGGCCCCGATGACAAGCGGCATGCATGTGGGGCACCCATGACATGCGCCATGTACGTGGGGCCCCTATGACATGCGGCATGCACGTGGGGCCCTCATGACATGCAGCATGCATTTGGGGCCACTATGACATGCGGCATGCATTTGGGCCCCCATGCATGCGGCATGCATTTGGGCCCCCATGACATGCGGAAAGCACGTGGGGCCCCAATGACATGAAGCATGCACGTGGGGCCCCAATGACATGAAGCATGCACGTGGGGCCCCCATGACATGCGGCATGCATGTGGAGCCCCCATGACATGCGGCCTGCATTTGGGGCCCCCATGACATGAGGCATGCATGCGGGGCCCTCATGACATGCAGCATGAATTTGGGGCCCCCATGACATGCGGAATGCATTTGGGCCCCCATGACAGTCGGCATGCATTGGGGGCCCCCATGACATTCGGCATGCACGTGGGGCCCCCATGACATGAGTCATGCATTTGGGGCCGCCATGACATGTGGCATGCATTTGGGGCCCCCATGACATGCGGCATGAGTTTGGATCCCCCATGCCATGCGGCATGCATGTGGGACCCCCATGACATTCGGCATGCATTTGGGGCCCCCATGACATGAGGCATGCATGCGGGGCCCTCATGACATGCGGCATGAATTTGAGGCCCCCATGACATGCGGAATGCATTTGGGCCCCCATGACAGTCGGCATGCATTGGGGGCCCCCATGACATGCGGCATGCACGTGGGGCCCCCATGACATGAGTCATGCATTTGGGGCCGCCATGACATGTGGCATGCATTTGGGCCCCAATGACATGCGGCATGAGTTTGGATCCCCCATGCCATGCGGCATGCATGTGGGACCCCCATGACATTCGGCATGCATTTGGGGCCCCCATGACATGCGGTATGCATTTGGGGCCTGCATAACATGCTGCATGCATTTGGGGTACCTGAGACATGCGGCATGCACGTGGGGCCCCAATAAAATGCTGCATGCATTTGGGATGCCCGAGACATGCGGCATGCACGTGGGGCCCCTATGACATGCCGCATGCATTTGGGGCCCCCATGACATGCGGCATGCATGTGGGACTACCATGAGATGCGGCATGCATTTGGATCCCTCATTACATGCTGCATGCAAGTGGGGCCGCCCATGACATGCGCCATGCATGTGGGGCCTCTATAACATGCGGCATGCTTGTGGGGCCTCCATTATATGCAGCATACATTTGGGGACCCCGTGACATGCGGCATGCACGTGGGGCCCCCATGACATGCAACATGCATTTGAATCCCCCATTACATGCGGGATGCACGTGGGGCCCCCATGACATGCGGCATGCATTTGGGGCCCCCATGACATGCGGAATTCCTTCGGGGCCCCCATGACATGTGGCATGCATGCGGGGCCCTCATGACATGCGACATGAATTTGAGGCCCCTATGACATGCGGCATGCATTTGGGCCCCCATGACATGCGGCATGCATTTGGGGACTGCATAACATGCCGCATGCATTTGGGGCCCCCATTACATGCGGCATGCACGTGGGCCCCCATAAAATGCTGCATGCATTTGGGATGCCCGAGACATGCGGCATGCACGTGGGGCCCCTATGACATGACGCATGCATTTTGGGCCCCCATGAAATGCGGCATGCATTTGGATCCCTCATTCCATGCTGCATGCAAGTTTGGCCCCCATGACATGCGGCATGCTTGTGGGGCCCCCATAAAATGCTGCATGCATTTGGAATGCCCGAGACATGCGGCATGCACGTGGGGCCCCTATGACATGCCGCATGCATTTGGGGCCCCATGACATGCGGCATGCATTTGGATCCCTCATTCCATGCTGCATGCAAGTTTGGCCCCCATGACATGCGGCATGCATGTGGACCCCCATGACAAGCGCCATGCATCTGGTGCCCCTATGACATGCGGCATGCATGTGGGACCCCCATGACATTCGGCATGTATGTGGGGCCTGCATAAAATGTGGCATGCATTTGGGGGCCCCATGACATACGTCATGCATGTGGGGCCCTCATGACATGCGGCATGCATTTGGGCCCCCATGACATGCGGCATGCATTTGGGGCCTGCATAACATGCTGCATGCATTTGTGGCCCCCATGATATGCGGCACGCCTTTGGGGCCACCATGACATGAGGCATGCATGTGGGGACCCTATGAAATGAGCCATGCATGTGGGGCCCCTATGACATTCGGCATGCATTTAGGGCCCCCATAACATGCGGCATGCATGCGTTGCCCTCATGACATGCGGCATGCATTTGGGGCCCCCAATACATGCGGCATGCACGTGGGGCCGCCATGATATGCGGCATGCATTTGGGGCCCCCATGACTTGAGGCATGCATTTAGGGCCCCCATAACATGCGGCATGCATGCGTTGCCCTCATGACATGCGGCATGCATTTGGGGCCCCCAATACATGCGGCATGCACGTGGGGCCGCCGTGATATGCTGCATGCATTTGGGGCCCCCTTGACATGCGGCATGCATTTAGGGCCCCCATAACATGCGGCATGCATGCGTTGCCCTCATGACATGCGGCATGCATTTGGGGCCCCCAATACATGCGGCATGCACGTGGGGCCGCCATGATATGCGGCATGCATTTGGGGCCCCCATGACTTGAGGCATGCATTTTGGGCCCCCATGACATGCGCAATGCATGTGGGGCCCCTATGACATGCGGCATGCAATTGGGGCCCCGATGACAAGCGGCATGCATGTGGGGCACCCATGACATGCGCCATGTACGTGGGGCCCCTATGACATGCGGCATGCACGTGGGGCCCTCATGACATGCAGCATGCATTTGGGGCCACTATGACATGCGGCATGCATTTGGGCCCCCATGACATGCGGCATGCATTTGGGCCCCCATGACATGCGGAAAGCACGTGGGGCCCCAATGACATGAAGCATGCACGTGGGGCCCCAATGACATGAAGCATGCACGTGGGGCCCCCATGACATGCGGCATGCATGTGGAGCCCCCATGACATGCGGCCTGCATTTGGGGCCCCCATGACATGAGGCATGCATGCGGGGCCCTCATGACATGCGGCATGCATTTGGGGCCCCCATGACATGCGGCATGAGTTTGGATCCCCCATGCCATGCGGCATGCATGTGGGACCCCCATGACATTCGGCATGCATTTGGGGCCCCCATGACATGAGGCATGCATGCGGGGCCCTCATGACATGCGGCATGAATTTGAGGCCCCCATGACATGCGGAATGCATTTGGGCCCCCATGACAGTCGGCATGCATTGGGGGCCCCCATGACATGCGGCATGCACGTGGGGCCCCCATGACATGAGTCATGCATTTGGGGCCGCCATGACATGTGGCATGCATTTGGGCCCCAATGACATGCGGCATGAGTTTGGATCCCCCATGCCATGCGGCATGCATGTGGGACCCCCATGACATTCGGCATGCATTTGGGGCTCCCATGACATGCGGTATGCACGTGGAGCCCCCATGACATGCGGCATGCATGTGGGGCCCCCATGACATGCGGCATGCATTTGGGCCCCATGACATGCGGCATGCATGTGGGGCCTCTATAACATGCGGCATGCTTGTGGGGCCCCCATTATATGCAGCATACATTTAGGGACCCCGTGACATGCGGCATGCACGTGGGGCCCCCATGACATGCAACATGCATTTGAATCCCCCAATACATGCGGGATGCACGTGGGGCCCCCATGACATGCGGCATGCATTTGGGGACTGCATAACATGCCGCATGCATTTGGGGCCCCCATTACATGCGGCATGCACGTGGGACCCCCATAAAATGCTGCATGCATTTGGGATGCCCGAGACATGCGGCATGCACGTGGGGCCCCTATGACATGACGCATGCATTTTTCGCCCCCATGAAATGCGGCATGCATGTGGGCCCCCCATGACATGCGCCATGCATGTGGGGCCTCTATAACATGCGGCATGCTTGTGGGGCCCCCATTATATGCAGCATACATTTGGGGACCCCGTGACATGCGGAATTCCTGCGGGGCCCCCATGACATGCGGCATGCATGCGGGGCCCTCATGACATGCGACATGAATTTGAGGCCCCCATGACATGCGGCATGCATTTGGGCCCCCATGACATGCGGCATGCATTTGGGGACTGCATAACATGCCGCATGCATTTGGGGCCCCCATTACATGCGGCATGCACGTGGGGCCCCCATGAAATGCGCCATGCATGTGGGGCCCCTATGGCATGCATTTGTGGGATCCAACACATGCGGCATTCATTTGGGGCACCCATGACATGCACCATGCACGTGGGGCCCCTATGACATGTGGCATGCATTTGGGGGCCTCATTACATGCGGCATGCATTTGGGGCCCCCATGACATGCGGAATGCCTGCGGGGCCCCCATGACATGCGGCATGCATGCGGGGCCCTCATGATATGCGGCATGAATTTGGGGCCGCCAATACATGCGGCATGTACGTTGGGCATTTATGGAACCCATGACATGCGGCTAGCATTTGGGCCCCCATTACATGCGGCATGCATGTGGGGCCCCCATGACATGCGGCATGCATTTGGGGCCCCCATGACATGTGGAATGCCTGCGGGGACCCCATGACATGCAGCATGCATGCGGGGCCCTCATGACATGCGGCATGAATTTGGGGCCCCCAATAAATGCGGCATGCACGTGAGGCCCGCGTGATATGCGGCATGGATTTGGGGCCCCCATGACTTGAGGCGTGCTTTTGGGGCCTCCATGACAAGTGGCATGCATGTGGTGCCCTATGAAATGCGGCATGCATGCGGGGCCCTCATGACATGCGGCATGAATTTGGGGCCCCCAATACATGCGGCATGCACAGTGGGCCCCCATGACATGCGGCATGCATTTATGGAACCCATGACATGCAGCAAGCATTTGGGCCCCCATGAAATGCGGCATGCGTGTGGGGCCCCCATGATATGCGGCATGCATTTGGGGCCCCCATGACATGCGGCTTGCATTTGGGGTACCTGAGACATGCGGCATGCATTTGGGGCCCCCATTACATGCGGCATGCACATGGGGCCCCCATGACATGAGTCATGCATTCGGGGCCGCCATGACATGCGGCATGCATTTGGGGCCCCCATGACATGCGGCATGAGTTTGGATCCCCCATGACATGCGGCATGCACGTGGGGCCCCCATGACATGAGTCATGCATTTGGGGCCGCCATGACATGCGGCATGCATTTGGGGCCCCCATGACATGCGGCATGCATGTGGGACCCCTATAACATGCAGCATGCATGCTGGGCGCTCATGACATGCGGCATACATTTGGGGCCCCCAATATATGCGGCAAGAACGTGGGGCCCCCATGATATGTGGCATGCATTTGGGGCCCCCATGACATGCGGCATGCATGTGGAGCCCCCATGACATGCGGCATGCATGTGGGGCCCCATGACATGCAGCATGCACGTGGGGCCCCCATGACATGTGGAATGCACGTGAGGCCCCCATGACATGCGGCATACGCTTGGGGCCCCAATGACATGCGGCATGCGTTTGGGTCCCCCATGACATACGACATGCATGTGGAGCCCCCATGACATGCGGCCTGCATTTGGGGCCCCCATGACCTGCGACATGCATTTGGGGCCCCCATGACATGTGGAATGCCTGCGGGGCCCCCATGACATGCGGCATGCATGCGGGGCCCCCATGATATGCGGCATGCATTTGGGGCCCCTATGACTTGAGGCATGCATTTGGGGCCCCCATGACATGCGGCATGTATGTGGGGACTCATGAAATGCGCCATGCATGTGGGCTCCTATGACATGCGGCATGCACGTGGGGCCCCTATGACATGTGGCATGCATTTGGGGGCCCCATTACATGCGGCATGCACGTGGAGTCCCCATGACAAGCGGCATGCATTTGGGGCCCCCATGACATGCGGCATGCATGTGGGGACCCCATGACATGTGGCATGCATGTGGGGACCCCATGACATGCGGCATGCATTTGGGTACCCCATGACATGCGGCATGCATTTGGGTGCCACATGACATGCGGCATGCATTTGGGCCCCAATGACATGCGGCATGCATTTGGATCCCCCATTACATGCGGCATGCACGTGGGGCCCCCATGACAAGCGGCATGCATTTGGGGCCCCCATGACATGTGGCATGCATGTGGGGCCCCAATGACATGCGGCATGCATGTGGGACCCCCATGACATGCGGCATGCATTTGAATCCCCCATTACATGCGTCATGCACGTGGGCCCCCATGACATGCGGCATGCATTTGGGGCACCCATGACATGCGGAATGCCTTCGGGGCCCCCATGACATGCGACATGCATTTGGGACCCCCATGACATGCGGCATGCATTTGGATCCCCCATTACATGCTGCATGCACGTGGGGCCCCCATGACATGTGGCATGCATTTGGGGCCCCCATGTCATGCGTAATGCACGTGAGGCCACCTTGACATGCGGAATGCATGTGGGGCCCCCATGACATGCGGCATGCATGTGGGGACCCCATGACATGCGGCATGCATTTGGGTGCCCCATGACATGCGGCATGCATGTGGGGCCCCCATGACATGCGGCATGCATGTGGGACCCCCATGACATGCGGCATGCATTTGAATCCCCCATTACATGCGGCATGCACGTGGGGCCCCCATGACATGCGGCATGCATTTGGGGCACCCATGACATGCGGAATGCCTGCGGGGCCCCCCATGACATGCAACATGCATGTGGGGCCCTCATGACATGCGGCATGAATTTGGGTCCCCCAATACATGTGGCATGCACGTGGGGCCCCCATGATATGAGGCATGCATTTGGGGCCCCATTACATGCGGCATGCACGTGGAGCCCCCAAGACATGCGGTATGCATTTGGGGCCCCATGACATGCGCCATGCATGTGGGGCCCCGATGACATGCGGCATGCATGTGGCCCCTATGACATTCTGCATGCATTTGGGGCCCCTTTGACATGCGGAATACCTGCGGGACCCCCATGACATGCGGCATCCATTTGGGGTACCTGAGACATGCGGCATGCACGTGGGGCCCCATGACATGCTGCATGCATTTGGTGTGCCAGAGACATGTGGCATGCACGTGGGGCCCCTATGACATGCCGCATGCATTTGGGGCCCCCATTACATGCGGCATGCACATGGGGCCCCCATGACATGCGGCATACGCTTGTGGCCCCAATGACATGCGGCATGCGTTTGGGTTTCCCATGAAATGCGGCATGCACGTGGGGCCCCCATGACATGCGGCATGCATTTGGGGCACCCATGACATGCGGAATGCCTGCGGGGCCCCCATGACATGCAACATGCATGTGGGGCCCTCATGACATGCAGCATGAATTTGGGGCCCCCAATACATGTGGCATGCACGTGGGGCCCCCATGATATGAGGCATGCATTTGGGGCCCCATTACATGCGGCATGCACGTGGAGCCCCCAAGACATGCAGCATGCATTTGGGGCCCCCATGACATGCGGAATGCAATTGGGCCCCCATGACATGTGGCATGCATTTGGGGCCTGCATAACATGCTGCATGCTTTTGGGGTACCTGAGACATGAGGCATGCATTTGGGGCCCCAATGACATGCGGCATGCCTGTTGGGCCCCCATGACATGCGGCATGCATTTGGGGGCCCCATGACATGTGTTATGCACGTGGGGCCCCTATTACATGCCGCATGCATTTGGGGCCCCCATGACATGCGGCATGCATGTGGGACCCCCATGACATGCGTTATGCATTTCGATCCCCCATTACATGCTGCATGCAAGTGGGGCCCCCATGACATGCCGCATACATTTGTGGCACCGTGACATGAGGCATGCACGTGGGGCCCCCATGACATGCGACAAGCACATGGGGCCCCAATGACATGCAGCATGTACGTTGGGCACCCATGACATGCGGCATGCATTTATGGCCCCCATGACATGCGGCATGCATTTGGGGCCCCCATGACTTGAGGCAAGCATGTGGGGCCCCCATGACATGTACCATGCATGTGGGGCCCCTATGACATGCTGCATGCATTTGGGGCCCCCATGATATGCGGCACGCATTTGGGGAACCCATGACATGAGGCATGCATGTGGGGCCCCCATTAAATGAGCCATGCATGTGGGGACCCTATGACATGCGGCATGCATTTGTGGGCCCCAAGATATGCTGCATGCATTTGGGGGGCCCCATGACATGCAGCATGCACGTGGGGCCCCCATGAAATGCGGCATGCATTTGGGGCCCCCATGACATGCGGCATGCATTTATGGCCCCCATGACATGCGGCATGCATGCGGCGCCCTCATGACATGCGGCATGCATTTGGGGCCCCCAATACATGCGGCATGCACGTGGGGCCCCCATGACATGCGGCATGCATGTGGGACACCATGACATGCACCATGCATGTGGGGCCCCATGATATGCGGCATGCAGTTGGGGCCCCCAATACATGCGGCATGCACGTTGGGCACCCATGACATGCGGCATGCATTTATGGCCCCCATGACATGCGGCATGCATTTGGGCCCCCATGACATGCGGCATGCATGTGGGGCCCCCATGACATGCGGCATGCATTTGCGGGCCCCATGACATGTGTTATGCACGTGGGGCCCCTATGACATGCCGCATGCATTTGGGACCCCCATGACATGCGTCATGCATTTGGATCCCCCATGACATGCGGCATGCATGCGGGGCCCCCATGACATGCTCCATGCATGTTGGGCCCCTATGACATGCGGCATGCATTTGGGGGGCCCCATGACATGCGCAATGCATGTGGGGCCCCTATGACATGCGGCATGCAATTGGGGCCCCGATGACAAGCGGCATGCATGTGGGGCACCCATGACATGCGCAATGTACGTGGGGCCCCTATGACATGCGGCATGCATGCGGGGCCCCCATGACATGCTCCATGCATGTTGGGCCCCTATGACATGCGGCATGCATTTGGGGGGCCCCATGACATGCGGCATGCACGTGGGGCCCCCATGACATGACACATACATTTGTGGCCCCCGTGACATGAGGCATGCACGTGGGGCCCCCATGACATGCGGCAAGCACGTGGGGCCCCAATGACATGCAGCATGTACGTTGGGCACCCATGACATGCGGCATGCATTTATGGCCCCCATGACATGCGGCATGCATTTGGGCCCCCATGACATGCGGCAAGCACGTGGGGCCCCAATGACATGAAACATGCACGTGGGGCCCCCATGACATGCGGAATGCCTGTGGGGCCCCAATGACATGCGGCATGCATGCGGGGCGCTCATGACATGCGGCATGCATTTGGGGCCCCCAATATATGCGGCATGCACGTGGGGCCCCCATGATATGTGGCATGCATTTGGGGCCCCCATGACTTGAGGCATGCATTTGTGGGCCCCAAGACATGTGGCATGCACGTGGGGCCCCCATGACATGCTGCATGCATTTGTGGCCGCCATGATATGTGGCACGCATTTGGGCCCCATGACATGCGGCAAGCACGTGGGGCCCCAATGACATGCAGCATGCACGTGGGGCCCCCATGACATGCGGAATGCATGTGAGGCCCGCATGAAATGTGGCATGCATTTGGGGCCCCCATGACATGCGGAATGCCTGCGGGGCCCCCATGACATGCGGCATACATGTGGGGCACCATGACATTCGCCATGCATGTGGGGCCCCTATTACATGCGGCATGCAATTGGGGCCCCATGACATGCGGCATGCACGTGGGGCCCCCATGAAATGCGGCATGCATTTGTGTCCCCCATGACATGCGGAATGCCTGCGGGGCCCCATGACATGCGCCATGCATGTGGGGCCCCTATTACATGCGGCATGCAATTGGGGCCCCATGACATGCAGCATGCATGCGGTGCCCTCATGACATGCGGCATGCATTTGGGGCCCCAATACATGCGGCATGCACGTGGGCCCCCATGAAATGCGCCATGCATGTGGGGCCCCTATGAAATGCTGCATGCATTTGTGGGCCCCAAGACATGCGGCATGCTTGTTGGGCCCTCATGACATGCGGCATGAATTTGGGGCCCCAATACATGCGGCATGCACGTGGGGCCCCGATGACATGTGGCATGCAAGTGGGGCACCCATGACATGCGCCATGCATGTGGGGCCCCTATGACATGTGGCATGCATTTGGGGGCCCCATTACATGCGGCATGCACGTGGAGCCCCCAAGACATGCGGCATGCATTTGGGGCCTGCATAACATACTGCATGCATTTGGGGTACCTGAGACATGCGGCATGCACGTGGGGCCCCCATAAAATGCTGCATGCATTTGGAATGCCCCAGACATGCGGCATGCACGTGGGGCCCCTATGACATGCCGCATGCATATGGGGCCCCCATGACATGCGGCATGCATTTGGATCCCTCATTCCATGCTGCATGCAAGTTTGGCCCCCATGACATGCGCCATGCATCTGGTGCCCATATGACATGCGGCATGCACGTGGGACCCCCATGACATTCGGCATGTATGTGGGGCCCCTATGACATGCTGCATGCACGTGGGACCCCCATGACATTTGGCATGCATTTGGGGCCCCCATGACATGTGGAATGCCTGCGGGGCCCCCATGACATGCGGCATGCATGCGGTGGCCTCATGATATGCGGCATGAATTTGGGGGGCCCAATATATGCAGCATGCACGTGGGACCCCCATGATATGCGCCGTGCATGTGGGGCCCCTATGACATTCGGCATGCATTTGTGGGCCCCAAGACATGTGGCATGCATTTGGGGGGCCCCATGACATACGTCATGCATGTGGGGCCCTCATGACATGCGGCATGCATTCGGGCCCCCATGACATGCGGCATGCATTTGGGGCCTGCATAACATGCTGCATGCATTTGGGGTACCTGAGACATGCGGCATGCACGTGGCCCCCCATAAAATACTGCATGCATTTGGGATGCCCGAGACATGCGGCATGCACCTGGGGCCCCCATTTGGGGCCCCCATGACATGCGGCATGCATGTGGGACCCCCATGAGATGCAGCATGCATCTCGATCCCTCATTACATGCTGCATGCAAGTGGGGCCCCCCATGACATGCGGCATGCATGTGGGACCCCCATGACATGCTGCATGCATTTGTGGCCCCCATGATATGCGGCACGCCTTTGGGGCCACCATGACATGAGGCATGCATGTGGGGCCCCTATGAAATGAGCCATGCATGTGGGGCCCCTATGACATTCGGCATGCATTTGTGGGCCCCAAGTCATGCTGCATGCATTTGGGGCCCCCATGACATGCGGCATGCATTTAGGGCCCCCATAACATGCGGCATGCATGCATTGCCCTCATGACATGCGGCATGCATTTGGGGCCCCCAATACATGCGGCATGCACGTGGGGCCACCATGATATGCGGCATGCATTTGGGGCCCCCATGACTTGAGGCATGCATTTTGGGCCCCCATGACATGCGCAATGCATGTGGGGCCCCTATGACATGCGGCATGCAATTGGGGCCCCGATGACAAGCGGCATGCATGTGGGGCACCCATGACATGCGCCATGTACGTGGGGCCCCTATGACATGCGGCATGCACGTGGGGCCCTCATGACATGCAGCATGCATTTGGGGCCACTATGACATGCGGCATGCATTTGGGCCCCCATGACATGCGGCATGCATTTGGGCCCCCATGACATGCGGAAAGCACGTGGGGCCCCAATGACATGAAGCATGCACGTGGGGCCCCAATGACATGAAGCATGCACGTGGGGCCCCCATGACATGCGGCATGCATGTGGAGCCCCCATGACATGCGGCCTGCATTTGGGGCCCCCATGACATGCGGCATGCATGCGGGGCCCTCATGACATGCGGCATGAATTTGAGGCCCCCATGACATGAGTCATGCATTTGGGGCCGCCATGACATGCGGCATACATTTGGGGCCCCCATGACATGCGGCATGCATTTGGGGCCTGCATAACATGCTGCATGCATTTGGGGTACCTGAGACATGCGGCATGCACGTGGGGCCCCAATAAAATGCTGCATGCATTTGGGATGCCCGAGACATGCGGCATGCACGTGGGGCCCCTATGACATGCCGCATGCATTTGGGGCCCCCATGACATGCGGCATGCACGTGGAGACCCCCATGACATGCGGCATTCATTTGGATCCCTCATTACATGCTGCATGCAAGTGGGGCCGCCCATGACATGCGCCATGCATGTGGGGCCTCTATAACATGCGGCATGCTTGTGGGGCCCCCATTACATGCGGGATGCACGTGGGGCCCCCATGACATGCGGCATGGATTTGGGGCCCCCATGACATGCGGAATTCCTTCGGGGCTCCCATGACATGTGGCATGCATGCGGGGCCCTCATGACATGCGACATGAATTTGAGGCCCCTATGACATGCGGCATGCATTTGGGCCCCCATGACATGCGGCATGCATTTGGGGACTGCATAACATGCCGCATGCATTTGGGGCCCCCATTACATGCGGCATGTACGTGGGGCCCCATGAAATGCGCCATGCATGTGGGGCCCCTATGACATGCGGCATGCATTTGTGGGCTCCAACACATGCGGCATTCATTTGGGGCACCCATGACATGCACCATGCATGTGGGGCCCCTATGACGTGGAGCATGCATTTGGGGGCCTCATTATATGCGGCATGCACGTGGAGACCCCCATGACATACGGCATTCATTTGAATCCCCCATTACATGCGGCATGCACGTGGGGCCCCCATGACATGCGGCATGCATTTGGGGCCCCCATGACATGCGGAATGCCTGCGGGGCCCCCATGACATGCGGCATGCATGCGGGGCCCTCATGACATGCGGCATGAATTTGGGGCCGCCAATACATGCGGCATGTACGTTGGGCATTTATGGAACCCATGACATGCGGCTAGCATTTGGGCCCCCATTACATGCGGCATGCATGTGGGCCCCCCGTGACATGCGGCATGCATTTGGGGGCCCCATGACATGCGGCATGCATGCGGGGCCCTCATGACATGCGGCATGAATTTGGGGCCCCCAATAAATGCGGCATGCACGTGAGGCCCGCGTGATATGCGGCATGGATTTGGGGCCCCCATGACTTGAGGCGTGCTTTTGGGGCCTCCATGTCATGTGGCATGCATGTGGTGCCCTATGAAATGCGGCATGCATGCGGGGCCCTCATGACATGCGGCATGAATTTGGGGCCCCCAATACATGCGGCATGCACAGTGGGCCCCCATGACATGCGGCATGCATTTATGGAACCCATGACATGCAGCAAGCATTTGGGCCCCCATGAAATGCGGCATGCATGTGGGGCCCCCATGATATGCGGCATGCATTTGGGGCCCCGATGACATGCGGCATGCATGTGTGGCCCCCTTGACATGCGACATTAATTTGGGGCCCCCATGACATGCGGCATGCATGTGGGGCTCCCATGACATGCGGCATGCATTTGGGGCCTCCATGACATGCGTCATGCATGTGGGGCCCCCATGACATGCGCCATGCATGTGGGGCCCCTATGACATGCGGCATGCATTTGGGGCCCCGATGACATGCGGCATGCATGTGGGGCACCCATGACTTGCGCCATGCACGTGGGGCCCCTTTGACATGCGCCATGCATTTGGGGGCCCCATTACATGCGGCATGCATGTGGAGCCCCCATGACATGCGGCATGCATTTGGGGCCCGCATGACATGCGGCATGCGTGTGGGGCCCCCATGGCATGCGGCATGCATTTGGGCCCCCATTACATGATGCATGCATTTGGGGTACCTGAGACATGCGGCATTCATTTGGGGCCCCCATTACATGCGGCATGCACATGGGGCCCCAATGACATGAGTCATGCATTTGTGGCCGCCATGGCATGCGGCATGCATTTGGGGCCCCTATGACATGCGGCATGAGTTTGGATCCCCCATGACATGCGGCATGCACGTGGGGCCCCCATGACATGAGTCATGCATTTGGGGCCGCCATGACATGCGGCATGCATTTGGGGCCCCCATGACATGCGGCATGCATGTGGGACCCCCATAACATGCTGCATGCATTTGGATCCCCCCTTACATGCGGCATGCACGTGTGGCCCCCATGCGGCATCCATTTGGGGCCTGCATAACATGCTGCATGCATTTGGGGAACCTGAGACATGCGGCATGCACGTGGGGCCCCATGACATGCTGCATGCATTTGGTGTGCCAGAGACATGTGGCATGCAGGTGGGGCCCCTATGACATGCCGCATGCATTTGGGGCCCCCATTACATGCGACATGCACATGGGGCCCCCATGACATGCGGCATACGCTTGGGGCCCCAATGACATGCGGCATGCGTTTGGGTTTCCCATGAAATGCGGCATGCACGTGGGGCCCCCATGACATGCGGCATGCATTTGGGGCACCCATGACATGCGCAATGCCTGCGGGGCCCCCATGACATGCAACATGCATGTGGGGCCCTCATGACATGCGGCATGAATTTGTGGGCCCCAAGACATGTGGCATGCACGTGGGACCCCCATGACATGCTGCATGCATTTGTGGCCCCCATGATATGCGGCACGCATTTGGGGCCCCCAAGACATGCGGCATGCACGTGGGCCGAACATTAAATGTGGCATGCATTTAGGGCCCCCATTGACATGCGGCATGCATTTGTGGCCCCCATGACATGCTGCATGCATGTGGGGCACCATGACATGCGCCATGCATGTGGGGTCCCTATGACATGCGGCATGCAATTGGGGCCCCGATGACATGCGGCATGCATGTGGGGCACCCATGACATGCGCCATGTACGTGGTGCCCCTATGACATGCGGCATGCACGTGGGCCCCCAATGACATGAAGCATGCATGTGAGGCCCCCATGACATGCGTGGGGCCCCCATGACATGCGGCATGCATGTAGGGCCCCCATGAAATGTGCCATGCATGTTTGGCACCTATGACATGCGGCATGCATTTGTAGGCCCCAAGACATGTGGCATGCACGTGGGGCCCCTATGACATGCGGCATGCATTTGATGGCCCCAAGACATGCTGCATGCATGTGGGGCCACTATAACATGCGGCATGCTTGTGGGGCCCCCATGACATGCAGCATACATTTGGGTCCCCCATGACATGCGCCATGCATGTGGGGCCCTCATGACATGCGGCATGCATTTGGGGCCCCAATACATGCGGCATGCACGTGGGCCCCCATGATATGCGGCATGCATTTGGGGCCCCCATGACTTAAGGCATGAATTTGGGGCCCCCATGAAATGCGCCATGCATGTGGGGCCCCTATGAAATGCTGCATGCATTTGTGGGCCCCAAGACATGCGGCATGCATGCGGCATGAATTTGGGGCCCCAATACATGCGTCATGCACGTGGGGCCCCGATGACATGCCGCATGCATTTGGGGCCCCCATGACATGCGGCATGCATTTGGATCCCTCATTCCATGCTGCATGCAAGTTTGGCCCCCATGACATGCGGCATGCATGTGGACCCCCATGACATGCGCCATGCATCTGGTGCCCCTATGACATGCGGCATGCACGTGGGACCCCCATGACATTCAGCATGTATGTGGGGCCCCTATGACATGCGGCATGCACGTGGGACCCCCATGACATTTGGCATGCATTTGGGGCCCCCATGACATGCGGAATGCCTGCGGGGCCCCCATGACATGCGGCATGCATGCGGTGGCCTCATGATATGCGGCATGAATTTGGGGCCCCTATGACATTCGGCATGCATTCGTGGGCCCCAAGACATGTGGCATGCATTTGGGGGGCCCCATGACATACGTCATGCATGTGGGGCCCTCATGACATGCGGCATGCATTTGGGCCCCCATGACATGCGGCATGCATTTGGGGCCTGCATAACATGCTGCATGCATTTGGGGTACCTGAGACATGCGGCATGCACGTGGGGCCCCCATAAAATGCTGCATGCATTTGGGATGCCTGAGACATGCGGCATGCACCTGGGGCCCCCATTTGGGGCCCCCATGACATGCGGCATGCATGTGGGACCCCCATGAGATGCAGCATGCATCTCGATCCCTCATTACATGCTGCATGCAAGTGGGCCCCCCCATGACATGCGGCATGCATGTGGGACCCCCATGACATGCTGCATGCATTTGTGGCCACCATGATATGCGGCACGCCTTTGGGGCCACCATGACATGAGGCATGCATGTGGGGCCCCTATGAAATGAGCCATGCATGTGGGGCCCCTATGACATTCGGCATGCATTTGTGGGCCCCAAGTCATGCTGCATGCATTTGGGGCCCCCATGACATGCGGCATGCATTTAGGGCCCCCATAACATGCGGCATGCATGCATTGCCCTCATGACATGCGGCATGCATTTGGGGCCCCCAATACATGCGGCATGCACGTGGGGCCACCATGATATGCGGCATGCATTTGGGGCCCCCATGACTTGAGGCATGCATTTTGGGCCCCCATGACATGCGCAATGCATGTGGGGCCCCTATGACATGCGGCATGCAATTGGGGCCCCGATGACAAGCGGCATGCATGTGGGGCACCCATGACATGCGCCATGTACGTGGGGCCCCTATGACATGCGGCATGCACGTGGGGCCCTCATGACATGCAGCATGCATTTGGGGCCACTATGACATGCGGCATGCATTTGGGCCCCCATGACATGCGGCATGCATTTGGGCCCCCATGACATGCGGAAAGCACGTGGGGCCCCAATGACATGAAGCATGCACGTGGGGCCCCAATGACATGAAGCATGCACGTGGGGCCCCCATGACATGCGGCATGCATGTGGAGCCCCCATGACATGCGGCCTGCATTTGGGGCCCCCATGACATGCGGCATGCATGCGGGGCCCTCATGACATGCGGCATGAATTTGAGGCCCCCATGACATGAGTCATGCATTTGGGGCCGCCATGACATGCGGCATACATTTGGGGCCCCCATGACATGCGGCATGCATTTGGGGCCTGCATAACATGCTGCATGCATTTGGGGTACCTGAGACATGCGGCATGCACGTGGGGCCCCAATAAAATGCTGCATGCATTTGGGATGCCCGAGACATGCGGCATGCACGTGGGGCCCCTATGACATGCCGCATGCATTTGGGGCCCCCATGACATGCGGCATGCACGTGGAGACCCCCATGACATGCGGCATTCATTTGGATCCCTCCTTACATGCTGCATGCAAGTGGGGCCGCCCATGACATGCGCCATGCATGTGGGGCCTCTATAACATGCGGCATGCTTGTGGGGCCCCCATTACATGCGGGATGCACGTGGGGCCCCCATGACATGCGGCATGGATTTGGGGCCCCCATGACATGCGGCATGCATTTGGGGACTGCATAACATGCCGCATGCATTTGGGGCCCCCATTACATGCGGCATGTACGTGGGGCCCCATGAAATGCGCCATGCATGTGGGGCCCCTATGACATGCGGCATGCATTTGTGGGCTCCAACACATGCGGCATTCATTTGGGGCACCCATGACATGCACCATGCATGTGGGGCCCCTATGACGTGGAGCATGCATTTGGGGGCCTCATTATATGCGGCATGCACGTGGAGACCCCCATGACATACGGCATTCATTTGAATCCCCCATTACATGCGGCATGCACGTGGGGCCCCCATGACATGCGGCATGCATTTGGGGCCCCCATGACATGCGGAATGCCTGCGGGGCCCCCATGACATGCGGCATGCATGCGGGGCCCTCATGACATGCGGCATGAATTTGGGGCCGCCAATACATGCGGCATGTACGTTGGGCATTTATGGAACCCATGACATGCGGCTAGCATTTGGGCCCCCATTACATGCGGCATGCATGTGGGCCCCCCGTGACATGCGGCATGCATTTGGGGGCCCCATGACATGCGGCATGCATGCGGGGCCCTCATGACATGCGGCATGAATTTGGGGCCCCCAATAAATGCGGCATGCACGTGAGGCCCGCGTGATATGCGGCATGGATTTGGGGCCCCCATGACTTGAGGCGTGCTTTTGGGGCCTCCATGTCATGTGGCATGCATGTGGTGCCCTATGAAATGCGGCATGCATGCGGGGCCCTCATGACATGCGGCATGAATTTGGGGCCCCCAATACATGCGGCATGCACAGTGGGCCCCCATGACATGCGGCATGCATTTATGGAACCCATGACATGCAGCAAGCATTTGGGCCCCCATGAAATGCGGCATGCATGTGGGGCCCCCATGATATGCGGCATGCATTTGGGGCCCCGATGACATGCGGCATGCATGTGTGGCCCCCTTGACATGCGACATTAATTTGGGGCCCCCATGACATGCGGCATGCATGTGGGGCTCCCATGACATGCGGCATGCATTTGGGGCCTCCATGACATGCGTCATGCATGTGGGGCCCCCATGACATGCGCCATGCATGTGGGGCCCCTATGACATGCGGCATGCATTTGGGGCCCCGATGACATGCGGCATGCATGTGGGGCACCCATGACTTGCGCCATGCACGTGGGGCCCCTTTGACATGCGCCATGCATTTGGGGACCCCATTACATGCGGCATGCATGTGGAGCCCCCATGACATGCGGCATGCATTTGGGGCCCGCATGACATGCGACATGCGTGTGGGGCCCCCATGACATGCGGCATGCATTTGGGCCCCCATTACATGATGCATGCATTTGGGGTACCTGAGACATGCGGCATTCATTTGGGGCCCCCATTACATGCGGCATGCACATGGGCCCCAATGACATGAGTCATGCATTTGTGGCCGCCATGACATGCGGCATGCATTTGGGGCCCCTATGACATGCGGCATGAGTTTGGATCCCCCATGACATGCGGCATGCACGTGGGGCCCCCATGACATGAGTCATGCATTTGGGGCCGCCATGACATGCGGCATGCATTTGGGGCCCCCATGACATGCGGCATGCATGTGGGACCCCCATAACATGCTGCATGCATTTGGATCCCCCCTTACATGCGGCATGCACGTGTGGCCCCCATGCGGCATCCATTTGGGGCCTGCATAACATGCTGCATGCATTTGGGGAACCTGAGACATGCGGCATGCACGTGGGGCCCCATGACATGCTGCATGCATTTGGTGTGCCAGAGACATGTGGCATGCAGGTGGGGCCCCTATGACATGCCGCATGCATTTGGGGCCCCCATTACATGCGACATGCACATGGGGCCCCCATGACATGCGGCATACGCTTGGGGCCCCAATGACATGCGGCATGCGTTTGGGTTTCCCATGAAATGCGGCATGCACGTGGGGCCCCCATGACATGCGGCATGCATTTGGGGCACCCATGACATGCGCAATGCCTGCGGGGCCCCCATGACATGCAACATGCATGTGGGGCCCTCATGACATGCGGCATGAATTTGTGGGCCCCAAGACATGTGGCATGCACGTGGGACCCCCATGACATGCTGCATGCATTTGTGGCCCCCATGATATGCGGCACGCATTTGGGGCCCCCAAGACATGCGGCATGCACGTGGGCCGAACATTAAATGTGGCATGCATTTAGGGCCCCCATTGACATGCGGCATGCATTTGTGGCCCCCATGACATGCTGCATGCATGTGGGGCACCATGACATGCGCCATGCATGTGGGGTCCCTATGACATGCGGCATGCAATTGGGGCCCCGATGACATGCGGCATGCATGTGGGGCACCCATGACATGCGCCATGTACGTGGTGCCCCTATGACATGCGGCATGCACGTGGGCCCCCAATGACATGAAGCATGCATGTGAGGCCCCCATGACATGCGTGGGGCCCCCATGACATGCGGCATGCATGTAGGGCCCCCATGAAATGTGCCATGCATGTTTGGCACCTATGACATGCGGCATGCATTTGTAGGCCCCAAGACATGTGGCATGCACGTGGGGCCCCTATGACATGCGGCATGCATTTGATGGCCCCAAGACATGCTGCATGCATGTGGGGCCACTATAACATGCGGCATGCTTGTGGGGCCCCCATGACATGCAGCATACATTTGGGTCCCCCATGACATGCGCCATGCATGTGGGGCCCTCATGACATGCGGCATGCATTTGGGGCCCCAATACATGCGGCATGCACGTGGGCCCCCATGATATGCGGCATGCATTTGGGGCCCCCATGACTTAAGGCATGAATTTGGGGCCCCCATGAAATGCGCCATGCATGTGGGGCCCCTATGAAATGCTGCATGCATTTGTGGGCCCCAAGACATGCGGCATGCATGCGGCATGAATTTGGGGCCCCAATACATGCGTCATGCACGTGGGGCCCCGATGACATGCCGCATGCATTTGGGGCCCCCATGACATGCGGCATGCATTTGGATCCCTCATTCCATGCTGCATGCAAGTTTGGCCCCCATGACATGCGGCATGCATGTGGACCCCCATGACATGCGCCATGCATCTGGTGCCCCTATGACATGCGGCATGCACGTGGGACCCCCATGACATTCAGCATGTATGTGGGGCCCCTATGACATGCGGCATGCACGTGGGACCCCCATGACATTTGGCATGCATTTGGGGCCCCCATGACATGCGGAATGCCTGCGGGGCCCCCATGACATGCGGCATGCATGCGGTGGCCTCATGATATGCGGCATGAATTTGGGGCCCCTATGACATTCGGCATGCATTCGTGGGCCCCAAGACATGTGGCATGCATTTGGGGGGCCCCATGACATACGTCATGCATGTGGGGCCCTCATGACATGCGGCATGCATTTGGGCCCCCATGACATGCGGCATGCATTTGGGGCCTGCATAACATGTTGCATGCATTTGGGGTACCTGAGACATGCGGCATGCACGTGGGGCCCCCATAAAATGCTGCATGCATTTGGGATGCCCGAGACATGCGGCATGCACCTGGGGCCCCCATTTGGGGCCCCCATGACATGCGGCATGCATGTGGGACCCCCATGAGATGCAGCATGCATCTCGATCCCTCATTACATGCTGCATGCAAGTGGGCCCCCCCATGACATGCGGCATGCATGTGGGACCCCCATGACATGCTGCATGCATTTGTGGCCCCCATGATATGCGGCACGCCTTTGGGGCCACCATGACATGAGGCATGCATGTGGGGCCCCTATGAAATGAGCCATGCATGTGGGGCCCCTATGACATTCGGCATGCATTTGTGGGCCCCAAGTCATGCTGCATGCATTTGGGGCCCCCATGACATGCGGCATGCATTTAGGGCCCCCATAACATGCGGCATGCATGCGTTGCCCTCATGACATGCGGCATGCACGTGGGGCCCCCATTTGGGGTCCCCAATACATGCGGCATGCACGTGGGGCCGCCATGATATGCGGCATGCATTTGGGGCCCCCATGACTTGAGGCATGCATTTTGGGCCCCCATGACATGCGCAATGCATGTGGGGCCCCTATGACATGCGGCATGCAATTGGGGCCCCGATGACATGCGGCATGCACGTGGGGCCCTCATGACATGCAGCATGCATTTGGGGCCACTATTACATGCGGCATGCATTTGGGCCCCCATGGCATGTGGCATGCATTTGGGCCCCCAGGACATGCGGAAAGCACGTGGGGCCCCAATGACATGAAGCATGCACGTGGGGCCCCAATGACATGAAGCATGCACGTGGGGCCCCCATGACATGCGGCATGCATGTGGAGCCCCCATGACATGCGGCCTGCATTTGGGGCCCCCATGACATGCGGCATGCATGCGGGGCCCTCATGACATGCGGCATGAATTTGAGGCCCCCATGACATGAGTCATGCATTTGGGGCCGCCATGACATGCGGCATGCATTTGGGGCCCCCATGACATGCGGCATGAGTTTGGATCCCCCATGACATGCGGCATGCATGTGGGACCCCCATGACATTCGGAATGCATTTGGGGCCCCCATGACATGCGGTATGCACGTGGAGCCCCCATGACATGCGGCATGCATGTGGGGCCCCCATGACATGCGGCATGCATTTGGGCCCCATGACATGCGGCATGCATTTGGGGCCTGCATAACATGCTGCATTCATTTGGGGTACTTGAGACATGCGGCATGCACGTGGGGCCCCAATAAAATGCTGCATGCATTTGGGATGCCCGAGACATGCGGCATGCACGTGGGGCCCCTATGACATGCCGCATGCATTTGGGGCCCCCATGACATGCGGCATGCATGTGGGACCCCCATGAGATGTGGCATGCATTTGGATCCCTCATTACATGCTGCATGCAAGTGGGGCCGCCCATGACATGCGCCATGCATGTGGGGCCTCTATAACATGCGGCATGCTTGTGGGGCCCCCATTACATGCGGGATGCACGTGGGGCCCCCATGACATGCGGCATGGATTTGGGGCCCCCATGACATGCGGAATTCCTTCGGGGCTCCCATGACATGTGGCATGCATGCGGGGCCCTCATGACATGCGACATGAATTTGAGGCCCCTATGACATGCGGCATGCATTTGGGCCCCCATGACATGCGGCATGCATTTGGGGACTGCATAACATGCCGCATGCATTTGGGCCCCCCATTACATGCGGCATGCACGTGGGGCCCCATGAAATGCGCCATGCATGTGGGGCCCTATGACATGCGGCATGCATTTGTGGGCTCCAACACATGCGGCATTCATTTCGGGCACCCATGACATGCACCATGCACGTGGGGCCCCTATGACATGTGGCATGCATTTGGGGGCCTCATTATATGCGGCATGCACGTGGAGACCCCCATGACATGCGGCATTCATTTGAATCCCCCATTACATGCGGCATGCACGTGGGGATCCCATGACATGCGGCATGCATTTGGGGCCCCCATGACATGCGGAATGCCTGCGGGGCCCCTATGACATGCGGCATGCATGCGGGGCCCTCATGACATGCGGCATGAATTTGGGGCCGCCAATACATGCGGCATGTACATTGGGCATTTATGGAACCCATGACATGCGGCTAGCATTTGGGCCCCCATTACATGCGGCATGCATGTGGGCCCCCCATGACATGTGGCATGCATTTGGGGGCCCCATGACATGCGGCATGCATGTGGGGCCCCCATGACATGCCGCATGCATTTGGGGCCCCCATGACATGTGGAATGCCTGCGGGGACCCCATGACATGCAGCATGCATGCGGGGCCCTCATGACATGCGGCATGAATTTGGGGCCCCCAATAAATGCGGCATGCACGTGAGGCCCGCGTGATATGCGGCATGGATTTGGGGCCCCCATGACTTGAGGCGTGCTTTTGGGGCCTCCATGACATGTGGCATGCATGTGGTGCCCTATGAAATGCGGCATGCATGCGGGGCCCTCATGACATGCGGCATGAATTTGGGGCCCCCAATACATGCGGCATGCACAGTGGGCCCCCATGACATGCGGCATGCATTTATGGAACCCATGACATGCAGCAAGCATTTGGGCCCCCATGAAATTCAGCATGCATGTGGGGCCCCCATGATATGCGGCATGCATTTGGGGCCCCAATGACATGCGGCATGCATGTGGGGCCCCCTTGACATGCGACATTAATTTGGGGCCCCCATGACATGCGACATGCATGTGGGGCTCCCATGACATGCGGCATGCATTTGGGGCCTCCATGACATGCGTCATGCATGTGGGGCCCCCATGACATGCGCCATGCATGTGGGGCCCCTATGACATGCGGCATGCATTTGGGGCCCCGATGACATGCGGCATGCATGTGGGGCACCCATGACTTGCGCCATGCACGTGGGGCGCCTTTGACATGCGCCATGAATTTGGGGTCCCCATTACATGCGGCATGCACGTGGAGCCCCCATGACATGCGGCATGCATTTGGGGCCCCCATGACATGCGGCATGCGTGTGGGGCCCCCATGACATGCGGCATGCATTTGGGCCCCCATTACATGCTGCATGCATTTGGGGTACCTGAGACATGCGGCATGCATTTGGGGCCCCCATTACATGCGGCATGCACATGGGGCCCCAATGACATGAGTCATGCATTTGGGGCCGCCATGACATGCGGCATGCATTTGGGGCCCCCATGACATGCGGCATGAGTTTGGATCCCCCATGACATGCGGCATGCACGTGGGGCCCCCATGACATGAGTCATGCATTTGGGGCCGCCATGACATGCGGCATGCATTTGGGGCCCCCATGACATGCGGCATGCATGTGGGACCCCCATAACATGCTGCATGCATTTGGATCCCCCTTACATGCGGCATGCACGTGTGGCCCCCATGAAATGCGGCATGCATTTTGGGCCCCAATGACATGCGGAATGCCTGCGGGGCCCCCATGACATACGGCATGCATGCGGGGCCCTCATGACATGCGGCATACATTTGGGGCCCCCAATATATGCGGCATGAACGTGGGGCCCCCATGATATGTGGCATGCATTTGGGGCCCCCATGACATGCGGCATGGATGTGGAGCCCCCATGACATGCGGCATGCATGTGGGGCCCCATGACATGCAGCATGCACGTGGGGCCCCCATGACATGTGGAATGCACGTGAGGCCCCCATGACATGCGGCATACGCTTGGGGCCCCAATGACATGCGGCATGCGTTTGGGTCTCCCATGACATGCGACATGCATGTGGAGCCCCCATGACATGCGGCCTCCATTTGGGGCCCCCATGACATGCGGCATGCACGTGGGGCCCCCATGACATGCAACATGCATTTGGGGCCCCCATGTCATGCGGAATGCACGTGAGGCCCCCTTGACATGTGAAATGCATGTGGGGCCCCCATGACATGTGACATGCATTTGGGGCCCCCATGACATGTGGAATGCCTGCGGGGCCCCCATGACATGCGGCATGCATGCTGGGCCCCCAAGAAATGCGGCATGCATTTGAGGCCCCCATGATATGCGGCATGCATTTGGGGCCCCTATGACTTGAGGCATGCATTTGGGGCCCCCATGACATGCGGCATGTATGTGGGGACTCATGAAATGCGCCATGCATGTGGGCTCCTATGACATGCGGCATGCACGTGGGGCCCCTATGACATGTGGCATGCATTTGGGGGCCCCATTACATGCGGCATGCACGTGGAGTCCCCATGACAAGCGGCATGCATTTGGGGCCCCCATGACATGCGGCATGCATGTGGGGACCCCATGACATGTGGCATGCATGTGGGGACCCCATGACATGCGGCATGCATTTGGGTGCCCCATGACATGCGGCATGCATGTGGGGGCCCCATGTCATGCGGAATGCCCGTGAGGCCACCTTGACATGCGGAATGCATGTGGGGCCCCCATGACATGCGGCATGCATGTGGGGACCCCATGACATGCGGCATTCATTTGGGTGCCCCATGACATGCGGCATGCATGTGGGGCCCCCATGACATGCGGCATGCATGTGGGACCCCCATGACATGCGGCATGCATTTGAATCCCCCATTACATGCGGCATGCACGTTAGGCCCCCATGACATGCGGCATGCATTTGGGGCACCCATGACATGCGGAATGCCTGCGGGGCCCCCATGACATGCAACATGCATGTGGGGCCCTCATGACATGCGGCATGAATTTGGGTCCCCCAATACATGTGGCATGCACGTGGGGCCCCCATGATATGAGGCATGCATTTGGGGCCCCATTACATGCAGCATGCACGTGGAGCCCCCAAGACATGCGGCATGCATTTGGGGCCCCATGACATGCGCCATGCATGTGGGGCACCCATGACTTGCACCATGCACGTGGGGCCCCTTTGACATGCGGCATGAATTTGGGTGCCCCATTACATGCGGCATGCACGTGGAGCCCCCATGACATGCGGCATGCATGTGGGACCCCCATGACATGCGGCATGCATTTGAATCCCCCATTACATGCGGCATGCACGTGGGGACCCCATGACATGCGGCATGCATTTGGGGCCCCCATGACATGCGGCATGCATGCGGGGCCCTCATGACATGCGTCATGAATTTGGGTCCCCAATACATGTGGCATGCACGTGGGGCCCCCATGACATGCGCCATGCATTTATGGCCCCCATGACATGCGGCATGCATTTGGATCCCCCATTACATGCTGCATGCACGTGGGGCCCCCATGACATGTCTCATGCATTTGGGGCCCCCATGTCATGCCGAATGCACGTGAGGCCACCTTGACATGCAACATGCATGTGGGGCCATCATGACATGCGGCATGAATTTGGGTCCCCCAATACATGTGGCATGCACGTGGCGCCCCCATGATATGAGGCATGCATTTGGGGCCCCATTACATGCGGCATGCACGTGGAGCCCCCAAGACATGCGGCATGCATTTGGGACCCCCATGACATGCGCCATGCATGTGGGGCCCCTATGACATGCGGCATGCATGTGGCCCCTATGACATTCTGCATGCATTTGGGGCCCCTGTGACATGCGGAATACCTGCGGGACCCCCATGACATGCGGCATCCATTTGGGGCCTGCATAACATGCTGCATGCATTTGGGGTACCTGAGACATGCGGCATGCACGTGGGGCCCCATGACATGCTGCATGCATTTGGTGTGCCAGAGACATGTGGCATGCACGTGGGGCCCCTATGACATGCCGCATGCATTTGGGGCCCCCATTACATGCAGCATGCACATGGGGCCCCCATGACATGCGGCATACGCTTGGGGCCCCAATGACATGCGGCATGCGTTTGGGTTTCCCATGAAATGCGGCATGCACGTGGGGCCCCCATGACATGCGGCATGCATTTGGGGCACACATGACATGCGCAATGCCTGCGGGGCCCCCATGACATGCAACATGCATGTGGGGCCCTCATGACATGCGGCATGAATTTGGGGCCCCCAATACATGTGGCATGCACGTGGGGCCCCCATGATATGAGGCATGCATTTGGGGGCCCATTACATGCGGCATGCACGTGGAGCCCCCAAGACATGCGGCATGCATTTGGGGCCCCCATGACATGCGCCATGCATGTGGGGCCCCTATGACATGCTGCATGCATGTGGGACCCCCATGACATTCTGCATGCATTTGGGGCCCCTGTGACATGCGGAATACCTGCGGGACCCCCATGACATGCGGCATCCATTTGGGGCCTGGATAACATGCTGCATGCATTTGGGGTACATGAGACATGCGACATGCACGTGGGGCCCCATGACATGCTGCATGCATTTGGTGTGCCAGAGACATGTGGCATGCACGTGGGGCCCCTATGACATGCGCCATGCATTTATGGCCCCCATGACATGCGGCATGCATTTGGGCCCCCATGACATGCGGCATGCATGTGGGACCCCCATGACATGCGTCATGCAATTGGATCCCCATTACATGCTGCATGCAAGTGGGGCCCCCATGACATGCGGCATGCACGTGGGGCCCCATGACATGCGGCATGCATGTGGGGCCCCCATGACATGCCGCATACATTTGTGGCCCCCGTGACATGAGGCATGCACGTGGGGCCCCCATGACATGCGGCAAGCACGTGGGGCCCCAATGACATGCAGCATGTACGTTGGGCACCCATGACATGCGGCATGCATTTATGGCCCCCATGTCATGCGGCATGTATTTGGGGCCCCCATGACATGCACCATGCATGTGGGGCCCCTATGACATGCTGCATGCATTTGGGGCCCCTATGACATGCTGCATGCATTTGGGGCCCCCATGACTTGAGGCATGCATTTGGGGCCCCCATGACATGCGGCATGCATGTAGGGCCCCCAAGAAATGTGCCATGCATGTGGTGCCCCTATGACATGCGGCATGCATTTGTGGGCCCCAAGACATGTGGCATGCACGTGGGACCCCCATGACATGCTGCATGCATTTGTGGCCCCCATGATATGCGGCACGCATTTGGGGCCCCCATGACATGCGGCATGCATGTGGGGCCCCCATGAAATAAGCCATGCATGTGGGGCCCCTATGACATGCGGCATGCATTTGTGGGCCCCAAGACATGCTGCATGCATTTGGGGGGCCCCATGACATGCGGCATGCATGTGGGGCCCCCATGATATGCGACATGCATTTGGGGCCCCCATGATTGAGGCATGCATTTTGGGCCCCCATGACATGCGGCATGCACATGGGGCCCCCAAGACATGCGACATGCACGTGGGCCCCCCATTAAATGCGGCATGCATTTAGGGCCCCCATGACATGCGGCATGCATTTGTGGCCCCCATGACATGCTGCATGCATGTGGGGCACCATGACATGCGCCATGCATGTGGGGGCCCCTATGACATGCGGCATGCAATTGGGGACCCGATGACATGCAGCATGCATGTGGGGCACCCATGACATGCGCCATGTACGTGGTGCCCCTATGACATGCGGCATGCACGTGGGCCCCCAATGACATGAAGCATGCATGTGGGGCCCCCATGACATGCGGCATGCATGTAGGGCCCCCATGAAATGTGCCATGCATGTTTGGCACCTATGACATGCGGCATGCATTTGTAGGCCCCAAGACATGTGGCATGCACGTGGGGCCCCTATGACATGCGGCATGCATTTGATGGCCCCAAGACATGCTGCATGCATGTGGGGCCACTATGACATGCGGCATGCTTGTGGGGCCCCCATGACATGCAGCATACATTTGGGGCCCCCGTGACATGCGGCATGCATGTGGGGCCCCCATGACAAGCAGCATGCATTTGAATCCCCCATTACATGACGGATGCACGTGGGGCCCCCATGACATGCGGCATGCATTTGGGGCCCCCATGACATGCGGAATGCCTGCGGGGCCTCCATGACATGCGGCATGCATGCGGGGCCCTCATGACATGCGGCATGAATTTGAGGCCCCCATGACATGTGGCATGCATTTGGGTCCCCATGACATGTGGCATGCATTGGGGGCCCCCATGACATGCGGCATGAATGTGGGTCCCATGACATGCGGCATGCATTTGGGCCCCCATGACATGCGGCATGCATTTGGGGCCTGCATAACATGCTGCATGCATTTGGGGTACCTGAGAGATGCGGCATGCATGTGGGGCCCATTTGGCATGCGGCATGAATTTGGGGGCCCCATTACATGCGGCATGCATGTGGGGCCCCCATGACATGCATCATGCATTTGGGCCCCCATGACATGCGGCATGCATTTGGGGCCTGCATAACATGCTTCATGCATTTGGGGTACCTGAGACATGCGGCATGCATGTGGGGCCCCTATGACATGCGACATGCATTTGGGGGCCCCATGACATGCGGCATGCATTTGGGGGGCCCCATGACATGCGGCATGCACGTGTTGCCCCTTTGACATGCGGCATGAATTTGGGGGCCCCATTACATGCTGCATGCATGTGGGGCCCCCATGACATGCGTCATGCATTTGGGCCCCCATGACATGCGGCATGCATTTGGGTCCTGCATAACATGCTGCATGCATTTGGGGTACCTGAGACATGCGGCATGCACGTGGGGCCCCCATTACATGCGGCATGCATTTGGGGCCCCCATGACATGCGGAATGCCTGTGTGGCCCCCATGACATGCGCCATGCATTTGGGGTGCCCGAGACATGCGGCATGCACGTGGGGCCCCCATAACATGCTGCATGCATTTGGGGTGCCCGAGACAAGCGGCATGCACGTGGGGCCCCTATGACATGCCGCATGCATTTGGGGCCCCCATTACATGTGGCATGCACATGGGGCCCTCATGACATGCGGCATATGCTTGGGGCCCCAATGATATGCGACATGAGTTTGGATCCCCCATGGCATGCACGTGGGACCCCCATGACATGAGTCATGCATTTGGGGCAGCCATGACGTCAGGCATGCATTTGGGCCCCCCATGAAATGCGGCATGCATGTGGGGCCCCCATGACATGTGGCATGCATGTGGGGCCCCATGATATGCGGCATGCAGCTGGGGCCCACAATACATGCGACATGCACTTTGGGCACCCATGACATGCGGCATGCATTTATGGCCCTAATGACATGCGGCATGCATATGCGGGCCCCATGACATGTGTTATGCACGTGGGGCCCCTATGACATGCCGCATGCATTTGGACCCTCATGACATGCAGCATGCATGTGGGACCCCCATGACATGCGTCATGCATTTGGATCCCCCATTACATGCTGCATGCAAGTGGGGCCCCCATGACATGCGGCACGCATGTGGGCCCCCCATGACATGCGCCATGCATGTGGGGCCCCCATGACATGCGGCATGCATGTGGGACCCCCATGACATGCGGCATGCACGTGGGGCCCCCATGACATGCGGCATGCATGTGGGCCCCCATGACATGCCGCATACATTTGTGGCCCCCATGACATGAGGCATTCACGTGGGGCACCCATGACATGCGGCAAGCACGTGGGGCCCCAATGACATGCAGTATGTACGCTGGGCACCCATGACATGCGGCATGTATTTATGGCCCCCATGACATGCGGCATGCATTTGGGGCCCCCATGACTTGAGGCATGCAAGTGGGGCCCCCATGACATGCACCATGCATGTGGGGCCCCTATGACATGCTGCATGCATTTGGGGCCCCTATGACATGCTGCATGCATTTGGGGCCCCCATGACTTGAGGCATGCATTTGGGGCCCCCATGACATGCGGCATGCATGTGGGACACCATGACATGCGCCATGCATGTGGGGCCCCTATGACATGCGGCTTGCAATTGGGGCCCCGATGACATGCGGCATGCACGTGGGGCCCCCATGACATGCTGCATGCATTTGGTGTGCCCGAGACATGCGGTATGCACGTGGGGCCCCTATGACATGCCGCATGCATTTGGGGCCCCCAATACATGCGGCATGCACATGGGGCCCCCATGACATGCGGCATACACTTGTGGCCCCAATGACATGCGGCATGAGTTTGGATCCCCCATGACATGTGGCATGCACGTGGGGCCTCCATGACATGAGTCATGCATTTGGGGCCGCCATGACATGCTGCATGCATTTGGGGCCCCCATATCATGCGGCATGCATTTGGGCCCCCCATGAAATGCGGTATGCATGTGGGGCCCCCATGACATGTGGCATGCATGTGGGGCCCCATGATATGCGGCATGCAGTTGGGGCCCCCAATACATGCGGCATGCACCTTGGGCACCCATGACATGCGGCATGCATTTATGGCCCCCATGACATGCGGCATGCATTTGGGCCCCCATGACATGCGGCATGCACGTGGGGCCCCAATGACATGCGGCATGCATTTGGGCCCCCATGACATGCGGCATGCACGTGGGGCCCCAATGACATGAAGCATGCACGTGGGGCCCCCATGACATGCGGCATGCATGTAGGGCCCCCATGAAATGTGCCATGCATCTTTGGCACCTATGACATGCGTCATGCATTTGTAGGCCCCAAGACATGTGGCATACACGTGGGGCCCCTATGACATGCGGCATGCATTTGTGGGCCCAAGACATGCTGCATACATGTGGGGCATCTATAACATGCGGCATGCTTGTGGGGCCCCCATGACATGCAGCATACATTTGGGGCCCCCGTGACATGCGGCATGCACGTGGGGCCCCCTTGACATGCAGCATGCATTTGAATATCCCATTACATGACGGATGCACGTGGGGCCCCCATGACATGCGGCATGCATTTGGGGCCCCCATGACATGCGGAATGCCTGCAGGGCCCCCATGACATGCGGAATGCCTGCGGGGCCCCCATGACATGCGGCATGCATGCGGGGCCCTCATGACATGCGGCATGAATTTGAGGCCCCCATGACATGTGGCATGCATTTGGGTCCCCATGACATGTGGCATGCATTGGGGGCCCCCATGACATGCGGCATGAATGTGGGTCCCATGACATGCGGCATGCATTTGGGCCCCCATGACATGCGGCATGCATTTGGGGCCTGCACAACATGCTGCATACATTTGGGGTACCTAAGAGATGCGGAATGCATGTGGGGCCCCTATGTCATGCCGCATGCATTTGGGGCCCCCATGACATGCGGCATGCATTTGGGCCCCCATGACATGTGGCATGCATTTGGGGCCTGCATAACATGCTGCATGCATTTGGGGTACCTGAGACATGCGGCATGCATTTGGGGCCCCAATGACATGCGGCATGCCTGTTGGGCCCCCATGACATGCGGCATGCATTTGGGGGCCCCATGACATGCGGCATGCACGTGGGGCCCTCATGACATGCAGCATGCATTTGGGGCCACTATGACATGCGGCATGCATTTGGGGCCCTCATTACATGCGGCATGCACGTGGGGCCCCCATGACATGCGGCATGCATTTGGGGCCCCCATGACTTGAGGCAAGCATGTGGGGCCCCCATGACATGCACCATGCATGTGGGGCCCCTATGACATGCTGCATGCATTTGGGGCCCCCAAGACTTGAGGCATGCATTTGGGGCCCCCATGACATGCGGCATGCATGTAGGGTCCCCATGAAATGTGCCATGCATGTGGGACCCCTATGACATGTGGCATGCATTTGTGGGCCCCAAGACATGTGGCATGCACGTGGGGCCCCCATGACATCCTGTATGCATTTGTGGCACCCATGTTATGCGGCACGCATTTGGGGCCCCCATGACATGAGGCATGCATGTGGGGCCCCCATTACATGCGGCATGCATTTAGGGCCCCCACGACATGCAACATGCATTTGGGGCTCCCATGACATGAGGCATGCATGCGGCGCCCTCATGACATGCGGCATGCATTTGGGGCCCACAATACATGCGGCATGCATGTGGGGCCCCCATGACATGAGGCATGCATGTGGGGCCCCCATTACATGCGGTATGCATTTAGGGCCCCCATGACATGCAACATGCATTTGGGGCTCCCATGACATGAGGCATGCATGCGGCGCCCTCATGACATGCGGCATGCATTTGGGGCCCACAATACATGCGGCATGCACGTGGGGCCCCCATGATATGCGGCATGCATTTGGGGCCCCATGACATGCAGCATGCACGTGGGGCCCCCATGAAATGCGTCATGCATTTGGGGCCCCATGACATGCGGCATGCATTTAGGGCCCCCATGACATGCGGCATGCATGCGGCGCCCTCATGACATGCGGCATGCATTTGGGGCCCACAATACATGCGGCATGCACGTGGGGCCCCCATGATATGCGGCATGCATTTGGGGCCCCATGACTTGAGGCATGCAATTTGGGCCCCCATGACATGCGGCATGCACATGGGGCCCCCATGACATGCGGCATGCACGTGGGGCCCCCATTACATGCGGCATGCATTTAGGGCCCCCATGACATGCAACATGCATTTGGGGCCCCCATGACATGAGGCATGCATGTGGGACACCATGACATGCGCCATGCATGTGGGGCCCCTATGACATGCGGCTTGCAATTGGGTCCCCGATGACATGCGGCATGCATTTGGTGTGCCCGAGACATGCGGCATGCACGTGGGGCCCCCATGACATGACACATACATTTGTGGCCCCCGTGACATGAGGCATGTACGTTGGGCACCCATGACATGCGGCATGCATTTATGGCCCCCATGACATGCGGCATGCATTTGGGCCCCCATGACATGCGGCAAGCACGTGGGGCCCCAATGACATGAAGCATGCACGTGGGGCCCCCATGACATGCGGAATGCACGTGAGGCCCCCATGACATGCGGAATGCCTGTGGGGCCCCAATGACATGCGGCATGCATGCGGGGCCCTCATGACATGCTGCATGCATTTGGGGCCCCCAATATATGCGGCATGCACGTGGGGCCCCCATGATATGTGGCATGCATTTGGGGCCCCCATGACTTGAGGCATGCATTTGGGGCCCCCATGACATGCGGCATGCATGTAGGGCCCCCATGAAATGTGCCATGCATGTGGGGCCCCTATGCCATGCGGCATGCATTTGTGGGCCCCAAGATATGTGGCATGCACGTGGGGCCCCCATGACATGCTGCATGCATTTGTGGCCGCCATGATATGTGGCACGCATTTGGGCCCCCATGAGTTGCGGCAAGCACGTGGGGCCCCAATGACATGCAGTATGCACGTGGGGCCCCCATGACATGCGGAATGCATGTGTGGCCCCCATGAAATGTGGCATGCATTTGGGGGCCCCATGACATGCGGAATGCCTGCGGGGCCCCCATGACATGAGGAATGCATTTGGGGCCCCCATGACATGCGGCATGCATTTGGGGCCCCCATGACATGCGGCATACATGTGGGGCACCATGACATTCGCCATGCATGTGGGGCCCCTATTGCATGCGGCATGCAATTGGGGCCCCATGACATGCGGCATGCACGTGGGGCCCCCATGAAATGCGGCATGCATATGGGTCCCCCATGACATGCCGAATGCCTGCGGGGCCCCCATGACATGTGGCATGCATGTGGTGCCCTCATGACATGCGGCATGCATTTGGGGCCCCAATACATGCGGCATGCACGTGGGCCCCCTTGATATGCGTCATGCATTTGGAGCCCCCATGACTTAAGGCATGCATTTGGGGCCCCCATGAAATGCGCCATGCATGTGGGGCCCCTATGAAATGCCGCATGCATTTGTGGGCCCCAAGACATGCGGAATGCATGTGGGGCCCTCATGACATGCGGCATGAATTTGGGGCCCCAATACATGCGGCATGCACGTGGGGCCCCGATGACATGCGGCATGCATGTGGGGCACCCATGACATGCGCCATGCACGTGGGGCCCCTATGACATGTGGCATGCATTTGGGGCCCCCATGACATGTGGCATGCATGTGGGGCCCCAATGACATGCGGCATGCATGTGGGACCCCCATGACATGCGGCATGCCTTTGAATCCCCATTACATGCGTCATGCACGTGGGGCCCCCATGACATGCGGCATGCATTTGGGGCACCCATGACATGCGGAATGCCTTCGGGGCCCCCATGACATGCGACATGCATTTGGGACCCCCATGGCATGCGGCATGCATTTGGATCCCCCATTACATGCTGCATGCACGTGGGGCCCCCATGACATGTGGCATGCATTTGGGGCCCCCATGTCATGCGGAATGCACGTGAGGCCACCTTGACATGCGGAATGCATGTGGGGCCCCCATGACATGCGGCATGCATGTGGGGACCCCATGACATGCGGCATGCATTTGGGTGCCCCATGACATGCGGCATGCATGTGGGGCCCCCATGACATGCGGCATGCATGTGGGACCCCCATGACATGCGGCATGCATTTGAATCCCCCATTACATGCGGCATGCACGTGGGGCCCCCATGACATGCGGCATGCATTTGGGGCCCCCATGACATGCGGAATGCCTGCGGGGCCCCCATGACATGCAACATGCATGTGGGGCCCTCATGACATGCGGCATGAATTTGGGTCCCCCAATACATGTGGCATGCACGTGGGGCCCCCATGATATGAGGCATGCATTTGGGGCCCCATTACATGCGGCATGCACGTGGAGCCCCCAAGACATGCGGTATGCATTTGGGGCCCCATGACATGCGCCATGCATGTGGGGCCCCTATGACATTCTGCATGCATTTGGGGCCCCTTTGACATGCGGAATACCTGCGGGACCCCAATGACATGCGGCATCCATTTGGGGTACCTGAGACATGCGGCATGCACGTGGGGCCCCATGACATGCTGCATGCATTTGGTGTGCCAGAGACATGTGGCATGCACGTGGGGCCCCTATGACATGCCGCATGCATTTGGGGCCCCCATTACATGCGGCATGCACATGGGGCCCCCATGACATGCGGCATACGCTTGTGGCCCCAATGACATGCGGCATGCGTTTGGGTTTCCCATGAAATGCGGCATGCACGTGGGGCCCCCATGACATGCGACATGCATTTGGGGCACCCATGACATGCGGAATGCCTGCGGGGCCCCCATGACATGCAACATGCATGTGGGGCCCTCATTACATGCGGCATGAATTTTGGGCCCCCAATACATGTGGCATGCACGTGGGGCCCCCATGATATGAGGCATGCATTTGGGGCCCCATTACATGCGGCATGCACGTGGAGCCCCCAAGACATGCGGCATGCATTTGGGGCCCCCATGACATGTGGAATGCAATTGGGCCCCCATGACATGTGGCATGCATTTGGGGCCTGCATAACATGCTGCATGCATTTGGGGTACCTGAGACATGAGGCATGCATTTGGGGCCCCAATGACATGCGGAATGCCTGTTGGGCCCCCATGACATGCGGCATGCATTTGGGGGCCCCATGACATGCGGCATGCATTTGGGGCCCCCATGACATGCGGAATGCCTGTGGGGCCCCCATGACATGCGGCATGAATTTGGGGCCCCAATACATGCGGCATGAATTTGGTGCCCCAATACATGAGGCATGAATTTGGGGCCCCAATACATGCGGCATGCATTTTCGGGCCCCATGACATGTGTTATGCACGTGGGGCCCCTATTACATGCCGCATGCATTTGGGGCCCCCATGACATGCGGCATGCATGTGGGACCCCCATGACATGCGTTATGCATTTGGATCCCCCATTACATGCTGCATGCAAGTGGGGCCCCCATGACATGCCGCATACATTTGTGGCACCGTGACATGAGGCATGCACGTGGGGCCCCCATGACATGCGACAAGCACATGGGGCCCCAATGACATGCAGCATGTACGTTGGGCACCCATGACATGCGGCATGCATTTATGGCCTCCATGACATGCGGCATGCATTTGGGGCCCCCATGACTTGAGGCAAGCATGTGGGGCCCCCATGACATGTACCATGCATGTGGGGCCCCTATGACATGCTGCATGCATTTGGGGCCCCCATGATATGCGGCACGCATTTGGGGAACCCATGACATGAGGCATGCATGTGGGGCCCCCATGAAATGAGCCATGCATGTGGGGACCCTATGACATGCGGCATGCATTTGTGGGCCCCAAGATATGCTGCATGCATTTGGGGGGCCCCATGACATGCAGCATGCACATGGGGCCCCCATGAAATGCGGCATGCATTTGGGGCCCCCATGACATGCGACATGCATTTATGGCCCCCATGACATGCGGCATGCATGCGGCGCCCTCATGACATGCGGCATGCATTTGGGGCCCCCAATACATGCGGCATGCACGTGGGGCCCCCATGATATGCGGCATGCATTTGGGGCCCCATGACTTGAGGCATGCATTTTGGGCCCCCATGACATGCGGCATGCACATGGGGCCCCCATGACATGCGGCATGCACGTGGGGCCCCCATTACATGCGACATGCATTTAGGGCCCCCTTGACATGGAACATGCATTTGGGGCCCCCATGACATGCGGCATGCATGTGAGACACCATGACATGCACCATGCATGTGGGGCCCCATGATATGCGGCATGCAGTTGGGGCCCCCAATACATGCGGCATGCACGTTGGGCACCCATGACATGCGGCATGCATTTATGGCCCCCATGACATGCGGCATGCATTTGGGCCCCCATGACATGCGGCAAGCACGTGGGGCCCCAATGACATCAAGCATGCACGTGGGGCCCCCATGACATGCGGAATGCACGTGAGGCCCCCATGACATGCGGAATGCCTGTGGGGCCCCAATGACATGCGGCATGCATGCGGGGCCCTCATGACATGCTGCATGCATTTGGGGCCCCCAATATATGCGGCATGCACGTGGGGCCCCCATGATATGTGGCATGCATTTGGGGCCCCCATGACTTGAGGCATGCATTTGGGGCCCCCATGACATGCGGCATGCATGTAGGGCCCCCATGAAATGTGCCATGCATGTGGGGCCCCTATGCCATGCGGCATGCATTTGTGGGCCCCAAGATATGTGGCATGCACGTGGGGCCCCCATGACATGCTGCATGCATTTGTGGCCGCCATGATATGTGGCACGCATTTGGGCCCCCATGACTTGCGGCAAGCACGTGGGGCCCCAATGACATGCAGTATGCACGTGGGGCCCCCATGACATGCGGAATGCATGTGTGGCCCCCATGAAATGTGGCATGCATTTGGGGCCCCCATGACATGCGGAATGCCTGCGGGGCCCCCATGACATGAGGAATAGATTTGGGGCCCCCATGACATGCGGCATGCATTTGGGGCCCCCATGACATGCGGCATACATGTGGGGCACCATGACATTCGCCATGCATGTGGGGCCCCTATTGCATGCGGCATGCAATTGGGGCCCCATGACATGCGGCATGCACGTGGGGCCCCCATGAAATGCGGCATGCATATGGGTCCCCCATGACATGCCGAATGCCTGCGGGGCCCCCATGACATGTGGCATGCATGTGGTGCCCTCATGACATGCGGCATGCATTTGGGGCCCCAATACATGCGGCATGCACGTGGGCCCCCTTGATATGCGTCATGCATTTGGAGCCCCCATGACTTAAGGCATGCATTTGGGGCCCCCATGAAATGCGCCATGCATGTGGGGCCCCCATGAAATGCGCCATGCATGTGGGGCCCCTATGAAATGCCGCATGCATTTGTGGGCCCCAAGACATGCGGCATGCATGTGGGGCCCTCATGACATGCGGCATGAATTTGGGGCCCCAAAACATTGGGCATGCACGTGGGGCCCCGATGACATGCGGCATGCATGTGGGGCACCCATGACATGCGCCATGCACGTGGGGCCCCTATGACATGTGGCATGCATTTGGGGGCCCCATGACATGTGGCATGCATGTGGGGCCCCAATGACATGCGGCATGCATGTGGGACCCCCATGACATGCGGCATGCATTTGAATCCCCCATTACATGCGTCATGCACGTGGGGCCCCCATGACATGCGGCATGCATTTGGGGCACCCATGACATGCGGAATGCCTTCGGGGCCCCCATGACATGCAACATGCATTTGGGACCCCCATGACATGCGGCATGCATTTGGATCCCCCATTACATGCTGCATGCACGTGGGGCCCCCATGACATGTGGCATGCATTTGGGGCCCCCATGTCATGCGGAATGCACGTGAGGCCACCTTGACATGCGGAATGCATGTGGGGCCCCCATGACATGCGGCATGCATGTGGGGACCCCATGACATGCGGCATGCATTTGGGTGCCCCATGACATGCGGCATGCATGTGGGGCCCCCATGACATGCGGCATGAATGTGGGACCCCCATGACATGCGGCATGCATTTGAATCCCCCATTACATGCGGCATGCACGTGGGGCCCCCATGACATGCGGCATGCATTTGGGGCACCCATGACATGCGGAATGCCTGCGGGGCCCCCATGACATGCAACATGCATGTGGGGCCCTCATGACATGCGGCATGAATTTGGGTCCCCCAATACATGTGGCATGCACGTGGGGCCCCCATGATATGAGGCATGCATTTGGGGCCCCATTACATGCGGCATGCACATGGAGCCCCCAAGACATGCGGTATGCATTTGGGGCCCCATGACATGCGCCATGCATGTGGGGCCCCGATGACATGCGGCATGCATGTGGCCCCTATAACATTCTGCATGCATTTGGGGCCCCTTTGACATGCGGAATACCTGTGGGACCCCCATGACATGCGGCATCCATTTGGGGTACCTGGGACATGCGGCATGCACGTGGGGCCCCATGACATGCTGCATGCATTTGGTGTGCCAGAGACATGTGGCATGCACGTGGGGCCCCTATGACATGCCGCATGCATTTGGGGCCCCCATTACATGCGGCATGCACATGGGGCCCCCATGACATGCGGCATGCATGTGGGGCCCCCTTGACATTCGGCATGCATTCGTGGGCCCCAAGACATGTGGCATGCATTTGGGGGGCCCCATGACATACGTCATGCATGTGGGGCCCTCATGACATGCGGCATGCATTTGGGCCCCCATGACATGCGGCATGCATTTGGGGCCTGCATAACATGCTGCATGCATTTGGGGTACCTGAGACATGCGGCATGCACGTGGGGCCCCCATAAAATGCTGCATGCATTTGGGATGCCCGAGACATGCGGCATGCACCTGGGGCCCCCATTTGGGGCCCCCATGACATGCGGCATGCATGTGGGACCCCCATGAGATGCAGCATGCATCTCGATCCCTCATTACATGCTGCATGCAAGTGGGGCCCCCCATGACATGCGGCATGCATGTGGGACCCCCATGACATGCTGCATGCATTTGTGGCCCCCATGATATGCGGCACGCCTTTGGGGCCACCATGACATGACGCATGCATGTGGGGCCCCTATGAAATGAGCCATGCATGTGGGGCCCCTATGACATTCGGCATGCATTTGTGGGCCCCAAGTCATGCTGCATGCATTTGGGGCCCCCATGACATGCGGCATGCATTTAGGGCCCCCATAACATGCGGCATGCATGCATTGCCCTCATGACATGCGGCATGCATTTGGGGCCCCCAATACATGCGGCATGCACGTGGGACCGCCATGATATGCGGCATGCAATTGGGGCCCCGATGACAAGCAGCATGCATGTGGGGCACCCATGACATGCGCCATGTACGTGGGGCCCCTATGACATGCGGCATGCACGTGGGGCCCTCATGACATGCAGCATGCATTTGGGGCCACTATGACATGCGGCATGCATTTGGGCCCCCATGACATGCGGCATGCATTTGGGCCCCCATGACATGCGGCAAGCACGTGGGGCCCCAATGACATGAAGCATGCACGTGGGGCCCCCATGACATGCGGAATGCACGTGAGGCCCCCATGACATGCGGAATGCCTGTGGGGCCCCCATGACATGCGGCATGCATGCGGGGCCCTCATGACATGCTGCATGCATTTGGGGCCCCCAATATATGCGGCATGCACGTGGGGCCCACATGATATGTGGCATGCATTTGGGGCCCCCATGACTTGAGGCATGCATTTGGGGCCCCCATGACATGCGGCATGCATGTAGGGCCCCCATGAAATGTGCCATGCATGTGGGGCCCCTATGCCATGCGGCATGCATTTGTGGGCCCCAAGATATGTGGCATGCACGTGGGGCCCCCATGACATGCTGCATGCATTTGTGGCCGCCATGATATGTGGCACGCATTTGGGCCCCCATGACTTGCGGCAAGCACGTGGGGCCCCAATGACATGCAGTATGCACGTGGGGCCCCCATGACATGCGGAATGCATGTGTGGCCCCCATAAAATGTGGCATGCATTTGGGGCCCCCATGACATGCGGAATGCCTGCGGGGCCCCCATGACATGAGGAATGCATTTGGGGCCCCCATGACATGCGGCATGCATTTGGGGCCCCCATGACATGCGGCATACATGTGGGGCACCATGACATTCGCCATGCATGTGGGGCCCCTATTGCATGCGGCATGCAATTGGGGCCCCATGACATGCGGCATGCACGTGGGGCCCCCATGAAATGCGGCATGCATATGGGTCCCCCATGACATGCCGAATGCCTGCGGGGCCCCCATGACATGTGGCATGCATGTGGTGCCCTCATGACATGCGGCATGCATTTGGGGCCCCAATACATGCGGCATGCACGTGGGCCCCCTTGATATGCGTCATGCATTTGGAGCCCCCATGACTTAAGGCATGCATTTGGGGCCCCCATGAAATGCGCCATGCATGTGGGGCCCCCATGAAATGCGCCATGCATGTGGGGCCCCTATGAAATGCCGCATGCATTTGTGGGCCCCAAGACATGCGGCATGCATGTGGGGCCCTCATGACATGCGGCATGAATTTGGGGCCCCAATACATTGGGCATGCACGTGGGGCCCCGATGACATGCGGAATGCATGTGGGGCACCCATGACATGCGCCATGCATGTGGGGCCCCTATGACATGTGGCATGCATTTGGGGGCCCCATGACATGTGGCATGCATGTGGGGCCCCAATGACATGCGGCATGCATGTGGGACCCCCATGACATGCGGCATGCATTTGAATCCCCCATTACATGCGTCATGCACGTGGGGCCCCCATGACATGCGGCATGCATTTGGGGCACCCATGACATGCGGAATGCCTTCGGGGCCCCCATGACATGCAACATGCATTTGGGACCCCCATGACATGCGGCATGCATTTGGATCCCCCATTACATGCTGCATGCACGTGGGGCCCCCATGACATGTGGCATGCATTTGGGGCCCCCATGTCATGCGGAATGCACGTGAGGCCACCTTGACATGCGGAATGCATGTGGGGCCCCCATGACATGCGGCATGCATGTGGGGACCCCATGACATGCGGCATGCATTTGGGTGCCCCATGACATGCGGCATGCATGTGGGGCCCCCATGACATGCGGCATGAATGTGGGACCCCCATGACATGCGGCATGCATTTGAATCCCCCATTACATGCGGCATGCACGTGGGGCCCCCATGACATGCGGCATGCATTTGGGGCACCCATGACATGCGGAATGCCTGCGGGGCCCCCATGACATGCAACATGCATGTGGGGCCCTCATGACATGCGGCATGAATTTGGGTCCCCCAATACATGTGGCATGCACGTGGGGCCCCCATGATATGAGGCATGCATTTGGGGCCCCATTACATGCGGCATGCACATGGAGCCCCCAAGACATGCGGTATGCATTTGGGGCCCCATGACATGCGCCATGCATGTGGGGCCCCGATGACATGCGGCATGCATGTGGCCCCTATAACATTCTGCATGCATTTGGGGCCCCTTTGACATGCGGAATACCTGCGGGACCCCCATGACATGCGGCATCCATTTGGGGTACCTGGGACATGCGGCATGCACGTGGGGCCCCATGACATGCTGCATGCATTTGGTGTGCCAGAGACATGTGGCATGCACGTGGGGCCCCTATGACATGCCGCATGCATTTGGGGCCCCCATTACATGCGGCATGCACATGGGGCCCCCATGACATGCGGCATGCATGTGGGGCCCCCTTGACATTCGGCATGCATTCGTGGGCCCCAAGACATGTGGCATGCATTTGGGGGGCCCCATGACATACGTCATGCATGTGGGGCCCTCATGACATGCGGCATGCATTTGGGCCCCCATGACATGCGGCATGCATTTGGGGCCTGCATAACATGCTGCATGCATTTGGGGTACCTGAGACATGCGGCATGCACGTGGGGCCCCCATAAAATGCTGCATGCATTTGGGATGCCCGAGACATGCGGCATGCACCTGGGGCCCCCATTTGGGGCCCCCATGACATGCGGCATGCATGTGGGACCCCCATGAGATGCAGCATGCATCTCGATCCCTCATTACATGCTGCATGCAAGTGGGGCCCCCCATGACATGCGGCATGCATGTGGGACCCCCATGACATGCTGCATGCATTTGTGGCCCCCATGATATGCGGCACGCCTTTGGGGCCACCATGACATGACGCATGCATGTGGGGCCCCTATGAAATGAGCCATGCATGTGGGGCCCCTATGACATTCGGCATGCATTTGTGGGCCCCAAGTCATGCTGCATGCATTTGGGGCCCCCATGACATGCGGCATGCATTTAGGGCCCCCATAACATGCGGCATGCATGCATTGCCCTCATGACATGCGGCATGCATTTGGGGCCCCCAATACATGCGGCATGCACGTGGGACCGCCATGATATGCGGCATGCAATTGGGGCCCCGATGACAAGCGGCATGCATGTGGGGCACCCATGACATGCGCCATGTACGTGGGGCCCCTATGACATGCGGCATGCACGTGGGGCCCTCATGACATGCAGCATGCATTTGGGGCCACTATGACATGCGGCATGCATTTGGGCCCCCATGACATGCGGCATGCATTTGGGCCCCCATGACATGCGGAAAGCACGTGGGGCCCCAATGACATGAAGCATGCATGTGGGGCCCCAATGACATGAAGCATGCACGTGGGGCCCCCATGACATGCGGCATGCATGTGGAGCCCCCATGACATGCGGCCTGCATTTGGGGCCCCCATGACATGCGGCATGCATGCGGGGCCCTCATGACATGCGGCATGAATTTGAGGCCCCCATGACATGAGTCATGCATTTGGTGCCGCCATGACATGCAGCATACATTTGGGGCCCCCATGACATGCGGCATGAGTTTGGATCCTCCATGACATGCGGCATGCATGTGGGACCCCCATGACATTCGGCATGCATTTGGGGCCCCCATGACATGCGGTATGCACGTGGAGCCCCCATGACATGCGGCATGCATGTGGGGCCCCCATGACATGCGGCATGCATTTGGGCCCCATGACATGCGGCATGCATTTGGGGCCTGCATAACATGCTGCATGCATTTGGGGTACCTGAGACATGTGGCATGCACGTGGGGCCCCAATAAAATGCTGCATGCATTTGGGATGCCCGAGACATGCGGCATGCACGTGGGGCCCCTATGACATGCCGCATGCATTTGGGGCCCCCATGACATGCGGCATGCATGTGGGACCCCCATGAGATGCGGCATGCATTTGGATCCCTCATTACATGCTGCATGCAAGTGGGGCCGCCCATGACATGCGCCATGCATGTGGGGCCTCTATAACATGCGGCATGCTTGTGGGGCCCCCATTATATGCAGCATACATTTGGGGACCCCGTGACATGCGGCATGCACGTGGGGCCCCCATGACATGAAACATGCATTTGAATCCCCCATTACATGCGGGATGCACGTGGGGCCCCCATGACATGCGGCATGGATTTGGGGCCCCCATGACATGCGGAATTCCTTCGGGGCTCCCATGACATGTGGCATGCATGCGGGGCCCTCATGACATGCGACATGAATTTGAGGCCCCTATGACATGCGGCATGCATTTGGGCCCCCATGACATGCGGCATGCATTTGGGGACTGTATAACATGCCGCATGCATTTGGGGCCCCCATTACATGCGGCATGCACGTGGGGGTCCATGAAATGCGCCATGCATGTGGGGCCCCTATGACATGCGGCATGCATTTGTGGGCTCCAACACATGCGGCATTCATTTGGGGCACCCATGACATGCACCATGCATGTGGGGCCCCTATGACGTGGAGCATGCATTTGGGGGCCTCATTATATGCGGCATGCACGTGGAGACCCCCATGACATGCGGCATTCATTTGAATCCCCCATTACATGCGGCATGCACGTGGGGCCCCCATGACATGCGGCATGCATTTGGGGCCCCCATGACATGCGGAATGCCTGCGGGGCCCCCATGACATGCGGCATGCATGCGGGGCCCTCATGACATGCGGCATGAATTTGGGGCCGCCAATACATGCGGCATGTACGTTGGGCCTTTATGGAACCCATGACATGCGGCTAGCATTTGGGCCCCCATTACATGCGGCATGCATGTGGGCCCCCCATGACATGCCGCATGCATTTGGGGCCCCCATGATATGTGGAATGCCTGCGGGGACCCCATGACATGCAGCATGCATGCGGGGCCCTCATGACATGCGGCATGAATTTGGGGCCCCCAATAAATGCGGCATGCACGTGAGGCCCGCCTGATATGCGGCATGGATTTGGGGCCCCCATGACTTGAGGCGTGCTTTTGGGGCCTCCATGTCATGTGGCATGCATGTGGTGCCCTATGAAATGCGGAATGCATGCGGAGCCCTCATGACATGCGGCATGAATTTGGGGCCCCCAATACATGCGGCATGCACAGTGGGCCCCCATGACATGCTGCATGCATTTATGGAACCCATGACATGCAGCAAGCATTTGGGCCCCCATGAAATGCGGCATGCATGTGGGGCCCCCATGATATGCGGCATGCATTTGGGGCCCCGATGACATGCGGCATGCATGTGGGGCCCCCTTGACATGCGACATTAATTTGGGGCCCCCATGACATGCGGCATGCATGTGGGGCTCCCATGACATGCGGCATGCATTTGGGGCCTCCATGACATGCGTCATGCATGTGGGCCCCCATGACATGCGCCATGCATGTGGGGCCCCTATGACATGCGGCATGCATTTGGGGCCCCGATGACATGCTGCATGCATGTGGGGCACCCATGACTTGCGCCATGCACGTGGGGCCCCTTTGACATGCGCCATGAATTTTGGGCCCCATTACATGCGGCATGCACGTGGAGCCCCCATGACATGCGGCATGCATTTGGGGCCCCCATGACATGCGGCATGCGTGTGGGGCCCCCATGACATGCGGCATGCATTTGGGCCCCCATTACATGATGCATGCATTTGGGGTACCTGAGACATGCGGCATGCATTTGGGGCCGCCATGACATGCGGCATGCAGGTGGGGCCCCCATGACATGAGTCATGCATTTGGGGCCGCCATGACATGCGGCATGCATTTGGGGCCCCCATGACATGCGGCATGCATGTGGGACCCCCATAACATGCTGCATGCATTTGGATCCCCCCTTACATGCGGCATGCACGTGTGGCCCCCATGCGGCATCCATTTGGGGCCTGCATAACATGCTGCATGCATTTGGGGTACCTGAGACATGCGGCATGCACGTGGGGCCCCATGACATGCTGCATGCATTTGGTGTGCCAGAGACATGTGGCATGCACGTGGGGCCCCTATGACATGCCGCATGCATTTGGGGCCCCCATTACACGCGGCATGCACATGGGGCCCCCATGACATGCGGCATACGCTTGGGGCCCCAATGACATGCGGCATGCGTTTGGGTTTCCCATGAAATGCGGCATGCACGTGGGGCCCCCATGACATGCGGCATGCATTTGGGGCACCCATGACATGCGCAATGCCTGCGGGGCCCCCATGACATGCAACATGCATGTGGGGCCCTCATGACATGCTGCATGCATTTGGGGTACATGAGACATGAGGCATGCACGTGGGGCCCCATGACATGCTGCATGCATTTGGTGTGCCAGAGACATGTGGCATGCACGTGGGGCCCCTATGACATGCCGCATGCATTTGGGGCCCCCATGACATGCACCATGCATGTGGGGCCCCTATGACATGCGGCATGCATGTGGGGCACCCATGACTTGCGCCATGCACGTGGGGCCCCTTTGACATGCGGCATGAATTTGGGTGCCCCATTACATGCGGCATGCACGTGGAGCCCCCATGACATGCGGCATGCATGTGGGACCCCCATGACATGCGGCATGCATTTGAATCCCCCATGACATGCGGCATGCATTTGGGGCCCCCATGACATGCGGCATGCATGCGGGGCCCTCATGACATGCGTCATGAATTTGGGTCCTCCAATACACGTGGCATGCACGTGGGGCCCCCATGACATGCGCCATGCATTTATGGTCCCATGACATGCGGCATGCATTTGGGCCCCCATGACATGCGGCATGCATGTGGGACCCCCATGACATGCGTCATGCAATTGGATCCCCCATTACATGCTGCATGCAAGTGGGGCCCCCATGACATGCGCCATGCATGTGGGGCCCCTATGACATGCGGCATGCATGTGGGACCCCCTTGACATGCGGCATGCACGTGGGGCCCCATGACATGCGGCATGCATGTGGGGCCCCCATGACATGCCGCATACATTTGTGGCCACCGTGACATGAGGCATGCACGTGGGGCCCCCATGACATGCGGCAAGCACGTGGGGCCCCCATGACATGCGGCATGCATGTAGGGCCCCCAAGAAATGTGCCATGCATGTGGAGCCCCTATGACATGCGGCATGCACGTGGGACCCCCATGACATGCTGCATGCATTTGTGGCCCCCATGATATGCGGCACGCATTTGGGGCCCCCATGACATGCGGCATGCATGTGGGGCCCCCATGAAATAAGCCATGCATGTGGGGCCCCTATGACATGCGGAATGCATTTGTGGGCCCCAAGACATGCTGCATGCATTTGGGGGGCCCCATGACATGTGGCATGCACGTGGGGCCCCCATGATATGTGACATGCATTTGGGGCCCCCATGATTGAGGCATGCATTTTGGGCTACCATGACATGCGGCATGCACATGTGGCCCCCAAGACATGCGGCATGCACGTGGGCCGAACATTAAATGCGGCATGCATTTAGGGCCCCCATGACATGCAGCATGCATTTGATGGCCCCAAGACATGCTGCATGCATGTGGGGCCACTATAACATGCGGCATGCTTGTGGGGCCCCCATGACATGCAGCATACATTTGGGTCCCCCATGACATGCGCCATGCATGTGGGGCCCCTATTACATGCGGCATGCAATTGGGGCCCCATGACATGCAGCATGCATGCGGTGCCCTCATGATATGCGGCATGCATTTGGGGCCCCCATGACTTAAGGCATGAATTTGGGGCCCCCATGAAATGCGCCATGCATGTGGGGCCCCTATGAAATGCTGCATGCATTTGTGGGCCCCAAGACATGCGGCATGCTTCTTGGGCCCTCATGACATGCGGCATGAATTTGGGGCCCCAATACATGCGGCATGCACGTGGGGCCCCGATGACATGTGGCATGCATGTGGGGCACCCATGACATGCGCCATGCATGTGGGGCCCCTATGACATGTGGCATGCATTTGGGGGCCCCATTACATGCGGCATGCACGTGGAGCCCCCAAGACATGCGGCATGCATTTGGGGCCTGCATAACATGCTGCATGCATTTGGGGTACCTGAGACATGCGGCATGCACGTGGGGCCCCCATAAAATGCTGCATGCATTTGGAATGCCCGAGACATGCGGCATGCACGTGGGGCCCCTATGACATGCTGCATGCATTTGGGGCCCCCATGACATGCGGCATGCATTTGGATCCCTCATTCCATGCTGCATGCAAGTTTGGCCCCCATGACATGCGGCATGCATGTGGACCCCCATGACATGCGCCATGCATCTGGTGCCCCTATGACATGCGGCATGCACGTGGGACCCCCATGACATTCGGCATGTATGTGGGGCCCCTATGACATGCGGCATGCACGTGGGACCCCCATGACATTTGGCATGCATTTGGGGCCCCCATGACATGTGGAATGCCTGCGGGCCCCCATGACATGCGGCATGCATGCGGTGGCCTCATGATATGCGGCATGAATTTGGGGCCCCTATGACATTCGGCATGCATTCGTGGGCCCCAAGACATGTGGCATGCATTTGGGGGGCCCCATGACATACGTCATGCATGTGGGGCCCTCATGACATGCGGCATGCATTTGGGCCCCCATGACATGCGGCATGCATTTGGGGCCCCCATAAAATGCTGCATGCATTTGGGATGTCCGAGACATGCGGCATGCACCTGGGGCCCCCATTTGGGGCCCCCATGACATGCGGCATGCATTTGGATCCCTCATTCCATGCTGCATGCAAGTTTGGCCCCCATGACATGCGGCATGCATGTGGACCCCCATGACATGCGCCATGCATCTGGTGCCCCTATGACATGCGGCATGCACGTGGGACCCCCATGACATTCGGCATGTATGTGGGGCCCCTATGACATGCGGCATGCACGTGGGACCCCCATGACATTTGGCATGCATTTGGGGCCCCCATGACATGTGGAATGCCTGCGGGCCCCCATGACATGCGGCATGCATGCGGTGGCCTCATGATATGCGGCATGAATTTGGGGCCCCTATGACATTCGGCATGCATTCGTGGGCCCCAAGACATGTGGCATGCATTTGGGGGGCCCCATGACATACGTCATGCATGTGGGGCCCTCATGACATGCGGCATGCATTTGGGCCCCCATGACATGCGGCATGCATTTGGGGCCTGCATAACATGCTGCATGCATTTGGGGTACCTGAGACATGCGGCATGCACGTGGGGCCCCCATAAAATGCTGCATGCATTTGGGATGCCCGAGACATGCGGCATGCACCTGGGGCCCCCATTTGGGGCCCCCATGACATGCGTCATGCATGTGGGACCCCCATGAGATGCAGCATGCATCTCGATCCCTCATTACATGCTGCATGCAAGTGGGGCCCCCCATGACATGCGGCATGCATGTGGGACCCCCATGACATGCTGCATGCATTTGTGGCCCCCATGATATGCGGCACGCCTTTGGGGCCACCATGACATGAGGCATGCATGTGGGGCCCCTATGAAATGAGCCATGCATGTGGGGCCCCTATGACATTCGGCATGCATTTGTGGGCCCCAAGTCATGCTGCATGCATTTGGGGCCCCCATGACATGCGGCATGCATTTAGGGCCCCCATAACATGCGGCATGCATGCGTTGCCCTCATGACATGCGGCATGCATTTGGGGCCCCCAATACATGCGGCATGCACGTGGGGCCGCCATGATATGCGGCATGCATTTGGGGCCCCCATGACTTGAGGCATGCATTTTGGGCCCCCATGACATGCGCAATGCATTTGGGCCCCCATGACATGCGGCATGCATTTGGGCCCCCATGACATGCGGAAAGCACGTGGGGCCCCAATGACATGAAGCATGCACGTGGGGCCCCAATGACATGAAGCATGCACGTGGGGCCCCCATGACATGCGGCATGCATGTGGAGCCCCCATGACATGCGGCCTGCATTTGGGGCCCCCATGACATGCGGCATGCATGCGGGGCCCTCATGACATGCGGCATGAATTTGAGGCCCCCATGACATGAGTCATGCATTTGGGGCCGCCATGACATGCGGCATGCATTTGGGGCCCCCATGACATGCGGCATGAGTTTGGATCCCCCATGACATGCGGCATGCACGTGGAGCCCTATGACATGCGGCATGCATGTGGGGCCCCCATGACATGCGGCATGCATTTGGGCCCCATGACATGCGGCATGCATTTGGGGCCTGCATAACATGCTGCATTCATTTGGGGTACCTGAGACATGCGGCATGCACGTGGGGCCCCAATAAAATGCTGCATGCATTTGGGATGCCCGAGACATGCGGCATGCACGTGGGGCCCCTATGACATGCCGCATGCATTTGGGGGCCCCATGACATGCGGCATGCATGTGGGACCCCCATGAGATGCGGCATGCATTTGGATCCCTCATTACATGCTGCATGCAAGTGGGGCCGCCCATGACATGCGCCATGCATGTGGGGCCTCTATAACATGCGGCATGCTTGTGGGGCCCCCATTATATGCAGCATACATTTGGGGACCCCGTGACATGCGGCATGCACGTGGGGCCCCCATGACATGAAACATGCATTTGAATCCCCCATTACATGCGGGATGCACGTGGGGCCCCCATGACATGCGGCATGCATTTGGGGCCCCCATGACATGCGGAATTCCTTCGGGGCCCCCATGACATGTGGCATGCATGCGGGGCCCTCATGACATGCGACATGAATTTGAGGCCCCTATGATATGCGGCATGCATTTGGGGGCCTCATTATATGCGGCATGCACGTGGAGACCTCCATGACATGCGGCATTCATTTGAATCCCCCATTACATGCGGCATGCACGTGGGGCCCCCATGACATGCGGCATGCATTTGGGGCCCCCAATACATGCGGCATGTACGTTGGGCATTTATGGAACCCATGACATGCGGCTAGCATTTGGGCCCCCATTACATGCGGCATGCATGTGGGCCCCCCATGACATGTGGCATGCATTTGGGGGCCCCATGACATGCGGCATGCATGTGGGGCCCCCATGACATGCCGCATGCATTTGGGGCCCCCATGACATGTGGAATGCCTGCGGGGACCCCATGACATGCAGCATGCATGCGGGGCCCTCATGACATGCGGCATGAATTTGGGGCCCCCAATAAATGCGGCATGCACGTGAGGCCCACGTGATATGCGGCATGGATTTGGGGCCCCCATGACTTGAGGCGTGCTTTTGGGGCCTCCATGACATGTGGCATGCATGTGGTGCCCTATGAAATGCGGCATGCATGCGGGGCCCTCATGACATGCGGCATGAATTTGGGGGCCCCAATACATGCGGCATGCACAGTGGGCCCCCATGACATGCGGCATGCATTTATGGAACCCATGACATGCAGCAAGCATTTGGGCCCCCATGAAATGCGACATTAATTTGGGGCCCCCATGACATGCGGCATGCATGTGGGGCTCTCATGACATGCGGCATGCATTTGGGGCCTCCATGACATGCGTCATGCATGTGGGGGCCCCATGACATGCGCCATGCATGTGGGGCACCCATGACTTGCGCCATGCACGTGGGGCCCCTTTGACATGCGCCATGAATTTGGGGGCCCCATTACATGCGGCATGCACGTGGAGCCCCCATGACATGTGGCATGCATTTGGGGAACCCCATGACATGCGGCATACGTGTGGGGCCCCCATGACATGCGGCATGCATTTGGGCCCCCATTACATGCTGCATGCATTTGGGGTACCTGAGACATGCGGCATGCATTTGGGGCCCCCATTACATGCGGCATGCACATGGGGCCCCAATGACATGAGTCATGCATTTGGGGCCGCCATGACATGCGGCATGCATTTGGGGCCCCCATGACATGCGGCATGAGTTTGGATCCCCCATGACATGCGGCATGCACGTGGGGCCCCCATGACATGAGTCATGCATTTGGGGCCGCCATGACATGCGGCATGCATTTGGGGCCCCCATGACATGCGGCATGCATTTGGGGTCCCCATGACATGCGGCATGCACGTGGGGCCCCCTTGACATGAGATAATTCATTTGGGGCCCCCATGACATGTGGCATGCATGTGGGGCTCCCATGACATGCGGCATGCATTTATGGCCCTCATGACATGCGGCAAGCATTTGGGCACCCATGACATGCGGCATGCATGTGGGGCCCCCGAGACATGCGGCATGCACGTGGGGCCCAAATGACATGCCGCATGCATTTGGGGCCCCCATGACATGCGGCATGCATTTGTGGGCCCCAATACATGCTGCATGCATTTGGGGGCCCCCAAGACATGCGGCATGCATGTGGCCCCCAATGACATGCGGCATGCATTTGTGGGCCCCAATACATGCTGCATGCATTTGGGGCTAGCATGATATGCGGCATGCATTTGGGGCCCCCATGACATGCCGCATGCATTTGGGGCCCCCATGAAATGTGCCATGCATGTGGGGACCCTATGACATGCGGCATGCATTTGTGGGCCCCAAGACATGCTGCATGCATTTGGGGTGCCCCATGACATGCGGCATGCATTTGGGGCCCCCATGACATGTGGTATGCACGTGGGGCCCCTATGACATGCCGCATGCATTTGGGGCCCCCATGACATGCGGCATGCATATGGGACCCCCATGACATGCGTCATGCATTTGGATCCCCATTACATGCTGCATGCAAGTGGGGCCCCCATGACATGCGGCATGCACGTGGGGCCCCCATGACATGCTGCATGCATTTGGGGCCCCCATGATATGCGGCACGCATTTGGGGCCCCCATGACATGCGCATGCATGTGGGGCCTCCATGAAATGCGCCATGCATGTGGGGCCCTATGACATGCGGCATGCATTTGTGGGCCCCAAGACATGCTGCATGCATTTGGGGGGCCCCATGATATGCGGCATGCATTTGGGCCCCCATGACATGAGGCATGCATTTGGGGCCCCCATGACATGCAGCATGCACGTGGGGCCCCCATGACATGTGACATGCATTTGGGGCCCCATGACATGCGGCATGCATTTGGGTCCCCCATGAAATGCGGCATGCACGTGGAGCCCCCATGACATGCGGCATGCATTTGGGGCACCCATGACATGCGGCATGCATGTGGGCCCCCATGACATGCGGCATGCATTTGGGCCCCCATGACATGTGACTTGCATTTGGGGCCTGCATAACATGCTGCATGCATTTGGGGTACCTGAGACATGCAGCATGCACGTGGGGCCCCCATATCATGATGCATGCATTTGGGGTGCCCGAGACATGCGGCATGCACGTGGGGCCCCTATGACATGCGGCATACGTTTGGGGCCCCAATGACATGCGGCATGAGTTTGGATCCCCCATGACATGCGGCATGCACATGGGGCCTCCATGACATGAGTCATGCATTTGGGGCCGCCATGACAAGCGGCATGCATTTGGGGCCCCCATGACATGCTCCATGCATGTGGGGCCCCTATGATATGCGGCATGAATTTGGGGGGCCCCATGACATGCGGCATGCATGTGAGGACCCCATGACATATGGCATGCATTTGGGGTCCCCATGACATGCGGCATGCATGTGGGGCCCCCATGACATGCGGCATTCATGTGGGGCCCCCATGACATGCGTCATGCATGCGGGGCCCCCATGACATGCGGCATACATTTGTGGCCCTCGTGACATGAGGCATGCACGTGGGGCCCCCATGACATACGGCAAGCACGTGGGGCCCCAATGACATGCAGCATGCACGTGGGATCCCCATGACATGCGACATGCATGTGGGGCCCCCATGACATGTGGTATGCACGTGGGGCCCCTATGACATGCCGCATGCATTTGTGGCCCCTATGACATGCTGCATGCATGTGGGACCCCCATTACATGATGCATGCAAGTGGGGCCCCCATGACATGCGGCATGCATGTGGGCCCCCCAAGACATGTGGCATGCACGTGGGGCCCCCATGACATGCTGCATGCATTTGGGGCCCCCATGACATGCGGCATGCACGTGGGGCCCCCATTACATGCGGCATGCATTTGGGGCCCCCATGACATGCGGCATGTACGTGGGGCCCCTATGACATGCGGTATGCAAGTGGGGCCCTCCTGACATGCAGCATGCATTTGGGGCCACTGTGACATGCGGCATGCATTTGGGGCCCCCATGACATGCGGCATGCATGTGCGACCCCCTTGATATGCGGCATGCATGTGGGACCCCCATGATATGCGGCATGCATTTGGGGCCCCCATGACTTGAGGCATGCATTTGGGGCCCCCATGAAATGTGCCATGCATGTGGGGCCCCTATGACATGCGGCATGCATTTGTGGGCCCCAAGAGATGCGGCATGCATTTGGGGCCCCTATGACATGCGGCATCCATTTGGGGGGCCCCATGACATGCGGCTTGCACGTGGGGCCCCCATGAAATGCGGCATTTATTTGGGGCCCCCATGACATGTGGAATGCCTGCGGGGCCCCCATGACATGCGGCATGCACGTGGGGCCCCCATGACGTGCAGCATGCATTTGGATCCCCCATTACATGCTGAATGCAATTGGGGCCCCCATGAAATGCGTCATGCATGTGGGGCCCCTATGACATGCTGCATGAATTTGGGGCCCCCAATACATGCGGCATGCACGTTGGGCCCCTTGACATGCGACATTCATGTGGGGCTCCCATGACATGCGGCATGCATTTATGGCTCCCATGACATGCGGCAATCTTTTGGGCCCCATGACATGCAGCATGCATGTGGGGCCCCCATGACATGCGGCATGCATTTGGGGTCCCCATGACATGCGGCATGCACGTGGGGCCCCCTGTACATGCGGCATGCATTTTGGGCCCCCATGACATGCGGCATGCACGTGGGGCCCCCTTGACATGCGACATTCATTTGGGGCCCCCATGACATGTGGCATGCATGGGGGCTCCCATTACATGCGGCATGCATTTGGGGCCTCCATGACATGCGGTATGAATGTGGGGCCCCCATGACATGCGCCATGCATGTGGGGCCCCTATGACATGCGGCATGCATTTGGGGCCCCCATGATATGCGGCACGCATTTGGGTCCCCCATGACATGCGCATGCATGTGGGACCCCCATGAAATGCGCCATGCATGTGGGACCCCTATGACATGCGACATGCATTTGTGGGCCCCAAGACATGCTGCATGCATTTGGGGGGCCCCATGACATGCGGCAAGCACGTGGGGCCCCCATGACATGAAACATGCACGTGGGACCCCCATGACATGCGGAATGCACGTGAGGCCCCCATGACATGCGGAATGCCTACGGGGCCCCAATGACATGCGGCATGCATGCGGGGCCCTCATGACATGCGGCATGCAATTGAGGCCCCCAATATATGCGGCATGCATGTGGGGCCCCCATGATATGTGGCATGCATTTGGGGCCCCCATGACTTGAGGCATGCATGTGGGGCCCCCATGACTTGAGGCATGCATGTGGGGCCCCCATGACATGCACCATGCATGTGGGGCCCCTATGACATGCTGCGTGCATTTGGGGCCCCCATGACTTGAGGCATGCATTTGGGGCCCCCATGACATGCGGCATGCATGTAGGGCCCCCCATGAAATGCGCCATGCATGTGGGGCCCCTATGACATGCGGCATGCATTTGTGGGCCCCAAGACATGTGGCATGCACATGGGGCCCCCATGAAATGCGGCATTTATTTGGGGCCCCCATGACATGTGTAATGCCTGCGGGGCCCCCATGACATGCGGCATGCACGTGGGGCCCCCATGAAATGCGGCATTTATTTGGGGCCCCCATGACATGTGGAATGCCTGCGGGGCCCCCGTGACATGAGGCATGCACTTTGGGCACCCATGACATGCGACATGCATTTATGGCCTCATGACATGCGGCATGCATTTGGGCCCTCATGAAATGCGCCATGCACGTGGGGCCCCCATGACATGCGGCATGCATTTGGGGTCCCCATGACATGCGGCATGCATGTGGGGCCCAAATGCTTGCCGCATGTCATGGGGGCCTCCATGACATGCGGCATGCATTTATGGCCCTCATGACATGCGGCAAGCATGTGGGTCCCCATGACATGCGTCATGCACGTGGGGCCCCCTTGACATGCGACATTCATTTGGGGCCCCCATGACATGTGGCATGCATGTGGGGCTCCCATGACATGCGGCATGCATTTGGGGCCCCCATGACATGTGGTATGCACGTGGGGCCCCTATGACATGCCGCATGCATTTGGGGCCCCCATGACATGCTCCATGCATGTGGGGCCCCTATGACATGCGGCATGCATTTGTGGCCCCCGTAACATGAGGCATGCACGTCGGGCCCCCATGACATGCGGCAAGCACGTGGGGCCCCAATGACATGCAGCATGCACGTGGGACCCCCATGACATGCGGAATGCACGTGAGGCCCCCATGACATGCGGAATGCCTGCGGGGCCCCAATGACATGCGGCATGCACGTGAGGCCCCCATGACATGCGGAATGCCTGCGGGGCCCCAATGACATGCGGCATGCATGCGGGGCCCTCATGACATGCGGCATGCATTTGAGGCCCCCAATATATGCGGCATGCATGTGGGGCCCCCATGGTATGTGGCATGCATTTGGGGCCCCCATGACTTGAGGCATGCATGTGGGGCCCCCATGACATGCACCATGCATGTGGGGCCCCTATGACATGCTGCATGCATTTGGGACCCCATGACTTGAGGCATGCATTTGGGGCCCCCATGACATGCGGAATGCCTGCGGGGCCCCAATGACATGTGGCATGCATGTGGGACCCCCATGACATGCGGCATGCATTTGAATCCCCCATTACATGCGGCATGCACATGGGGCCCCCATGACATGCGGAATGCATTTGGGCCCCCCATGACATGCGGAATGCACGTGGGGCCCCTATGACATGCGACATGAATTTGGGAGCCACATTACATGCGGTATGCACGTGGAGCCCCCATGACATGCGACATGCATTTGGGCCCCCATGACATGCGGCATGCATTTGGGGCCCAAATGCTTGCCGCATGTCATGGGGGCCTCCATGACATGTGGCATGCATGTGGGGCTCCCATGACATGCGGCATGCATTTATGGCCCTCATGACAAGCGGCAAGCATTTGGGCCCCCATGACATGCGGCATGCATGTGGGGCCCCCATGACATGCGTCATGCACGTGGGTCCCCCTTGACATGCGACATTCATTTGGGGCCCCCATGACATGTGGCATGCATGTGGGGCTCCCATGACATGCGGCATGCATTTGGGGCCCCCATTACATGCTCCATGCATGTGGGGCCCCTATGACATGCGGCATGCATTCGTGGCCCCCGTAACATGAGGCATGCACGTGGGGCCCCCATGACATGCGGCAAGCACGTGGGGCCCCAATGACATGCAGCATGCACGTGGGACCCCCATGACATGCGGAATGCACGTGAGGCCCCCATGACATGCGGAATGCCTGCGGGGCCCCAATGACATGCGGCATGCATGCGGGGCCCTCATGACATGCGGAATGCATTTGAGGCCCCCAATATATGTGGCATGCATGTGGGTCCCCCATGACATGCACCATGCATGTGGGGCCCCTTTGACATGCTGCATGCATTTGGGGCCGCCATGACATGCGGCATGCATTTGGGGCCCCCATGACATGCGGCATGAGTTTGGATCCCCCATGCCATGCGGCATGCATGTGGGACCCCCATGACATTCGGCATGCATTTGGGGCCCCCATGACATGAGGCATGCATGCGGGGCCCTCATGACATGCGGCATGAATTTGAGGCCCCCATGACATGCGGAATGCATTTGGGCCCCCATGACAGTCGGCATGCATTGGGGGCCCCCATGACATGCGGCATGCACGTGGGGCCCCCATGACATGAGTCATGCATTTGGGGCCACCATGACATGCGGCATGCATTTGGGGCCCCCATGACATGCGGCATGAGTTTGGATCCCCCATGCCATGCGGCATGCATGTGGGACCCCCATGACATTCGGCATGCATTTGGGGGCCCCATGACATGCGGTATGCACGTGGAGCCCCCATGACATGCGGCATGCATGTGGGGCCCCCATGACATGCGGCATGCATTTGGGCCCCATGACATGCGGCATGCATTTGGGGCCTGCATAACATGCTGCATGCATTTGGGGTACCTGAGACATGCGTCATGCACGTGGGGCCCCAATAAAATGCTGCATGCATTTGTGATGCCCGAGACATGCGGCATGCACGTGGGGCCCCTATGACATGCCGCATGCATTTGGGGCCCCCATGACATGCGGCATGCATGTGGGACCCCCATGAGATGCGGCATGCATTTGGATCCCTCATTACATGCTGCATGCAAGTGGGGCCGCCCATGACATGCGCCATGCATGTGGGGCCTCTATAACAAGCGGCATGCTTGTGGGGCCCCCATTATATGCAGCATACATTTGGGGACCCCGTGACATGCGGCATGCACGTGGGGCCCCCATGACATGCAACATGCATTTGAATCCCCCATTACATGCGGGATGCACGTGGGGCCCCCATGACATGCGGCATGCATTTGGGGCCCCCATGACATGCGGAATTCCTTCGGGGCCCCCATGACATGTGGCATGCATGCGGGGCCCTCATGACATGCGACATGAATTTGAGGCCCCTATGACATGCGGCATGCATTTGGGCCCCCATGACATGCGGCATGCATTTGGGGACTGCATAACATGCCGCATGCATTTGGGGCCACCATGACATGAGGCATGCATGTGGGGCCCCTATGAAATGAGCCATGCATGTGGGGCCCCTATGACATTCGGCATGCATTTGTGGGCCCCAAGTCATGCTGCATGCATTTGGGGCCCCCATGACATGCGGCATACATTTAGGGCCCCAATAACATGCGGCATGCATGCGTTGCCCTCATGACATGCGGCATGCATTTGGGGCCCCCAATACATGCGGCATGCACGTGGGGCCGCCATGATATGCGGCATGCATTTGGGGCCCCCATGACTTGAGGCATGCATTTTGGGCCCCCATGACATGCGCAATGCATGTGGGGCCCCTATGACATGCGGCATGCAATTGGGGCCCCGATGACAAGCGGCATGCATGTGGGGCACCCATGACATGCGCCATGTACGTGGGGCCCCTATGACATGCGGCATGCACGTGGGGCCCTCATGACATGCAGCATGCATTTGGGGCCACTATGACATGCGGCATGCATTTGGGCCCCCATGACATGCGGCATGCATTTGGGCCCCCATGACATGCGGAAAGCACGTGGGGCCACAATGACATGAAGCATGCACGTGGGGCCCCAATGACATGAAGCATGCACGTGGGGACCCCATGACATGCGGCATGCATTTGGAGCCCCCATGACATGCGGCCTGCATTTGGGGCCCCCATGACATGAGGCATGCATGCGGGGCCCTCATGACATGCGGCATGAATTTGAGGCCCCCATGACATGCGGAATGCATTTGGGCCCCCATGACAGTCGGCATGCATTGGGGGTCCCCATGACATGCGGCATGCACGTGGGGCCCCCATGACATGAGTCATGCATTTGGGGTCGCCATGACATGCGGCATGCATTTGGGGCCCCCATGACATGCGGCATGAGTTTGGATCCCCCATGCCATGCGGCATGCATGTGGGACCCCCATGACATTCGGCATGCATTTGGGGCCCCCATGACATGAGGCATGCATGCGGGGCCCTCATGACATGCGGCATGAATTTGAGGCCCCCATGACATGCGGAATGCATTTGGGCCCCCATGACAGTCGGCATGCATTGGGGGCCCCCATGACATGCGGCATGCACGTGGGGCCCCCATGACATGAGTCATGCATTTGGGGCCGCCATGACATGCGGCATGCATTTGGGGCCCCCATGACATGCGGCATGAGTTTGGATCCCCCATGCCATGCGGCATGCATGTGGGACCCCCATGACATTCGGCATGCATTTGGGGCCCCCATGACATGCGGTATGCACGTGGAGCCCCCATGACATGCGGCATGCATGTGGGGCCCCCATGTCATGCGGCATGCATTTGGGCCCCATGACATGCGGCATGCATTTGGGGCCTGCATAACATGCTGCATGCATTTGGGGTACCTGAGACATGCGTCATGCACGTGGGGCCCCAATAAAATGCTGCATGCATTTGGGATGCCCGAGACATGCGGCATGCACGTGGGGCCCCTATGACATGCCGCATGCATTTGGGGCCCCCATGACATGCGGCATGCATGTGGGACCCCCATGAGATGCGGCATGCATTTGGATCCCTCATTGCATGCTGCATGCAAGTGGGGCCGCCCATGACATGCGCCATGCATGTGGGGCCTCTATAACATGCGGCATGCTTGTGGGGCCCCCATTATATGCAGCATACATTTGGGGACCCCGTGACATGCGGCATGCACGTGGGGCCCCCATGACATGCAACATGCATTTGAATCCCCCATTACATGCGGGATGCACGTGGGGCCCCCATGACATGCGGCATGCATTTGGGGCCCCCATGACATACGGAATTCCTTCGGGGCCCCCATGACATGTGGCATGCATGCGGGGCCCTCATGACATGCGACATGAATTTGAGGCCCCTATGACATGCGGCATGCATTTGGGCCCCCATGACATGCGGCATGCATTTGGGGACTGCATAACATGCCGCATGCATTTGGGGCCCCCATTACATGCGGCATGCACGTGGGGCCAACATAAAATGCTGCATGCATTTGGGATGCCCGAGACATGCGGCATGCACGTGGGGCCCCTATGACATGACGCATGCATTTTGGGCCCCCATGAAATGCGGCATGCATGTGGGGCCCCCATGACATGCGCCATGCATGTGGGGCCTCTATAACATGCGGCATGCTTGTGGGGCCCCCATTATATGCAGCATACATTTGGGGACCCCGTGACATGCGGAATTCCTGCGGGGCCCCCATGACATGCGGCATGCATGCGGGGCCCTCATGACATGCGACATGAATTTGAGGCCCCCATGACATGCGGCATGCATTTGGACCCCCATGACATGCGGCATGCATTTGGGGACTGCATAACATGCCGCATGCATTTGGGGCCCCCATTACATGCGGCATGCACGTGGGGCCCCCATGAAATGCGCCATGCATGTGGGGCCCCTATGGCATGCATTTGTGGGCTCCAACACATGCGGCATTCATTTGGGGCACCCATGACATGCACCATGCACGTGGGGCCCCTATGACATGTGGCATGCATTTGGGGGCCTCATTACATGCGGCATGCACGTGGAGACCCCCATGACATGCGGCATTCATTTGAATCCCCCATTACATGCGGCATGCATGTGGGGACCCCATGACATGCAGCATGCATTTGGGGCCCCCATGACATGCGGAATGCCTGCGGGGCCCCCATGACATGCGGCATGCATGCGGGCCCCTCATGACATGCGGCATGAATTTGGGGCCGCCAATACATGCGGCATGTACGTTGGGCATTTATGGAACCCATGACATGCGGCTAGCATTTGGACCCCCATTACATGCGGCATGCATGTGGGCCTCCCATGACATGCGGCATGCATTTGGGGGCCCCATGACATGCGGCATGCATGTGGGACCCCATGACATGCGGCATGCATTTGGGGCCCCCATGACATGTGGAATGCCTGCGGGGACCCCATGACATGCAGCATGCATGCGGGGCCCTCATGACATGCGGCATGAATTTGGGGCCCCCAATAAATGCGACATGCACGTGAGGCCCGCGTGATATGCGGCATGGATTTGGGGCCCCCATGACTTGAGGCGTGCTTTTGGGGCCTCCATGACATGTGGCATGCATGTGGTGCCCTATGAAATGCGGCATGCATTTATGGAACCCATGACATGCAGCAAGCATTTGGGCCCCCATGAAATGCGGCATGCATGTGGGGCCCCCATGATATGCGGCATGCATTTGGTTCCCCGATGACATGCGGCTTGCATTTGGGGTACCTGAGACATGCGGCATGCATTTGGGGGCCCCATTACATGCGGCATGCACATGGGGCCCCCATGACATGAGTCATGCATTTGGGGCCGCCATGACATGCGGCATGCATTTGGGGCCCCCATGACATGCGGCATGAGTTTGGATCCCCCATGACATGCAGCATGCACGTGGGGCCCCCATGACATGCGGCATGCATTTGGGCCCCCCATGACATGCGGCATGCATGTGGGACCCCCATAACATGCAGCATGCATGCGGGGCTCTCATGACATGCGGCATACATTTGGGGCCCCCAATATATGCGGCATGAACGTGGGGCCCCCATGATATGTGGCATGCATTTGGGGCCCCCATGACATGCGGCATGCATGTGGAGCCCCCATGACATGCGGCATGCATGTGGGGCCCCATGACATGCAGCATGCACGTGGGGCCCCCATGACATGTGGAATGCACGTGAGGCCCCCATGACATGCGGCATACGCTTGGGGCCCCAATGACATGCGGCATGCGTTTGGGTCCCCCATGACATGCGACATGCATGTGGAGCCCCCATGACATGCGGCCTGCATTTGGGGCCCCCATGACATGCGGCATGCACGTGGGGCCCCCATGACATGCAACATGCATTTGGGGCCCCCATGTCCTGCGGAATGCACGTGAGGCCCCCTTGACATGTGAAATGCATGTGGGGCCCCCATGACATGTGGAATGCCTGCGGGGCACCCATGACATGCGGCATACATGCGGGGCCCCCATGATATGCGGCATGCATTTGGGGCCCCTATGACTTGAGGCATGCATTTGGGGCCCCCATGACATGCAGCATGTATGTGGGGACTCATGAAATGCGCCATGCATGTGGGCTCCTATGACATGCGGCATGCACGTGGGGCCCCTATGACATGTGGCATGCATTTGGGGGCCCCATTACATGCGGCATGCACGTGGAGTCCCCATGACAAGCGGCATGAATTTGAGGCCCCCATGACATGCGGAATGCATTTGGGCCCCCATGACAGTCGGCATGCATTGGGGGCCCCCATGACATGCGGCATGCACGTGGGGCCCCCATGACATGAGTCATGCATTTGGGGCCCCAATACATGCGGCATGCATGTGGGGCCCCTATGACATGTGGCATGCATTTGGGGGCCCCATTACATGCGGCATGCACGTGGAGCCCCCAAGACTTGCGGCATGCATTTGGGGCCTGCATAACATGCTGCATGCATTTGGGGTACCTGAGACATGCGGCATGCACGTGGGGCCCCCATAAAATGCTGCATGCATTTGGAATGCCCGAGACATGCGGCATGCACGTGGGGCCCCTATGACATGCCGCATGCATTTGGGGCCCCCATGACATGCGGCATGCATTTGGATCCCTCATTCCATGCTGCATGCAAGTTTGGCCCCCATGACATGCGGCATGCATGTGGACCCCCATGACATGCGCCATGCATCTGGTGCCCCTATGACATGCGGCATGCACGTGGGACCCCCATGACATTCGGCATGTATGTGGGGCCTGCATAACATGTGGCATGCATTTGGGGGCCCCATGACATACGTCATGCATGTGGGGCCCTCATGACATGCGGCATGCATTTGGGCCCCCATGACATGCGGCATGCATTTGGGGCCTGCATAACATGCTGCATGCATTTGTGGCCCCCATGATATGCGGCACGCCTTTGGGGCCACCATGACATGAGGCATGCATGTGGGGCCCCTATGAAATGAGCCATGCATGTGGGGCCCCTATGACATTCGGCATGCATTTGTGGGCCCCAAGTCATGCTGCATGCATTTGGGGCCCCCATGACATGCGGCATGCATTTAGGGCCCCCATAACATGCGGCATGCACGTGGGGCCGCCATGATATGCGGCATGCATTTGGGGCCCCCATGACTTGAGGCATGCATTTTGGGCCCCCATGACATGCGCAATGCATGTGGGGCCCCTATGACATGCGGCATGCAATTGGGGCCCCGATGACAAGCGGCATGCATGTGGGGCACCCATGACATGCGCCATGTACGTGGGGCCCCTATGACATGCGGCATGCACGTGGGGCCCTCATGACATGCAGCATGCATTTGGGGCCACTATGACATGCGGCATGCATTTGTGCCCCCATGCATGCGGCATGCATTTGGGCCCCCATAACATGTGGAAAAGACGTGGGGCCCCAATGACATGAAGCATGCACGTGGGGCCCCAATGACATGAAGCATGCACGTGGGGCCCCCATGACATGCGGCATGCATGTGGAGCCCCCATGACATGCGGCCTGCATTTGGGGCCCCCATGACATGAGGCATGCATGCGGGGCCCTCATGACATGCAGCATGAATTTGGGGCCCCCATGACATGCGGAATGCATTTGGGCCCCCATGACAGTCGGCATGCATTGGGGGCCCCCATGACATGCGGCATGCACGTGGGGCCCCCATGACATGAGTCATGCATTTGGGGCCGCCATGACATGCGGCATGCATTTGGGGCCCCCATGACATGCGGCATGAGTTTGGATCCCCCATGCCATGCGGCATGCATGTGGGATCCCCATGACATTCGGCATGCATTTGGGGCCCCCATGACATGAGGCATGCATGCGGGGCCCTCATGACATGCGGCATGAATTTGAGGCCCCCATGACATGCGGAATGCATTTGGGCCCCCATGACAGTCGGCATGCATTGGGGGCCCCCATGACATGCGGCATGCACGTGGGGCCCCCATGACATGAGTCATGCATTTGGGGCCGCCATGACATGTGGCATGCATTTGGGCCCCAATGACATGCGGCATGAGTTTGGATCCCCCATGCCATGCGGCATGCATGTGGGACCCCCATGACATTCGGCATGCATTTGGGGCCCCCATGACATGCGGTATGCATTTGGGGCCTGCATAACATGCTGCATGCATTTGGGGTACCTGAGACATGCGGCATGCACGTGGGGCCCCAATAAAATGCTGCATGCATTTGGGATGCCCGAGACATGCGGCATGCACGTGGGGCCCCTATGACATGCCGCATGCATTTGGGGCCCCCATGACATGCGGCATGCATGTGGGACTACCATGAGATGCGGCATGCATTTGGATCCCTCATTACATGCTGCATGCAAGTGGGGCCGCCCATGACATGCGCCATGCATGTGGGGCCTCTATAACATGCGGCATGCTTGTGGGGCCTCCATTATATGCAGCATACATTTGGGGACCCCGTGACATGCGGCATGCACGTGGGGCCCCCATGACATGCAACATGCATTTGAATCCCCCATTACATGCGGGATGCACGTGGGGCCCCCATGACATGCGGCATGCATTTGGGGCCCCCATGACATGCGGAATTCCTTCAGGGCCCCCATGACATGTGGCATGCATGCGGGGCCCTCATGACATGCGACATGAATTTGAGGCCCCTATGACATGCGGCATGCATTTGGGCCCCCATGACATGCGGCATGCATTTGGGGACTGCATAACATGCCGCATGCATTTGGGGCCCCCATTACATGCGGCATGCACGTGGGGCCCCCATAAAATGCTGCATGCATTTGGGATGCCCGAGACATGCGGCATGCACGTGGGGCCCCTATGACATGACGCATGCATTTTGGGCCCCCATGAAATGCGGCATGCATTTGGATCCCTCATTCCATGCTGCATGCAAGTTTGGCCCCCATGACATGCGGCATGCTTGTGGGGCCCCCATAAAATGCTGCATGCATTTGGAATGCCCGAGACATGCGGCATGCACGTGGGGCCCCTATGACATGCCGCATGCATTTGGGGCCCCCATGACATGCGGCATGCATTTGGATCCCTCATTCCATGCTGCATGCAAGTTTGGCCCCCATGACATGCGGCATGCATGTGAACCCCCATGACAAGCGCCATGCATCTGGTGCCCCTATGACATGCGGCATGCATGTGGGACCCCCATGACATTCGGCATGTATGTGGGGCCTGCATAAAATGTGGCATGCATTTGGGGGCCCCATGACATACGTCATGCATGTGGGGCCCTCATGACATGCGGCATGCATTTGGGCCCCCATGACATGCGGCATGCATTTGGGGCCTGCATAACATGCTGCATGCATTTGTGGCCCCCATGATATGCGGCACGCCTTTGGGGCCACCATGACATGAGGCATGCATGTGGGGACCCTATGAAATGAGCCATGCATGTGGGGCCCCTATGACATTCGGCATGCATTTAGGGCCCCCATAACATGCGGCATGCATGCGTTGCCCTCATGACATGCGGCATGCATTTGGGGCCCCCAATACATGCGGCATGCACGTGGGGCCGCCATGATATGCGGCATGCATTTGGGGCCCCCATGACTTGAGGCATGCATTTAGGGCCCCCATAACATGCGGCATGCATGCGTTGCCCTCATGACATGCGGCATGCATTTGGGGCCCCCAATACATGCGGCATGCACGTGGGGCCGCCATGATATGCTGCATGCATTTGGGGCCCCCTTGACATGCGGCATGCATTTAGGGCCCCCATAACATGCGGCATGCATGCGTTGCCCTCATGACATGCGGCATGCATTTGGGGCCCCCAATACATGCGGCATGCACGTGGGGCCGCCATGATATGCGGCATGCATTTGGGGCCCCCATGACTTGAGGCATGCATTTTGGGGCCCCATGACATGCGCAATGCATGTGGGGCCCCTATGACATGCGGCATGCAATTGGGGCCCCGATGACAAGCGGCATGCATGTGGGGCACCCATGACATGCGCCATGTACGTGGGGCCCCTATGACATGCGGCATGCACGTGGGGCCCTCATGACATGCAGCATGCATTTGGGGCCACTATGACATGCGGCATGCATTTGGGCCCCCATGACATGCGGCATGCATTTGGGCCCCCATGACATGCGGAAAGCACGTGGGGCCCCAATGACATGAAGCATGCACGTGGGGCCCCAATGACATGAAGCATGCACGTGGGGCCCCCATGACATGCGGCATGCATGTGGAGCCCCCATGACATGCGGTCTGCATTTGGGGCCCCCATGACATGAGGCATGCATGCGGGGCCCTCATGACATGCGGCATGCATTTGGGGCCCCCATGACATGCGGCATGAGTTTGGATCCCCCATGCCATGCGGCATGCATGTGGGACCCCCATGACATTCGGCATGCATTTGGGGCCCCCATGACATGAGGCATGCATGCGGGGCCCTCATGACATGCGGCATGAATTTGAGGCCCCCATGACATGCGGAATGCATTTGGGCCCCCATGACAGTCGGCATGCATTGGGGGCCCCCATGACATGCGGCATGCACGTGGGGCCCCCATGACATGAGTCATGCATTTGGGGCCGCCATGACATGTGGCAGGCATTTGGGCCCCAATGACATGCGGCATGAGTTTGGATCCCCCATGCCATGCGGCATGCATGTGGGACCCCCATGACATTCGGCATGCATTTGGGGCTCCCATGACATGCGGTATGCACGTGGAGCCCCCATGACATGCGGCATGCATGTGGGGCCCCCATGACATGCGGCATGCATTTGGGCCCCATGACATGCGGCATGCATGTGGGGCCTCTATAACATGCGGCATGCTTGTGGGGCCCCCATTATATGCAGCATACATTTGGGGACCCCGTGACATGCGGCATGCACGTGGGGCCCCCATGACATGCAACATGCATTTGAATCCCCCAATACATGCGGGATGCACGTGGGGCCCCCATGACATGCGGCATGCATTTGGGGACTGCATAACATGCCGCATGCATTTGGGGCCCCCATTACATGCGGCATGCACGTGGGACCCCCATAAAATGCTGCATGCATTTGGGATGCCCGAGACATGCGGCATGCACGTGGGGCCCCTATGACATGACGCATGCATTTTTGGCCCCCATGAAATGCGGCATGCATGTGGGGCCCCCATGACATGCGCCATGCATGTGGGGCCTCTATAACATGCGGCATGCTTGTGGGGCCCCCATTATATGCAGCATACATTTGGGGACCCCGTGACATGCGGAATTCCTGCGGGGCCCCCATGACATGCGGCATGCATGCGGGGCCCTCATGACATGCGACATGAATTTGAGGCCCCCATGACATGCGGCATGCATTTGGGCCCCCATGACATGCGGCATGCATTTGGGGACTGCATAACATGCCGCATGCATTTGGGGCCCCCATTACATGCGGCATGCACGTGGGGCCCCCATGAAATGCGCCATGCATGTGGGGCCCCTATGGCATGCATTTGTGGGCTCCAACACATGCGGCATTCATTTGGGGCACCCATGACATGCACCATGCACGTGGGGCCCCTATGACATGTGGCATGCATTTGGGGGCCTCATTACATGCGGCATGCATTTGGGGCCCCCATGACATGCGGAATGCCTGCGGGGCCCCCATGACATGCGGCATGCATGCGGGGCCCTCATGATATGCGGCATGAATTTGGGGCCGCCAATACATGCGGCATGTACGTTGGGCATTTATGGAACCCATGACATGCGGCTAGCATTTGGGCCCCCATTACATGCGGCATGCATGTGGGGCCCCCATGACATGCGGCATGCATTTGGGGCCCCCATGACATGTGGAATGCCTGCGGGGACCCCATGACATGCAGCATGCATGCGGGGCCCTCATGACATGCGGCATGAATTTGGGGCCCCCAATAAATGCGGCATGCACGTGAGGCCCGCGTGATATGCGGCATGGATTTGGGGCCCCCATGACTTGAGGCGTGCTTTTGGGGCCTCCATGACAAGTGGCATGCATGTGGTGCCCTATGAAATGCGGCATGCATGCGGGGCCCTCATGACATGCGGCATGAATTTGGGGCCCCCAATACATGCGGCATGCACAGTGGGCCCCCATGACATGCGGCATGCATTTATGGAACCCATGACATGCAGCAAGCATTTGGGCCCCCATGAAATGCGGCATGCGTGTGGGGCCCCCATGATATGCGGCATGCATTTGGGGCCCCCATGACATGCGGCTTGCATTTGGGGTACCTGAGACATGCGGCATGCATTTGGGGCCCCCATTACATGCGGCATGCACATGGGGCCCCCATGACATGCGGCATGAGTTTGGATCCCCCATGACATGCGGCATGCACGTGGGGCCCCCATGACATGAGTCATGCATTTGGGGCCGCCATGACATGCGGCATTCATTTGGGGCCCCCATGACATGCGGCATGCATGTGGGACCCCTATAACATGCAGCATGCATGCTGGGCGCTCATGACATGCGGCATACATTTGGGGCCCCCAATATATGCGGCAAGAACGTGGGGCCCCCATGATATGTGGCATGCATTTGGGGCCCCCATGACATGCGGCATGCATGTGGAGCCCCCATGACATGCGGCATGCATGTGGAGCCCCCATGACATGTGGAATGCACGTGAGGCCCCCATGACATGCGGCATACGCTTGGGGCCCCAATGACATGCGGCATGCGTTTGGGTCCCCCATGACATGCGACATGCATGTGGAGCCCCCATGACATGCGGCCTGCATTTGGGGCCCCCATGACATGCGGCATGCACGTGGGGCCCCATGACATGCAACATGCATTTGGGGCCCCCATGTCATGCGGAATGCACGTGAGGCCCCCTTGACATGTGAAATGCATGTGGGGCCCCCATGACATGCGACATGCATTTGGGGCCCCCATGACATGTGGAATGCCTGTGGGGCCCCCATGACATGCGGCATGCATGCGGGGCCCCCATGATATGCGGCATGCATTTGGGGCCCCTATGACTTGAGGCATGCATTTGGGGCCCCCATGACATGCGGCATGTATGTGGGGACTCATGAAATGCGCCATGCATGTGGGCTCCTATGACATGCGGCATGCACGTGGGGCCCCTATGACATGTGGCATGCATTTGGGGGCCCCATTACATGCGGCATGCACGTGGAGTCCCCATGACAAGCGGCATGCATTTGGGGCCCCCATGACATGCGGCATGCATGTGGGGACCCCATGACATGTGGCATGCATGTGGGGACCCCATGACATGCGGCATGCATTTGGGTGCCCCATGACATGCGGCATGCATTTGGGTGCCACATGACATGCGGCATGCATTTGGGCCCCAATGACATGCGGCATGCATTTGGATCCCCCATTACATGCGGCATGCACGTGGGGCCCCCATGACAAGCGGCATGCATTTGGGGCCCCCATGACATGTGGCATGCATGTGGGGCCCCAATGACATGCGGCATGCATGTGGGACCCCCATGACATGCGGCATGCATTTGAATCCCCCATTACATGCGTCATGCACGTGGGCCCCCATGACATGCGGCATGCATTTGGGGCACCCATGACATGCGGAATGCCTTCGGGGCCCCCATGACATGCGACATGCATTTGGGACCCCCATGACATGCGGCATGCATTTGGATCCCCCATTACATGCTGCATGCACGTGGGGCCCCCATGACATGTGGCATGCATTTGGGGCCCCCATGTCATGCGTAATGCACGTGAGGCCACCTTGACATGCGGAATGCATGTGGGGCCCCCATGACATGCGGCATGCATGTGGGGACCCCATGACATGCGGCATGCATTTGGGTGCCCCATGACATGCGGCATGCATGTGGGGCCCCCATGACATGCGGCATGCATGTGGGACCCCCATGACATGCGGCATGCATTTGAATCCCCCATTACATGCGGCATGCACGTGGGGCCCCCATGACATGCGGCATGCATTTGGGGCACCCATGACATGCGGAATGCCTGCGGGGCCCCCCATGACATGCAACATGCATGTGGGGCCCTCATGACATGCGGCATGAATTTGGGTCCCCCAATACATGTGGCATGCACGTGGGGCCCCCATGATATGAGGCATGCATTTGGGGCCCCATTACATGCGGCATGCACGTGGAGCCCCCAAGACATGCGGTATGCATTTGGGGCCCCATGACATGCGCCATGCATGTGGGGCCCCGATGACATGCGGCATGCATGTGGCCCCTATGACATTCTGCATGCATTTGGGGCCCCTTTGACATGCGGAATACCTGCGGGACCCCCATGACATGCGGCATCCATTTGGGGTACCTGAGGCATGCGGCATGCACGTGGGGCCCCATGACATGCTGCATGCATTTGGTGTGCCAGAGACATGTGGCATGCACGTGGGGCCCCTATGACATGCCGCATGCATTTGGGGCCCCCATTACATGCGGCATGCACATGGGGCCCCCATGACATGCGGCATACGCTTGTGGCCCCAATGACATGCGGCATGCGTTTGGGTTTCCCATGAAATGCGGCATGCACGTGGGGCCCCCATGACATGCGGCATGCATTTGGGGCACCCATGACATGCGGAATGCCTGCGGGGCCCCCATGACATGCAACATGCATGTGGGGCCCTCATGACATGCAGCATGAATTTGGGGCCCCCAATACATGTGGCATGCACGTGGGGCCCCCATGATATGAGGCATGCATTTGGGGCCCCATTACATGCGGCATGCACGTGGAGCCCCCAAGACATGCAGCATGCATTTGGGGCCCCCATGACATGCGGAATGCAATTGGGCCCCCATGACATGTGGCATGCATTTGGGGCCTGCATAACATGCTGCATGCTTTTGGGGTACCTGAGACATGAGGCATGCATTTGGGGCCCCAATGACATGCGGCATGCCTGTTGGGCCCCCATGACATGCGGCATGCATTTGGGGGCCCCATGACATGTGTTATGCACGTGGGGCCCCTATTACATGCCGCATGCATTTGGGGCCCCCATGACATGCGGCATGCATGTGGGACCCCCATGACATGCGTTATGCATTTGGATCCCCCATTACATGCTGCATGCAAGTGGGGCCCCCATGACATGCCGCATACATTTGTGGCACCGTGACATGAGGCATGCACGTGGGGCCCCCATGACATGCGACAAGCACATGGGGCCCCAATGACATGCAGCATGTACGTTGGGCACCCATGACATGCGGCATGCATTTATGGCCCCCATGACATGCGGCATGCATTTGGGTCCCCCATGACTTGAGGCAAGCATGTGGGGCCCCCATGACATGTACCATGCATGTGGGGCCCCTATGACATGCTGCATGCATTTAGGGCCCCCATGATATGCGGCACGCATTTGGGGAACCCATGACATGAGGCATGCATGTGGGGCCCCCATTAAATGAGCCATGCATGTGGGGACCCTATGACATGCGGCATGCATTTGTGGGCCCCAAGATATGCTGCATGCATTTGGGGGGCCCCATGACATGCAGCATGCACGTGGGGCCCCCATGACATGCGGCATGCACGTGGGGCCCCCATTACATGTGACATGCATTTAGGGCCCCCTTGACATGCAACATGCATTTGGGGCCCCCATGACATGCGGCATGCATGTGGGACACCATGACATGCACCATGCATGTGGGGCCCCATGATATGCGGCATGCAGTTGGGGCCCCCAATACATGCGGCATGCACGTTGGGCACCCATGACATGCGGCATGCATTTATGGCCCCCATGACATGCGGCATGCATTTGGGCCCCCATGACATGCGGCATGCATGTGGGGCCCCCATGACATGCGGCATGCATTTGCGGGCCCCATGACATGTGTTATGCACGTGGGGCCCCTATGACATGCCGCATGCATTTGGGACCCCCATGACATGCGTCATGCATTTGGATCCCCCATGACATGCGGCATGCATGCGGGGCCCCCATGACATGCTCCATGCATGTTGGGCCCCTATGACATGCGGCATGCATTTGGGGGGCCCCATGACATGCGCAATGCATGTGGGGCCCCTATGACATGCGGCATGCAATTGGGGCCCCGATGACAAGCGGCATGCATGTGGGGCACCCATGACATGCGCAATGTACGTGGGGCCCCTATGACATGCGGCATGCATGCGGGGCCCCCATGACATGCTCCATGCATGTTGGGCCCCTATGACATGCGGCATGCATTTGGGGGGCCCCATGACATGCGGCATGCACGTGGGGCCCCCATGACATGACACATACATTTGTGGCCCCCGTGACATGAGGCATGCACGTGGGGCCCCCATGACATGCGGCAAGCACGTGGGGCCCCAATGACATGCAGCATGTACGTTGGGCACCCATGACATGCGGCATGCATTTATGGCCCCCATGACATGCGGCATGCATTTGGGCCCCCATGACATGCGGAAAGCACGTGGGGCCCCAATGACATGAAGCATGCACGTGGGGCCCCCATGACATGCGGAATGCCTGTGGGGCCCCAATGACATGCGGCATGCATGCGGGGCGCTCATGACATGCGGCATGCATTTGGGGCCCCCAATATATGCGGCATGCACGTGGGGCCCCCATGATATGTGGCATGCATTTGGGGCCCCCATGACTTGAGGCATGCATTTGTGGGCCCCAAGACATGTGGCATGCACGTGGGGCCCCCATGACATGCTGCATGCATTTGTGGCCGCCATGATATGTGGCACGCATTTGGGCCCCCATGACATGCGGCAAGCACGTGGGGCCCCAATGACATGCAGCATGCACGTGGGGCCCCCATGACATGCGGAATGCATGTGAGGCCCGCATGAAATGTGGCATGCATTTGGGGCCCCCATGACATGCGGAATGCCTGCGGGGCCCCCATGACATGCGGCATACATGTGGGGCACCATGACATGCGCCATGCATGTGGGGCCCCTATTACATGCGGCATGCAATTGGGGCCCCATGACATGCGGCATGCACGTGGGGCCCCCATGAAATGCGGCATGCATTTGTGTCCCCCATGACATGCGGAATGCCTGCGGGGCCCCATGACATGCGCCATGCATGTGGGGCCCCTATTACATGCGGCATGCAATTGGGGCCCCATGACATGCAGCATGCATGCGGTGCCCTCATGACATGCGGCATGCATTTGGGGCCCCAATACATGCGGCATGCACGTGGGCCCCAATGATATGCGGCATGCATTTGGGGCCCCCATGACTTAAGGCATGAATTTGGGGCCCCCATGAAATGCGCCATGCATGTGGGGCCCCTATGAAATGCTGCATGCATTTGTGGGCCCCAAGACATGCGGCATGCTTGTTGGGCCCTCATGACATGCGGCATGAATTTGGGGCCCCAATACATGCGGCATGCACGTGGGGCCCCGATGACATGTGGCATGCATGTGGGGCACCCATGACATGCGCCATGCATGTGGGGCCCCTATGACATGTGGCATGCATTTGGGGGCCCCATTACATGCGGCATGCACGTGGAGCCCCCAAGACATGCGGCATGCATTTGGGGCCTGCATAACATACTGCATGCATTTGGGGTACCTGAGACATGCGGCATGCACGTGGGGCCCCCATAAAATGCTGCATGCATTTGGAATGCCCCAGACATGCGGCATGCACGTGGGGCCCCTATGACATGCCGCATGCATATGGGGCCCCCATGACATGCGGCATGCATTTGGATCCCTCATTCCATGCTGCATGCAAGTTTGGCCCCCATGACATGCGCCATGCATCTGGTGCCCATATGACATGCGGCATGCACGTGGGACCCCCATGACATTCGGCATGTATGTGGGGCCCCTATGACATGCTGCATGCACGTGGGACCCCCATGACATTTGGCATGCATTTGGGGCCCCCATGACATGTGGAATGCCTGCGGGGCCCCCATGACATGCGGCATGCATGCGGTGGCCTCATGATATGCGGCATGAATTTGGGGGCCCCAATATATGCAGCATGCACGTGGGGCCCCCATGATATGCGCCGTGCATGTGGGGCCCCTATGACATTCGGCATGCATTTGTGGGCCCCAAGACATGTGGCATGCATTTGGGGGGCCCCATGACATACGTCATGCATGTGGGGCCCTCATGACATGCGGCATGCATTTGGGCCCCCATGACATGCGGCATGCATTTGGGGCCTGCATAACATGCTGCATGCATTTGGGGTACCTGAGACATGCGGCATGCACGTGGGCCCCCCATAAAATACTGCATGCATTTGGGATGCCCGAGACATGCGGCATGCACCTGGGGCCCCCATTTGGGGCCCCCATGACATGCGGCATGCATGTGGGACCCCCATGAGATGCAGCATGCATCTCGATCCCTCATTACATGCTGCATGCAAGTGGGGCCCCCCATGACATGCGGCATGCATGTGGGACCCCCATGACATGCTGCATGCATTTGTGGCCCCCATGATATGCGGCACGCCTTTGGGGCCACCATGACATGAGGCATGCATGTGGGGCCCCTATGAAATGAGCCATGCATGTGGGGCCGCCTATGACATTCGGCATGCATTTGTGGGCCCCAAGTCATGCTGCATGCATTTGGGGCCCCCATGACATGCGGCATGCATTTAGGGCCCCCATAACATGCGGCATGCATGCATTGCCCTCATGACATGCGGCATGCATTTGGGGCCCCCAATACATGCGGCATGCACGTGGGGCCACCATGATATGCGGCATGCATTTGGGGCCCCCATGACTTGAGGCATGCATTTTGGGCCCCCATGACATGCGCAATGCATGTGGGGCCCCTATGACATGCGGCATGCAATTGGGGCCCCGATGACAAGTGGCATGCATGTGGGGCACCCATGACATGCGCCATGTACGTGGGGCCCCTATGACATGCGGCATGCACGTGGGGCCCTCATGACATGCAGCATGCATTTGGGGCCACTATGACATGCGGCATGCATTTGGGCCCCCATGACATGCGGCATGCATTTGGGCCCCCATGACATGCGGAAAGCACGTGAGGCCCCAATGACATGAAGCATGCACGTGGGGCCCCAATGACATGAAGCATGCACGTGGGGCCCCCATGACATGCGGCATGCATGTGGAGCCCCCATGACATGCGGCCTGCATTTGGGGCCCCCATGACATGCGGCATGCATGCGGGGCCCTCATGACATGCGGCATGAATTTGAGGCCCCCATGACATGAGTCATGCATTTGGGGCCGCCATGACATGCGGCATACATTTGGGGCCCCCATGACATGCGGCATGCATTTGGGGCCTGCATAACATGCTGCATGCATTTGGGGTACCTGAGACATGCGGCATGCACGTGGGGCCCCAATAAAATGCTGCATGCATTTGGGATGCCCGAGACATGCGGCATGCACGTGGGGCCCCTATGACATGCCGCATGCATTTGGGGCCCCCATGACATGCGGCATGCACGTGGAGACCCCCATGACATGCGGCATTCATTTGGATCCCTCATTACATGCTGCATGCAAGTGGGGCCGCCCATGACATGCGCCATGCATGTGGGGCCTCTATAACATGCGGCATGCTTGTGGGGCCCCCATTACATGCGGGATGCACGTGGGGCCCCCATGACATGCGGCATGGATTTGGGGCCCCCATGACATGCGGAATTCCTTCGGGGCTCCCATGACATGTGGCATGCATGCGGGGCCCTCATGACATGCGACATGAATTTGAGGCCCCTATGACATGCGGCATGCATTTGGGCCCCCATGACATGCGGCATGCATTTGGGGACTGCATAACATGCCGCATGCATTTGGGGCCCCCATTACATGCGGCATGTACGTGGGGCCCCATGAAATGCGCCATGCATGTGGGGCCCTATGACATGCGGCATGCATTTGTGGGCTCCAACACATGCGGCATTCATTTGGGGCACCCATGACATGCACCATGCATGTGGGGCCCCTATGACGTGGAGCATGCATTTGGGGGCCTCATTATATGCGGCATGCACGTGGAGACCCCCATGACATACGGCATTCATTTGAATCCCCCATTACATGCGGCATGCACGTGGGGCCCCCATGACATGCGGCATGCATTTGGGGCCCCCATGACATGCGGAATGCCTGCGGGGCCCCCATGACATGCGGCATGCATGCGGGGCCCTCATGACATGCGGCATGAATTTGGGGCCGCCAATACATGCGGCATGTACGTTGGGCATTTATGGAACCCATGACATGCGGCTAGCATTTGGGCCCCCATTACATGCGGCATGCATGTGGGCCCCCCGTGACATGCGGCATGCATTTGGGGGCCCCATGACATGCGGCATGCATGCGGGGCCCTCATGACATGCGGCATGAATTTGGGGCCCCCAATAAATGCGGCATGCACGTGAGGCCCGCGTGATATGCGGCATGGATTTGGGGCCCCCATGACTTGAGGCGTGCTTTTGGGGCCTCCATGTCATGTGGCATGCATGTGGTGCCCTATGAAATGCGGCATGCATGCGGGGCCCTCATGACATGCGGCATGAATTTGGGGCCCCCAATACATGCGGCATGCACAGTGGGCCCCCATGACATGCGGCATGCATTTATGGAACCCATGACATGCAGCAAGCATTTGGGCCCCCATGAAATGCGGCATGCATGTGGGGCCCCCATGATATGCGGCATGCATTTGGGGCCCCGATGACATGCGGCATGCATGTGTGGCCCCCTTGACATGCGACATTAATTTGGGGCCCCCATGACATGCGGCATGCATGTGGGGCTCCCATGACATGCGGCATGCATTTGGGGCCTCCATGACATGCGTCATGCATGTGGGGGCCCCATGACATGCGCCATGCATGTGGGGCCCCTATGACATGCGGCATGCATTTGGGGCCCCGATGACATGCGGCATGCATGTGGGGCACCCATGACTTGCGCCATGCACGTGGGGCCCCTTTGACATGCGCCATGAATTTGGGGGCCCCATTACATGCGGCATGCATGTGGAGCCCCCATGACATGCGGCATGCATTTGGGGCCCGCATGACATGCGGCATGCGTGTGGGGCCCCCATGACATGCGGCATGCATTTGGGCCCCCATTACATGATGCATGCATTTGGGGTACCTGAGACATGCGGCATTCATTTGGGGCCCCCATTACATGCGGCATGCACATGGGGCCCCAATGACATGAGTCATGCATTTGTGGCCGCCATGACATGCGGCATGCATTTGGGGCCCCCATGACATGCGGCATGCATGTGGGACCCCCATAACATGCTGCATGCATTTGGATCCCCCCTTACATGTGGCATGCACGTGTGGCCCCCATGCGGCATCCATTTGGGGCCTGCATAACATGCTGCATGCATTTGGGGAACCTGAGACATGCGGCATGCACGTGGGGCCCCATGACATGCTGCATGCATTTGGTGTGCCAGAGACATGTGGCATGCAGGTGGGGCCCCTATGACATGCCGCATGCATTTGGGGCCCCCATTACATGCGACATGCACATGGGGCCCCCATGACATGCGGCATACGCTTGGGGCCCCAATGACATGCGGCATGCGTTTGGGTTTCCCATGAAATGCGGCATGCACGTGGGGCCCCCATGACATGCGGCATGCATTTGGGGCACCCATGACATGCGCAATGCCTGCGGGGCCCCCATGACATGCAACATGCATGTGGGGCCCTCATGACATGCGGCATGAATTTGTGGGCCCCAAGACATGTGGCATGCACGTGGGACCCCCATGACATGCTGCATGCATTTGTGGCCCCCATCATATGCGGCACGCATTTGGGGCCCCCATGACATGCGGCATGCATGTGGGGCCCCCATGAAATAAGCCATGCATGTGGGGCCCTCATGACATGCGCCATGAATTTGGGGGCCCCATTACATGCGGCATGCATGTGGAGCCCCCATGACATGCGGCATGCATTTGGGGCCCGCATGACATGCGGCATGCGTGTGGGGCCCCCATGACATGCGGCATGCATTTGGGCCCCCATTACATGATGCATGCATTTGGGGTACCTGAGACATGCGGCATTCATTTGGGGCCCCCATTACATGCGGCATGCACATGGGGCCCCAATGACATGAGTCATGCATTTGTGGCCGCCATGACATGCGGCATGCATTTGGGGCCCCCATGACATGCGGCATGCATGTGGGACCCCCATAACATGCTGCATGCATTTGGATCCCCCCTTACATGTGGCATGCACGTGTGGCCCCCATGCGGCATCCATTTGGGGCCTGCATAACATGCTGCATGCATTTGGGGAACCTGAGACATGCGGCATGCACGTGGGGCCCCATGACATGCTGCATGCATTTGGTGTGCCAGAGACATGTGGCATGCAGGTGGGGCCCCTATGACATGCCGCATGCATTTGGGGCCCCCATTACATGCGACATGCACATGGGGCCCCCATGACATGCGGCATACGCTTGGGGCCCCAATGACATGCGGCATGCGTTTGGGTTTCCCATGAAATGCGGCATGCACGTGGGGCCCCCATGACATGCGGCATGCATTTGGGGCACCCATGACATGCGCAATGCCTGCGGGGCCCCCATGACATGCAACATGCATGTGGGGCCCTCATGACATGCGGCATGAATTTGTGGGCCCCAAGACATGTGGCATGCACGTGGGACCCCCATGACATGCTGCATGCATTTGTGGCCCCCATCATATGCGGCACGCATTTGGGGCCCCCATGACATGCGGCATGCATGTGGGGCCCCCATGAAATAAGCCATGCATGTGGGGCCCCTATGACATGCGGCATGCATTTGTGGGCCCCAAGACATGCTGCATGCATTTGGGGGGCCCCATGACATGCGGCATGCACGTGGGGCCCCCATGATATGCGACATGCATTTGGGGCCCCCATGATTGAGGCATGCATTTTGGGCCCCCATGACATGCGGCATGCACATGGGGCCCCCAAGACATGCGGCATGCACGTGGGCCGAACATTAAATGCGGCATGCATTTAGGGCCCCCATGACATGCGGCATGCATTTGTGGCCCCCATGACATGCTGCATGCATGTGGGGCACCATGACATGCGCCATGCATGTGGGGCCCCTATGACATGCGGCATGCAATTGGGGCCCCGATGACATGCGGCATGCATGTGGGGCACCCATGACATGCGCCATGTACGTGGTGCCCCTATGACATGCGGCATGCACGTGGGCCCCCAATGACATGAAGCATGCATGTGGGGCCCCCATGACATGCGTGGGGCCCCCATGACATGCAGCATGCATGTAGGGCCCCCATGAAATGTGCCATGCATGTTTGGCACCTATGACATGCGGCATGCATTTGTAGGCCCCAAGACATGTGGCATGCACGTGGGGCCCCTATGACATGCGGCATGCATTTGATGGCCCCGAGACATGCTGCATGCATGTGGGGCCACTATAACATGCGGCATGCTTGTGGGGCCCCCATGACATGCAGCATACATTTGGGTCCCCCATGACATGCGCCATGCATGTGGGGCCCTCATGACATGCGGCATGCATTTGGGGCCCCAATACATGCGGCATGCACGTGGGCCCCCATGATATGCGGCATGCATTTGGGGCCCCCATGACTTAAGGCATGAATTTGGGGCCCCCATGAAATGCGCCATGCATGTGGGGCCCCTATGAAATGCTGCATGCATTTGTGGGCCCCAAGACATGCGGCATGCATGCGGCATGAATTTGGGGCCCCAATACATGCGTCATGCACGTGGGGCCCCGATGACATGCCGCATGCATTTGGGGCCCCCATGACATGCGGCATGCATTTGGATCCCTCATTCCATGCTGCATGCAAGTTTGGCCCCCATGACATGCGGCATGCATGTGGACCCCCATGACATGCGCCATGCATCTGGTGCCCCTATGACATGCGGCATGCACGTGGGACCCCCATGACATTCAGCATGTATGTGGGGCCCCTATGACATGCGGCATGCACGTGGGACCCCCATGACATTTGGCATGCATTTGGGGCCCCCATGGCATGCGGAATGCCTGCGGGGCCCCCATGACATGCGGCATGCATGCGGTGGCCTCATGATATGCGGCATGAATTTGGGGCCCCTATGACATTCGGCATGCATTCGTGGGCCCCAAGACATGTGGCATGCATTTGGGGGGCCCCATGACATACGTCATGCATGTGGGGCCCTCATGACATGCGGCATGCATTTGGGCCCCCATGACATGCGGCATGCACGTGGGGCCCCCATAAAATGCTGCATGCATTTGGGATGCCCGAGACATGCGGCATGCACCTGGGGCCCCCATTTGGGGCCCCCATGACATGCGGCATGCATGTGGGACCCCCATGAGATGCAGCATGCATCTCGATCCCTCATTACATGCTGCATGCAAGTGGGCCCCCCCATGACATGCGGCATGCATGTGGGACCCCCATGACATGCTGCATGCATTTGTGGCCCCCATGATATGCGGCACGCCTTTGGGGCCACCATGACATGAGGCATGCATGTGGGGCCCCTATGAAATGAGCCATGCATGTGGGGCCCCTATGACATTCGGCATGCATTTGTGGGCCCCAAGTCATGCTGCATGCATTTGGGGCCCCCATGACATGCGGCATGCATTTAGGGCCCCCATAACATGCGGCATGCATGCGTTGCCCTCATGACATGCGGCATGCACGTGGGGCCCCCATTTGGGGTCCCCAATACATGCGGCATGCACGTGGGGCCGCCATGATATGCGGCATGCATTTGGGGCCCCCATGACTTGAGGCATGCATTTTGGGCCCCCATGACATGCGCAATGCATGTGGGGCCCCTATGACATGCGGCATGCAATTGGGGCCCCGATGACATGCGGCATGCACGTGGGGCCCTCATGACATGCAGCATGCATTTGGGGCCACTATTACATGCGGCATGCATTTGGGCCCCCATGACATGTGGCATGCATGTGGGCCCCCATGACATGCGGAAAGCACGTGGGGCCCCAATGACATGAAGCATGCACGTGGGGCCCCAATGACATGAAGCATGCACGTGGGGCCCCCATGACATGCGGCATGCATGTGGAGCCCCCATGACATGCGGCCTGCATTTGGGGCCCCCATGACATGCGGCATGCATGCGGGGCCCTCATGACATGCGGCATGAATTTGAGGCCCCCATGACATGAGTCATGCATTTGGGGCCGCCATGACATGCGGCATGCATTTGGGGCCCCCATGACATGCGGCATGAGTTTGGATCCCCCATGACATGCGGCATGCATGTGGGACCCCCATGACATTCGGAATGCATTTGGGGCCCCCATGACATGCGGTATGCACGTGGAGCCCCCATGACATGCGGCATGCATGTGGGGCCCCCATGACATGCGGCATGCATTTGGGCCCCATGACATGCGGCATGCATTTGGGGCCTGCATAACATGCTGCATTCATTTGGGGTACCTGAGACATGCGGCATGCACGTGGGGCCCCAATAAAATGCTGCATGCATTTGGGATGCCCGAGACATGCGGCATGCACGTGGGGCCCCTATGACATGCCGCATGCATTTGGGGCCCCCATGACATGCGGCATGCATGTGGGACCCCCATGAGATGTGGCATGCATTTGGATCCCTCATTACATGCTGCATGCAAGTGGGGCCGCCCATGACATGCGCCATGCATGTGGGGCCTCTATAACATGCGGCATGCTTGTGGGGCCCCCATTACATGCGGGATGCACGTGGGGCCCCCATGACATGCGGCATGGATTTGGGGCCCCCATGACATGCGGAATTCCTTCGGGGCTCCCATGACATGTGGCATGCATGCGGGGCCCTCATGACATGCGACATGAATTTGAGGCCCCTATGACATGCGGCATGCATTTGGGCCCCCATGACATGCGGCATGCATTTGGGGACTGCATAACATGCCGCATGCATTTGGGGCCCCCATTACATGCGGCATGTACGTGGGGCCCCATGAAATGCGCCATGCATGTTGGGCCCCTATGACATGCGGCATGCATTTGTGGGCTCCAACACATGCGGCATTCATTTGGGGCACCCATGACATGCACCATGCATGTGGGGCCCCTATGACGTGGAGCATGCATTTGGGGGCCTCATTATATGCGGCATGCACGTGGAGACCCCCATGACATACGGCATTCATTTGAATCCCCCATTACATGCGGCATGCACGTGGGGCCCCCATGACATGCGGCATGCATTTGGGGCCCCCATGACATGCGGAATGCCTGCGGGGCCCCCATGACATGCGGCATGCATGCGGGGCCCTCATGACATGCGGCATGAATTTGGGGCCGCCAATACATGCGGCATGTACGTTGGGCATTTATGGAACCCATGACATGCGGCTAGCATTTGGGCCCCCATTACATGCGGCATGCATGTGGGCCCCCATTACATGCGGCATGCATGTGGGCCCCCCGTGACATGCGGCATGCATTTGGGGGCCCCATGACATGCGGCATGCATGCGGGGCCCTCATGACATGCGGCATGAATTTGGGGCCCCCAATAAATGCGGCATGCACGTGAGGCCCGCGTGATATGCGGCATGGATTTGGGGCCCCCATGACTTGAGGCGTGCTTTTGGGGCCTCCATGTCATGTGGCATGCATGTGGTGCCCTATGAAATGCGGCATGCATGCGGGGCCCTCATGACATGCGGCATGAATTTGGGGCCCCCAATACATGTGGCATGCACAGTGGGCCCCCATGACATGCGGCATGCATTTATGGAACCCATGACATGCAGCAAGCATTTGGGCCCCCATGAAATGCGGCATGCATGTGGGGCCCCCATGATATGCGGCATGCATTTGGGGCCCCGATGACATGCGGCATGCATGTGGGGCCCCCTTGACATGCGACATTAATTTGGGGCCCCCATGACATGCGGCATGCATGTGGGGCTCCCATGACATGCGGCATGCATGTGGGGCTCCCATGGCATGCGGCATGCATTTGGGGCCTCCATGACATGCGTCATGCATGTGGGGCCCCCATGACATGCGCCATGCATGTGGGGCCCCTATGACATGCGGCATGCATTTGGGGCCCCGATGACATGCGGCATGCATGTGGGGCACCCATGACTTGCGCCATGCACGTGGGGCCCCTTTGACATGCGCCATGAATTTGGGGCCCCCATGACATGCGGCATGCATTTGGGCCCCCATTACATGATGCATGCATTTGGGGTACCTGAGACATGCGGCATTCATTTGGGGCCCCCATTACATGCGGCATGCACATGGGGCCCCAATGACATGAGTCATGCATTTGTGGCCGCCATGACATGCGGCATGCATTTGGAGCCCCTATGACATGCGGCATGAGTTTGGATCCCCCATGACATGCGGCATGCACGTGGGGCCCCCATGACATGAGTCATGCATTTGGGGCCGCCATGACATGCGGCATGCATTTGGGGCCCCCATGACATGCGGCATGCATGTGGGACCCCCATAACATGCTGCATGCATTTGGATCCCCCCTTACATGCGGCATGCACGTGTGGCCCCCATGCGGCATCCATTTGGGGCCTGCATAACATGCTGCATGCATTTGGGGAACCTGAGACATGCGGCTTGCACGTGGGGCCCCATGACATGCTGCATGCATTTGGTGTGCCAGAGACATGTGGCATGCAGGTGGGGCCCCTATGACATGCCGCATGCATTTGGGGCCCCCATTACATGCGACATGCACATGGGGCCCCCATGACATGCGGCATACGCTTGGGGCCCCAATGACATGCGGCATGCGTTTGGGTTTCCCATGAAATGCGGCATGCACGTGGGGCCCCCATGACATGCGGCATGCATTTGGGGCACCCATGACATGCGCAATGCCTGCGGGGCCCCCATGACATGCAACATGCATGTGGGGCCCTCATGACATGCGGCATGAATTTGTGGGCCCCAAGACATGTGGCATGCACGTGGGACCCCCATGACATGCTGCATGCATTTGTGGCCCCCATGATATGCGGCACGCATTTGGGGCCCCCATGACATGCGGCATGCATGTGGGGCCCCCATGAAATAAGCCATGCATGTGGGGCCCCTATGACATGCGGCATGCATTTGTGGGCCCCAAGACATGCTGCATGCATTTGGGGGGCCCCATGACATGCGGCATGCACGTGGGGCCCCCATGATATGCGACATGCATTTGGGGCCCCCATGATTGAGGCATGCATTTTGGGCCCCCATGACATGCGGCATGCACATGGGGCCCCCAAGACATGCGGCATGCACGTGGGCCGAACATTAAATGCGGCATGCATTTAGGGCCCCCATGACATGCGGCATGCATTTGTGGCCCCCATGACATGCTGCATGCATGTGGGGCACCATGACATGCGCCATGCATGTGGGGCCCCTATGACATGCGGCATGCAATTGGGGCCCCGATGACATGCGGCATGCATGTGGGGCACCCATGACATGCGCCATGTACGTGGTGCCCCTATGACATGCGGCATGCACGTGGGCCCCCAATGACATGAAGCATGCATGTGGGGCCCCCATGACATGCGTGGGGCCCCCATGACATGCGGCATGCATGTAGGGCCCCCATTAAATGTGCCATGCATGTTTGGCACCTATGACATGCGGCATGCATTTGTAGGCCCCAAGACATGTGGCATGCACGTGGGGCCCCTATGACATGCGGCATGCATTTGATGGCCCCAAGACATGCTGCATGCATGTGGGGCCACTATAACATGCGGCATGCTTGTGGGGCCCCCATGACATGCAGCATACATTTGGGTCCCCCATGACATGCGCCATGCATGTGGGGCCCTCATGACATGCGGCATGCATTTGGGGCCCCAATACATGCGGCATGCACGTGGGCCCCCATGATATGCGGCATGCATTTGGGGCCCCCATGACTTAAGGCATGAATTTGGGGCCCCCATGAAATGCGCCATGCATGTGGGGCCCCTATGAAATGCTGCATGCATTTGTGGGCCCCAAGACATGCGGCATGCTTGTTGGGCCCTCATGACATGCGGCATGAATTTGGGGCCCCAATACATGCGTCATGCACGTGGGGCCCCGATGACATGCCGCATGCATTTGGGGGCCCCATGACATGCGCCATGCATGTGGGGCCCCTATGACATGTGGCATGCATTTGGGGGCCCCATTACATGCGGCATGCACGTGGAGCCCCCAAGACATGCGGCATGCATTTGGGGCCTGCATAACATGCTGCATGCATTTGGGGTACCTGAGACATGCGGCATGCACGTGGGGCCCCCATAAAATGCTGCATGCATTTGGAATGCCCGAGACATGCGGCATGCACGTGGGGCCCCTATGACATGCCGCATGCATATGGGGCCCCCATGACATGCGGCATGCATTTGGATCCCTCATTCCATGCTGCATGCAAGTTTGGCCCCCATGACATGCGCCATGCATCTGGTGCCCCTATGACATGCGGCATGCACGTGGGACACCATGACATGCGCCATGCATGTGGGACCCCTATGACATGCGGCTTGCAATTGGGTCCCCGATGACATGCGGCATGCACGTGGGGCCCCCATGACATGCTGCATGCATTTGGTGTGCCCGAGACATGCGGCATGCACGTGGGGCCCCCATGACATGACACATACATTTGTGGCCCCCGTGACATGAGGCATGTACGTTGGGCACCCATGACATGCGGCATGCATTTATGGCCCCCATGACATGCGGCATGCATTTGGGCCCCCATGACATGCGGCAAGCACGTGGGGCCCCAATGACATGAAGCATGCACGTGGGGCCCCCATGACATGCGGAATGCACGTGAGGCCCCCATGACATGCGGAATGCCTGTGGGGCCCCAATGACATGCGGCATGCATGCGGGGCCCTCATGACATGCTGCATGCATTTGGGGCCCCCAATATATGCGGCATGCACGTGGGGCCCCCATGATATGTGGCATGCATTTGGGGCCCCCATGACTTGAGGCATGCATTTGGGGCCCCCATGACATGCGGCATGCATGTAGGGCCCCCATGAAATGTGCCATGCATGTGGGGCCCCTATGCCATGCGGCATGCATTTGTGGGCCCCAAGATATGTGGCATGCACGTGGGGCCCCCATGACATGCTGCATGCATTTGTGGCCGCCATGATATGTGGCACGCATTTGGGCCCCCATGACTTGCGGCAAGCACGTGGGGCCCCAATGACATGCAGTATGCACGTGGGGCCCCCATGACATGCGGAATGCATGTGTGGCCCCCATGAAATGTGGCATGCATTTGGGGCCCCCATGACATGCGGAATGCCTGCGGGGCCCCCATGACATGAGGAATGCATTTGGGGCCCCCATGACATGCGGCATGCATTTGGGGCCCCCATGACATGCGGCATACATGTGGGGCACCATGACATTCGCCATGCATGTGGGGCCCCTATTGCATGCGGCATGCAATTGGGGCCCCATGACATGCGGCATGCACGTGGGGCCCCCATGAAATGCGGCATGCATATGGGTCCCCCATGACATGCCGAATGCCTGCGGGGCCCCCATGACATGTGGCATGCATGTGGTGCCCTCATGACATGCGGCATGCATTTGGGGCCCCAATACATGCGGCATGCACGTGGGCCCCCTTGATATGCGTCATGCATTTGGAGCCCCCATGACTTAAGGCATGCATTTGGGGCCCCCATGAAATGCGCCGTGCATGTGGGGCCCCCATGAAATGCGCCATGCATGTGGGGCCCCTATGAAATGCCGCATGCATTTGTGGGCCCCAAGACATGCGGCATGCATGTGGGGCCCTCATGACATGCGGCATGAATTTGGGGCCCCAATACATTGGGCATGCACATGGGGCCCCGATGACATGCGGCATGCATGTGGGGCACCCATGACATGCGCCATGCACGTGGGGCCCCTATGACATGTGGCATGCATTTGGGGGCCCCATGACATGTGGCATGCATGTGGGGCCCCAATGACATGCGGCATGCATGTGGGACCCCCATGACATGCGGCATGCATTTGAATCCCCCATTACATGCGTCATGCACGTGGGGCCCCCATGACATGCGGCATGCATTTGGGGCACCCATGACATGCGGAATGCCTTCGGGGCCCCCATGACATGCAACATGCATTTGGGACCCCCATGACATGCGGCATGCATTTGGATCCCCCATTACATGCTGCATGCACGTGGGGCCCCCATGACATGTGGCATGCATTTGGGGCCCCCATGTCATGCGGAATGCACGTGAGGCCACCTTGACATGCGGAATGCATGTGGGGCCCCCATGACATGCGGCATGCATGTGGGGACCCCATGACATGCGGCATGCATTTGGGTGCCCCATGACATGCGGCATGCATGTGGGGCCCCCATGACATGCGGCATGAATGTGGGACCCCCATGACATGCGGCATGCATTTGAATCCCCCATTACATGCGGCATGCACGTGGGGCCCCCATGACATGCGGCATGCATTTGGGGCACCCATGACATGCGGAATGCCTGCGGGGCCCCCATGACATGCAACATGCATGTGGGGCCCTCATGACATGCGGCATGAATTTGGGTCCCCCAATACATGTGGCATGCACGTGGGGCCCCCATGATATGAGGCATGCATTTGGGGCCCCATTACATGCGGCATGCACATGGAGCCCCCAAGACATGCGGTATGCATTTGGGGCCCCATGACATGCGCCATGCATGTGGGGCCCCGATGACATGCGGCATGCATGTGGCCCCTATGACATTCTGCATGCATTTGGGGCCCCTTTGACATGCGGAATACCTGCGGGACCCCCATGACATGCGGCATCCATTTGGGGTACCTGGGACATGCGGCATGCACGTGGGGCCCCATGACATGCTGCATGCATTTGGTGTGCCAGAGACATGTGGCATGCACGTGGGGCCCCTATGACATGCCGCATGCATTTGGGGCCCCCATTACATGCGGCATGCACATGGGGCCCCCATGACATGCGGCATGCATGTGGGGCCCCCTTGACATTCGGCATGCATTCGTGGGCCCCAAGACATGTGGCATGCATTTGGGGGGCCCCATGACATACGTCATGCATGTGGGGCCCTCATGACATGCGGCATGCATTTGGGCCCCCATGACATGCGGCATGCATTTGGGGCCTGCATAACATGCTGCATGCATTTGGGGTACCTGAGACATGCGGCATGCACGTGGGGCCCCCATAAAATGCTGCATGCATTTGGGATGCCCGAGACATGCGGCATGCACCTGGGGCCCCCATTTGGGGCCCCCATGACATGCGGCATGCATGTGGGACCCCCATGAGATGCAGCATGCATCTCGATCCCTCATTACATGCTGCATGCAAGTGGGGCCCCCCATGACATGCGGCATGCATGTGGGACCCCCATGACATGCTGCATGCATTTGTGGCCCCCATGATATGCGGCACGCCTTTGGGGCCACCATGACATGACGCATGCATGTGGGGCCCCTATGAAATGAGCCATGCATGTGGGGCCCCTATGACATTCGGCATGCATTTGTGGGCCCCAAGTCATGCTGCATGCATTTGGGGCCCCCATGACATGCGGCATGCATTTAGGGCCCCCATAACATGCGGCATGCATGCATTGTCCTCATGACATGCGGCATGCATTTGGGGCCCCCAATACATGCGGCATGCACGTGGGACCGCCATGATATGCGGCATGCAATTGGGGCCCCGATGACAAGCGGCATGCATGTGGGGCACCCATGACATGCGCCATGTACGTGGGGCCCCTATGACATGCGGCATGCACGTGGGGCCCTCATGACATGCAGCATGCATTTGGGGCCACTATGACATGCGGCATGCATTTGGGCCCCCATGACATGCGGCATGCATTTGGGCCCCCATGACATGCGGAAAGCACGTGGGGCCCCAATGACATGAAGCATGCATGTGGGGCCCCAATGACATGAAGCATGCACGTGGGGCCCCCATGACATGCGGCATGCATGTGGAGCCCCCATGACATGCGGCCTGCATTTGGGGCCCCCATGACATGCGGCATGCATGCGGGGCCCTCATGACATGCGGCATGAATTTGAGGCCCCCATGACATGAGTCATGCATTTGGTGCCGCCATGACATGCGGCATACATTTGGGGCCCCCATGACATGCAGCATGAGTTTGGATCCTCCATGACATGCGGCATGCATGTGGGACCCCCATGACATTCGGCATGCATTTGGGGCCCCCATGACATGCGGTATGCACGTGGAGCCCCCATGACATGCGGCATGCATGTGGGGCCCCCATGACATGCGGCATGCATTTGGGCCCCATGACATGCGGCATGCATTTGGGGCCTGCATAACATGCTGCATGCATTTGGGGTACCTGAGACATGTGGCATGCACGTGGGGCCCCAATAAAATGCTGCATGCATTTGGGATGCCCGAGACATGCGGCATGCACGTGGGGCCCCTATGACATGCCGCATGCATTTGGGGCCCCCATGACATGCGGCATGCATGTGGGACCCCCATGAGATGCGGCATGCATTTGGATCCCTCATTACATGCTGCATGCAAGTGGGGCCGCCCATGACATGCGCCATGCATGTGGGGCCTCTATAACATGCGGCATGCTTGTGGGGCCCCCATTATATGCAGCATACATTTGGGGACCCCGTGACATGCGGCATGCACGTGGGGCCCCCATGACATGAAACATGCATTTGAATCCCCCATTACATGCGGGATGCACGTGGGGCCCCCATGACATGCGGCATGGATTTGGGGCCCCCATGACATGCGGAATTCCTTCGGGGCTCCCATGACATGCGGCATGCATGCGGGGCCCTCATGACATGCGACATGAATTTGAGGCCCCTATGACATGCGTCATGCATTTGGGCCCCCATGACATGCGGCATGCATTTGGGGACTGTATAACATGCCGCATGCATTTGGGGCCCCCATTACATGCGGCATGCACGTGGGGCTCCATGAAATGCGCCATGCATGTGGGGCCCCTATGACATGCGGCATGCATTTGTGGGCTCCAACACATGCGGCATTCATTTGGGGCACCCATGACATGCACCATGCATGTGGGGCCCCTATGACGTGGAGCATGCATTTGGGGGCCTCATTATATGCGGCATGCACGTGGAGACCCCCATGACATGCGGCATTCATTTGAATCCCCCATTACATGCGGCATGCACGTGGGGCCCCCATGACATGCGGCATGCATTTGGGGCCCCCATGACATGCGGAATGCCTGCGGGGCCCCCATGACATGCGGCATGCATGCGGGGCCCTCATGACATGCGGCATGAATTTGGGGCCGCCAATACATGCGGCATGTACGTTGGGCATTTATGGAACCCATGACATGCGGCTAGCATTTGGGCCCCCATTACATGCGGCATGCATGTGGGCCCCCCATGACATGCCGCATGCATTTGGGGCCCCCATGATATGTGGAATGCCTGCGGGGACCCCATGACATGCAGCATGCATGCGGGGCCCTCATGACATGCGGCATGAATTTGGGGCCCCCAATAAATGCGGCATGCACGTGAGGCCCGCGTGATATGCGGCATGGATTTGGGGCCCCCATGACTTGAGGCGTGCTTTTGGGGCCTCCATGTCATGTGGCATGCATGTGGTGCCCTATGAAATGCGGAATGCATGCGGAGCCCTCATGACATGCGGCATGAATTTGGGGCCCCCAATACATGCGGCATGCACAGTGGGCCCCCATGACATGCTGCATGCATTTATGGAACCCATGACATGCAGCAAGCATTTGGGCCCCCATGAAATGCGGCATGCATGTGGGGCCCCCATGATATGCGGCATGCATTTGGGGCCTGCATAACATGCTGCATGCATTTGGGGTACCTGAGACATGCGGCATGCACGTGGGGCCCCCATAAAATGCTGCATGCATTTGGAATGCCCGAGACATGCGGCATGCACGTGGGGCCCCTATGACATGCCGCATGCATTTGGGGCCCCCATGACATGCGGCATGCATTTGGATCCCTCATTCCATGCTGCATGCAAGTTTGGCCCCCATGACATGCGGCATGCATGTGGACCCCCATGACATGCGCCATGCATCTGGTGCCCCTATGACATGCGGCATGCACGTGGGACCCCCATGACATTCGGCATGTATGTGGGGCCTGCATAACATGTGGCATGCATTTGGGGGCCCCATGACATACGTCATGCATGTGGGGCCCTCATGACATGCGGCATGCATTTGGGCCCCCATGACATGCGGCATGCATTTGGGGCCTGCATAACATGCTGCATGCATTTGTGGCCCCCATGATATGCGGCACGCCTTTGGGGCCACCATGACATGAGGCATGCATGTGGGGCCCCTATGAAATGAGCCATGCATGTGGGGCCCCTATGACATTCGGCATGCATTTGTGGGCCCCAAGTCATGCTGCATGCATTTGGGGCCCCCATGACATGCGGCATGCATTTAGGGCCCCCATAACATGCGGCATGCACGTGGGGCCGCCATGATATGCGGCATGCATTTGGGGCCCCCATGACTTGAGGCATGCATTTTGGGCCCCCATGACATGCGCAATGCATGTGGGGCCCCTATGACATGCGGCATGCAATTGGGGCCCCGATGACAAGCGGCATGCATGTGGGGCACCCATGACATGCGCCATGTACGTGGGGCCCCTATGACATGCGGCATGCACGTGGGGCCCTCATGACATGCAGCATGCATTTGGGGCCACTATGACATGCGGCATGCATTTGTGCCCCCATGCATGCGGCATGCATTTGGGCCCCCATAACATGTGGAAAAGACGTGGGGCCCCAATGACATGAAGCATGCACGTGGGGCCCCAATGACATGAAGCATGCACGTGGGGCCCCCATGACATGCGGCATGCATGTGGAGCCCCCATGACATGCGGCCTGCATTTGGGGCCCCCATGACATGAGGCATGCATGCGGGGCCCTCATGACATGCAGCATGAATTTGGGGCCCCCATGACATGCGGAATGCATTTGGGCCCCCATGACAGTCGGCATGCATTGGGGGCCCCCATGACATGCGGCATGCACGTGGGGCCCCCATGACATGAGTCATGCATTTGGGGCCGCCATGACATGCGGCATGCATTTGGGGCCCCCATGACATGCGGCATGAGTTTGGATCCCCCATGCCATGCGGCATGCATGTGGGACCCCCATGACATTCGGCATGCATTTGGGGCCCCCATGACATGAGGCATGCATGCGGGGCCCTCATGACATGCGGCATGAATTTGAGGCCCCCATGACATGCGGAATGCATTTGGGCCCCCATGACAGTCGGCATGCATTGGGGGCCCCCATGACATGCGGCATGCACGTGGGGCCCCCATGACATGAGTCATGCATTTGGGGCCGCCATGACATGTGGCATGCATTTGGGCCCCAATGACATGCGGCATGAGTTTGGATCCCCCATGCCATGCGGCATGCATGTGGGACCCCCATGACATTCGGCATGCATTTGGGGCCCCCATGACATGCGGTATGCATTTGGGGCCTGCATAACATGCTGCATGCATTTGGGGTACCTGAGACATGCGGCATGCACGTGGGGCCCCAATAAAATGCTGCATGCATTTGGGATGCCCGAGACATGCGGCATGCACGTGGGGCCCCTATGACATGCCGCATGCATTTGGGGCCCCCATGACATGCGGCATGCATGTGGGACTACCATGAGATGCGGCATGCATTTGGATCCCTCATTACATGCTGCATGCAAGTGGGGCCGCCCATGACATGCGCCATGCATGTGGGGCCTCTATAACATGCGGCATGCTTGTGGGGCCTCCATTATATGCAGCATACATTTGGGGACCCCGTGACATGCGGCATGCACGTGGGGCCCCCATGACATGCAACATGCATTTGAATCCCCCATTACATGCGGGATGCACGTGGGGCCCCCATGACATGCGGCATGCATTTGGGGCCCCCATGACATGCGGAATTCCTTCAGGGCCCCCATGACATGTGGCATGCATGCGGGGCCCTCATGACATGCGACATGAATTTGAGGCCCCTATGACATGCGGCATGCATTTGGGCCCCCATGACATGCGGCATGCATTTGGGGACTGCATAACATGCCGCATGCATTTGGGGCCCCCATTACATGCGGCATGCACGTGGGGCCCCCATAAAATGCTGCATGCATTTGGGATGCCCGAGACATGCGGCATGCACGTGGGGCCCCTATGACATGACGCATGCATTTTGGGCCCCCATGAAATGCGGCATGCATTTGGATCCCTCATTCCATGCTGCATGCAAGTTTGGCCCCCATGACATGCGGCATGCTTGTGGGGCCCCCATAAAATGCTGCATGCATTTGGAATGCCCGAGACATGCGGCATGCACGTGGGGCCCCTATGACATGCCGCATGCATTTGGGGCCCCCATGACATGCGGCATGCATTTGGATCCCTCATTCCATGCTGCATGCAAGTTTGGCCCCCATGACATGCGGCATGCATGTGAACCCCCATGACAAGCGCCATGCATCTGGTGCCCCTATGACATGCGGCATGCATGTGGGACCCCCATGACATTCGGCATGTATGTGGGGCCTGCATAAAATGTGGCATGCATTTGGGGGCCCCATGACATACGTCATGCATGTGGGGCCCTCATGACATGCGGCATGCATTTGGGCCCCCATGACATGCGGCATGCATTTGGGGCCTGCATAACATGCTGCATGCATTTGTGGCCCCCATGATATGCGGCACGCCTTTGGGGCCACCATGACATGAGGCATGCATGTGGGGACCCTATGAAATGAGCCATGCATGTGGGGCCCCTATGACATTCGGCATGCATTTAGGGCCCCCATAACATGCGGCATGCATGCGTTGCCCTCATGACATGCGGCATGCATTTGGGGCCCCCAATACATGCGGCATGCACGTGGGGCCGCCATGATATGCGGCATGCATTTGGGGCCCCCATGACTTGAGGCATGCATTTAGGGCCCCCATAACATGCGGCATGCATGCGTTGCCCTCATGACATGCGGCATGCATTTGGGGCCCCCAATACATGCGGCATGCACGTGGGGGCGCCATGATATGCTGCATGCATTTGGGGCCCCCTTGACATGCGGCATGCATTTAGGGCCCCCATAACATGCGGCATGCATGCGTTGCCCTCATGACATGCGGCATGCATTTGGGGCCCCCAATACATGCGGCATGCACGTGGGGCCGCCATGATATGCGGCATGCATTTGGGGCCCCCATGACTTGAGGCATGCATTTTGGGGCCCCATGACATGCGCAATGCATGTGGGGCCCCTATGACATGCGGCATGCAATTGGGGCCCCGATGACAAGCGGCATGCATGTGGGGCACCCATGACATGCGCCATGTACGTGGGGCCCCTATGACATGCGGCATGCACGTGGGGCCCTCATGACATGCAGCATGCATTTGGGGCCACTATGACATGCGGCATGCATTTGGGCCCCCATGACATGCGGCATGCATTTGGGCCCCCATGACATGCGGAAAGCACGTGGGGCCCCAATGACATGAAGCATGCACGTGGGGCCCCAATGACATGAAGCATGCACGTGGGGCCCCCATGACATGCGGCATGCATGTGGAGCCCCCATGACATGCGGTCTGCATTTGGGGCCCCATGACATGAGGCATGCATGCGGGGCCCTCATGACATGCGGCATGCATTTGGGGCCCCCATGACATGCGGCATGAGTTTGGATCCCCCATGCCATGCGGCATGCATGTGGGACCCCCATGACATTCGGCATGCATTTGGGGCCCCCATGACATGAGGCATGCATGCGGGGCCCTCATGACATGCGGCATGAATTTGAGGCCCCCATGACATGCGGAATGCATTTGGGCCCCCATGACAGTCGGCATGCATTGGGGGCCCCCATGACATGCGGCATGCACGTGGGGCCCCCATGACATGAGTCATGCATTTGGGGCCGCCATGACATGTGGCAGGCATTTGGGCCCCAATGACATGCGGCATGAGTTTGGATCCCCCATGCCATGCGGCATGCATGTGGGACCCCCATGACATTCGGCATGCATTTGGGGCTCCCATGACATGCGGTATGCACGTGGAGCCCCCATGACATGCGGCATGCATGTGGGGCCCCCATGACATGCGGCATGCATTTGGGCCCCATGACATGCGGCATGCATGTGGGGCCTCTATAACATGCGGCATGCTTGTGGGGCCCCCATTATATGCAGCATACATTTGGGGACCCCGTGACATGCGGCATGCACGTGGGGCCCCCATGACATGCAACATGCATTTGAATCCCCCAATACATGCGGGATGCACGTGGGGCCCCCATGACATGCGGCATGCATTTGGGGACTGCATAACATGCCGCATGCATTTGGGGCCCCCATTACATGCGGCATGCACGTGGGACCCCCATAAAATGCTGCATGCATTTGGGATGCCCGAGACATGCGGCATGCACGTGGGGCCCCTATGACATGACGCATGCATTTTTGGCCCCCATGAAATGCGGCATGCATGTGGGGCCCCCATGACATGCGCCATGCATGTGGGGCCTCTATAACATGCGGCATGCTTGTGGGGCCCCCATTATATGCAGCATACATTTGGGGACCCCGTGACATGCGGAATTCCTGCGGGGCCCCCATGACATGCGGCATGCATGCGGGGCCCTCATGACATGCGACATGAATTTGAGGCCCCCATGACATGCGGCATGCATTTGGGCCCCCATGACATGCGGCATGCATTTGGGGACTGCATAACATGCCGCATGCATTTGGGGCCCCCATTACATGCGGCATGCACGTGGGGCCCCCATGAAATGCGCCATGCATGTGGGGCCCCTATGGCATGCATTTGTGGGCTCCAACACATGCGGCATTCATTTGGGGCACCCATGACATGCACCATGCACGTGGGGCCCCTATGACATGTGGCATGCATTTGGGGGCCTCATTACATGCGGCATGCATTTGGGGCCCCCATGACATGCGGAATGCCTGCGGGGCCCCCATGACATGCGGCATGCATGCGGGGCCCTCATGATATGCGGCATGAATTTGGGGCCGCCAATACATGCGGCATGTACGTTGGGCATTTATGGAACCCATGACATGCGGCTAGCATTTGGGCCCCCATTACATGCGGCATGCATGTGGGGCCCCCATGACATGCGGCATGCATTTGGGGCCCCCATGACATGTGGAATGCCTGCGGGGACCCCATGACATGCAGCATGCATGCGGGGCCCTCATGACATGCGGCATGAATTTGGGGCCCCCAATAAATGCGGCATGCACGTGAGGCCCGCGTGATATGCGGCATGGATTTGGGGCCCCCATGACTTGAGGCGTGCTTTTGGGGCCTCCATGACAAGTGGCATGCATGTGGTGCCCTATGAAATGCGGCATGCATGCGGGGCCCTCATGACATGCGGCATGAATTTGGGGCCCCCAATACATGCGGCATGCACAGTGGGCCCCCATGACATGCGGCATGCATTTATGGAACCCATGACATGCAGCAAGCATTTGGGCCCCCATGAAATGCGGCATGCGTGTGGGGCCCCCATGATATGCGGCATGCATTTGGGGCCCCCATGACATGCGGCTTGCATTTGGGGTACCTGAGACATGCGGCATGCATTTGGGGCCCCCATTACATGCGGCATGCACATGGGGCCCCCATGACATGCGGCATGAGTTTGGATCCCCCATGACATGCGGCATGCACGTGGGGCCCCCATGACATGAGTCATGCATTTGGGGCCGCCATGATATGCGGCATTCATTTGGGGCCCCCATGACATGCGGCATGCATGTGGGACCCCTATAACATGCAGCATGCATGCTGGGCGCTCATGACATGCGGCATACATTTGGGGCCCCCAATATATGCGGCAAGAACGTGGGGCCCCCATGATATGTGGCATGCATTTGGGGCCCCCATGACATGCGGCATGCATGTGGAGCCCCCATGACATGCGGCATGCATGTGGAGCCCCCATGACATGTGGAATGCACGTGAGGCCCCCATGACATGCGGCATACGCTTGGGGCCCCAATGACATGCGGCATGCGTTTGGGTCCCCCATGACATGCGACATGCATGTGGAGCCCCCATGACATGCGGCCTGCATTTGGGGCCCCCATGACATGCGGCATGCACGTGGGGCCCCATGACATGCAACATGCATTTGGGGCCCCCATGTCATGCGGAATGCACGTGAGGCCCCCTTGACATGTGAAATGCATGTGGGGCCCCCATGACATGCGACATGCATTTGGGGCCCCCATGACATGTGGAATGCCTGTGGGGCCCCCATGACATGCGGCATGCATGCGGGGCCCCCATGATATGCGGCATGCATTTGGGGCCCCTATGACTTGAGGCATGCATTTGGGGCCCCCATGACATGCGGCATGTATGTGGGGACTCATGAAATGCGCCATGCATGTGGGCTCCTATGACATGCGGCATGCACGTGGGGCCCCTATGACATGTGGCATGCATTTGGGGGCCCCATTACATGCGGCATGCACGTGGAGTCCCCATGACAAGCGGCATGCATTTGGGGCCCCCATGACATGCGGCATGCATGTGGGGACCCCATGACATGTGGCATGCATGTGGGGACCCCATGACATGCGGCATGCATTTGGGTGCCCCATGACATGCGGCATGCATTTGGGTGCCACATGACATGCGGCATGCATTTGGGCCCCAATGACATGCGGCATGCATTTGGATCCCCCATTACATGCGGCATGCACGTGGGGCCCCCATGACAAGCGGCATGCATTTGGGGCCCCCATGACATGTGGCATGCATGTGGGGCCCCAATGACATGCGGCATGCATGTGGGACCCCCATGACATGCGGCATGCATTTGAATCCCCCATTACATGCGTCATGCACGTGGGCCCCCATGACATGCGGCATGCATTTGGGGCACCCATGACATGCGGAATGCCTTCGGGGCCCCCATGACATGCGACATGCATTTGGGACCCCCATGACATGCGGCATGCATTTGGATCCCCCATTACATGCTGCATGCACGTGGGGCCCCCATGACATGTGGCATGCATTTGGGGCCCCCATGTCATGCGTAATGCACGTGAGGCCACCTTGACATGCGGAATGCATGTGGGGCCCCCATGACATGCGGCATGCATGTGGGGACCCCATGACATGCGGCATGCATTTGGGTGCCCCATGACATGCGGCATGCATGTGGGGCCCCCATGACATGCGGCATGCATGTGGGACCCCCATGACATGCGGCATGCATTTGAATCCCCCATTACATGCGGCATGCACGTGGGGCCCCCATGACATGCGGCATGCATTTGGGGCACCCATGACATGCGGAATGCCTGCGGGGCCCCCCATGACATGCAACATGCATGTGGGGCCCTCATGACATGCGGCATGAATTTGGGTCCCCCAATACATGTGGCATGCACGTGGGGCCCCCATGATATGAGGCATGCATTTGGGGCCCCATTACATGCGGCATGCACGTGGAGCCCCCAAGACATGCGGTATGCATTTGGGGCCCCATGACATGCGCCATGCATGTGGGGCCCCGATGACATGCGGCATGCATGTGGCCCCTATGACATTCTGCATGCATTTGGGGCCCCTTTGACATGCGGAATACCTGCGGGACCCCCATGACATGCGGCATCCATTTGGGGTACCTGAGGCATGCGGCATGCACGTGGGGCCCCATGACATGCTGCATGCATTTGGTGTGCCAGAGACATGTGGCATGCACGTGGGGCCCCTATGACATGCCGCATGCATTTGGGGCCCCCATTACATGCGGCATGCACATGGGGCCCCCATGACATGCGGCATACGCTTGTGGCCCCAATGACATGCGGCATGCGTTTGGGTTTCCCATGAAATGCGGCATGCACGTGGGGCCCCCATGACATGCGGCATGCATTTGGGGCACCCATGACATGCGGAATGCCTGCGGGGCCCCCATGACATGCAACATGCATGTGGGGCCCTCATGACATGCAGCATGAATTTGGGGCCCCCAATACATGTGGCATGCACGTGGGGCCCCCATGATATGAGGCATGCATTTGGGGCCCCATTACATGCGGCATGCACGTGGAGCCCCCAAGACATGCAGCATGCATTTGGGGCCCCCATGACATGCGGAATGCAATTGGGCCCCCATGACATGTGGCATGCATTTGGGGCCTGCATAACATGCTGCATGCTTTTGGGGTACCTGAGACATGAGGCATGCATTTGGGGCCCCAATGACATGCGGCATGCCTGTTGGGCCCCCATGACATGCGGCATGCATTTGGGGGCCCCATGACATGTGTTATGCACGTGGGGCCCCTATTACATGCCGCATGCATTTGGGGCCCCCATGACATGCGGCATGCATGTGGGACCCCCATGACATGCGTTATGCATTTGGATCCCCCATTACATGCTGCATGCAAGTGGGGCCCCCATGACATGCCGCATACATTTGTGGCACCGTGACATGAGGCATGCACGTGGGGCCCCCATGACATGCGACAAGCACATGGGGCCCCAATGACATGCAGCATGTACGTTGGGCACCCATGACATGCGGCATGCATTTATGGCCCCCATGACATGCGGCATGCATTTGGGTCCCCCATGACTTGAGGCAAGCATGTGGGGCCCCCATGACATGTACCATGCATGTGGGGCCCCTATGACATGCTGCATGCATTTAGGGCCCCCATGATATGCGGCACGCATTTGGGGAACCCATGACATGAGGCATGCATGTGGGGCCCCCATTAAATGAGCCATGCATGTGGGGACCCTATGACATGCGGCATGCATTTGTGGGCCCCAAGATATGCTGCATGCATTTGGGGGGCCCCATGACATGCAGCATGCACGTGGGGCCCCCATGACATGCGGCATGCACGTGGGGCCCCCATTACATGTGACATGCATTTAGGGCCCCCTTGACATGCAACATGCATTTGGGGCCCCCATGACATGCGGCATGCATGTGGGACACCATGACATGCACCATGCATGTGGGGCCCCATGATATGCGGCATGCAGTTGGGGCCCCCAATACATGCGGCATGCACGTTGGGCACCCATGACATGCGGCATGCATTTATGGCCCCCATGACATGCGGCATGCATTTGGGCCCCCATGACATGCGGCATGCATGTGGGGCCCCCATGACATGCGGCATGCATTTGCGGGCCCCATGACATGTGTTATGCACGTGGGGCCCCTATGACATGCCGCATGCATTTGGGACCCCCATGACATGCGTCATGCATTTGGATCCCCCATGACATGCGGCATGCATGCGGGGCCCCCATGACATGCTCCATGCATGTTGGGCCCCTATGACATGCGGCATGCATTTGGGGGGCCCCATGACATGCGCAATGCATGTGGGGCCCCTATGACATGCGGCATGCAATTGGGGCCCCGATGACAAGCGGCATGCATGTGGGGCACCCATGACATGCGCAATGTACGTGGGGCCCCTATGACATGCGGCATGCATGCGGGGCCCCCATGACATGCTCCATGCATGTTGGGCCCCTATGACATGCGGCATGCATTTGGGGGGCCCCATGACATGCGGCATGCACGTGGGGCCCCCATGACATGACACATACATTTGTGGCCCCCGTGACATGAGGCATGCACGTGGGGCCCCCATGACATGCGGCAAGCACGTGGGGCCCCAATGACATGCAGCATGTACGTTGGGCACCCATGACATGCGGCATGCATTTATGGCCCCCATGACATGCGGCATGCATTTGGGCCCCCATGACATGCGGAAAGCACGTGGGGCCCCAATGACATGAAGCATGCACGTGGGGCCCCCATGACATGCGGAATGCCTGTGGGGCCCCAATGACATGCGGCATGCATGCGGGGCGCTCATGACATGCGGCATGCATTTGGGGCCCCCAATATATGCGGCATGCACGTGGGGCCCCCATGATATGTGGCATGCATTTGGGGCCCCCATGACTTGAGGCATGCATTTGTGGGCCCCAAGACATGTGGCATGCACGTGGGGCCCCCATGACATGCTGCATGCATTTGTGGCCGCCATGATATGTGGCACGCATTTGGGCCCCCATGACATGCGGCAAGCACGTGGGGCCCCAATGACATGCAGCATGCACGTGGGGCCCCCATGACATGCGGAATGCATGTGAGGCCCGCATGAAATGTGGCATGCATTTGGGGCCCCCATGACATGCGGAATGCCTGCGGGGCCCCCATGACATGCGGCATACATGTGGGGCACCATGACATGCGCCATGCATGTGGGGCCCCTATTACATGCGGCATGCAATTGGGGCCCCATGACATGCGGCATGCACGTGGGGCCCCCATGAAATGCGGCATGCATTTGTGTCCCCCATGACATGCGGAATGCCTGCGGGGCCCCATGACATGCGCCATGCATGTGGGGCCCCTATTACATGCGGCATGCAATTGGGGCCCCATGACATGCAGCATGCATGCGGTGCCCTCATGACATGCGGCATGCATTTGGGGCCCCAATACATGCGGCATGCACGTGGGCCCCAATGATATGCGGCATGCATTTGGGGCCCCCATGACTTAAGGCATGAATTTGGGGCCCCCATGAAATGCGCCATGCATGTGGGGCCCCTATGAAATGCTGCATGCATTTGTGGGCCCCAAGACATGCGGCATGCTTGTTGGGCCCTCATGACATGCGGCATGAATTTGGGGCCCCAATACATGCGGCATGCACGTGGGGCCCCGATGACATGTGGCATGCATGTGGGGCACCCATGACATGCGCCATGCATGTGGGGCCCCTATGACATGTGGCATGCATTTGGGGGCCCCATTACATGCGGCATGCACGTGGAGCCCCCAAGACATGCGGCATGCATTTGGGGCCTGCATAACATACTGCATGCATTTGGGGTACCTGAGACATGCGGCATGCACGTGGGGCCCCCATAAAATGCTGCATGCATTTGGAATGCCCCAGACATGCGGCATGCACGTGGGGCCCCTATGACATGCCGCATGCATATGGGGCCCCCATGACATGCGGCATGCATTTGGATCCCTCATTCCATGCTGCATGCAAGTTTGGCCCCCATGACATGCGCCATGCATCTGGTGCCCATATGACATGCGGCATGCACGTGGGACCCCCATGACATTCGGCATGTATGTGGGGCCCCTATGACATGCTGCATGCACGTGGGACCCCCATGACATTTGGCATGCATTTGGGGCCCCCATGACATGTGGAATGCCTGCGGGGCCCCCATGACATGCGGCATGCATGCGGTGGCCTCATGATATGCGGCATGAATTTGGGGGCCCCAATATATGCAGCATGCACGTGGGGCCCCCATGATATGCGCCGTGCATGTGGGGCCCCTATGACATTCGGCATGCATTTGTGGGCCCCAAGACATGTGGCATGCATTTGGGGGGCCCCATGACATACGTCATGCATGTGGGGCCCTCATGACATGCGGCATGCATTTGGGCCCCCATGACATGCGGCATGCATTTGGGGCCTGCATAACATGCTGCATGCATTTGGGGTACCTGAGACATGCGGCATGCACGTGGGCCCCCCATAAAATACTGCATGCATTTGGGATGCCCGAGACATGCGGCATGCACCTGGGGCCCCCATTTGGGGCCCCCATGACATGCGGCATGCATGTGGGACCCCCATGAGATGCAGCATGCATCTCGATCCCTCATTACATGCTGCATGCAAGTGGGGCCCCCCATGACATGCGGCATGCATGTGGGACCCCCATGACATGCTGCATGCATTTGTGGCCCCCATGATATGCGGCACGCCTTTGGGGCCACCATGACATGAGGCATGCATGTGGGGCCCCTATGAAATGAGCCATGCATGTGGGGCCGCCTATGACATTCGGCATGCATTTGTGGGCCCCAAGTCATGCTGCATGCATTTGGGGCCCCCATGACATGCGGCATGCATTTAGGGCCCCCATAACATGCGGCATGCATGCATTGCCCTCATGACATGCGGCATGCATTTGGGGCCCCCAATACATGCGGCATGCACGTGGGGCCACCATGATATGCGGCATGCATTTGGGGCCCCCATGACTTGAGGCATGCATTTTGGGCCCCCATGACATGCGCAATGCATGTGGGGCCCCTATGACATGCGGCATGCAATTGGGGCCCCGATGACAAGTGGCATGCATGTGGGGCACCCATGACATGCGCCATGTACGTGGGGCCCCTATGACATGCGGCATGCACGTGGGGCCCTCATGACATGCAGCATGCATTTGGGGCCACTATGACATGCGGCATGCATTTGGGCCCCCATGACATGCGGCATGCATTTGGGCCCCCATGACATGCGGAAAGCACGTGAGGCCCCAATGACATGAAGCATGCACGTGGGGCCCCAATGACATGAAGCATGCACGTGGGGCCCCCATGACATGCGGCATGCATGTGGAGCCCCCATGACATGCGGCCTGCATTTGGGGCCCCCATGACATGCGGCATGCATGCGGGGCCCTCATGACATGCGGCATGAATTTGAGGCCCCCATGACATGAGTCATGCATTTGGGGCCGCCATGACATGCGGCATACATTTGGGGCCCCCATGACATGCGGCATGCATTTGGGGCCTGCATAACATGCTGCATGCATTTGGGGTACCTGAGACATGCGGCATGCACGTGGGGCCCCAATAAAATGCTGCATGCATTTGGGATGCCCGAGACATGCGGCATGCACGTGGGGCCCCTATGACATGCCGCATGCATTTGGGGCCCCCATGACATGCGGCATGCACGTGGAGACCCCCATGACATGCGGCATTCATTTGGATCCCTCATTACATGCTGCATGCAAGTGGGGCCGCCCATGACATGCGCCATGCATGTGGGGCCTCTATAACATGCGGCATGCTTGTGGGGCCCCCATTACATGCGGGATGCACGTGGGGCCCCCATGACATGCGGCATGGATTTGGGGCCCCCATGACATGCGGAATTCCTTCGGGGCTCCCATGACATGTGGCATGCATGCGGGGCCCTCATGACATGCGACATGAATTTGAGGCCCCTATGACATGCGGCATGCATTTGGGCCCCCATGACATGCGGCATGCATTTGGGGACTGCATAACATGCCGCATGCATTTGGGGCCCCCATTACATGCGGCATGTACGTGGGGCCCCATGAAATGCGCCATGCATGTGGGGCCCTATGACATGCGGCATGCATTTGTGGGCTCCAACACATGCGGCATTCATTTGGGGCACCCATGACATGCACCATGCATGTGGGGCCCCTATGACGTGGAGCATGCATTTGGGGGCCTCATTATATGCGGCATGCACGTGGAGACCCCCATGACATACGGCATTCATTTGAATCCCCCATTACATGCGGCATGCACGTGGGGCCCCCATGACATGCGGCATGCATTTGGGGCCCCCATGACATGCGGAATGCCTGCGGGGCCCCCATGACATGCGGCATGCATGCGGGGCCCTCATGACATGCGGCATGAATTTGGGGCCGCCAATACATGCGGCATGTACGTTGGGCATTTATGGAACCCATGACATGCGGCTAGCATTTGGGCCCCCATTACATGCGGCATGCATGTGGGCCCCCCGTGACATGCGGCATGCATTTGGGGGCCCCATGACATGCGGCATGCATGCGGGGCCCTCATGACATGCGGCATGAATTTGGGGCCCCCAATAAATGCGGCATGCACGTGAGGCCCGCGTGATATGCGGCATGGATTTGGGGCCCCCATGACTTGAGGCGTGCTTTTGGGGCCTCCATGTCATGTGGCATGCATGTGGTGCCCTATGAAATGCGGCATGCATGCGGGGCCCTCATGACATGCGGCATGAATTTGGGGCCCCCAATACATGCGGCATGCACAGTGGGCCCCCATGACATGCGGCATGCATTTATGGAACCCATGACATGCAGCAAGCATTTGGGCCCCCATGAAATGCGGCATGCATGTGGGGCCCCCATGATATGCGGCATGCATTTGGGGCCCCGATGACATGCGGCATGCATGTGTGGCCCCCTTGACATGCGACATTAATTTGGGGCCCCCATGACATGCGGCATGCATGTGGGGCTCCCATGACATGCGGCATGCATTTGGGGCCTCCATGACATGCGTCATGCATGTGGGGCCCCCATGACATGCGCCATGCATGTGGGGCCCCTATGACATGCGGCATGCATTTGGGGCCCCGATGACATGCGGCATGCATGTGGGGCACCCATGACTTGCGCCATGCACGTGGGGCCCCTTTGACATGCGCCATGAATTTGGGGGCCCCATTACATGCGGCATGCATGTGGAGCCCCCATGACATGCGGCATGCATTTGGGGCCCGCATGACATGCGGCATGCGTGTGGGGCCCCCATGACATGCGGCATGCATTTGGGCCCCCATTACATGATGCATGCATTTGGGGTACCTGAGACATGCGGCATTCATTTGGGGCCCCCATTACATGCGGCATGCACATGGGGCCCCAATGACATGAGTCATGCATTTGTGGCCGCCATGACATGCGGCATGCATTTGGGGCCCCCATGACATGCGGCATGCATGTGGGACCCCCATAACATGCTGCATGCATTTGGATCCCCCCTTACATGTGGCATGCACGTGTGGCCCCCATGCGGCATCCATTTGGGGCCTGCATAACATGCTGCATGCATTTGGGGAACCTGAGACATGCGGCATGCACGTGGGGCCCCATGACATGCTGCATGCATTTGGTGTGCCAGAGACATGTGGCATGCAGGTGGGGCCCCTATGACATGCCGCATGCATTTGGGGCCCCCATTACATGCGACATGCACATGGGGCCCCCATGACATGCGGCATACGCTTGGGGCCCCAATGACATGCGGCATGCGTTTGGGTTTCCCATGAAATGCGGCATGCACGTGGGGCCCCCATGACATGCGGCATGCATTTGGGGCACCCATGACATGCGCAATGCCTGCGGGGCCCCCATGACATGCAACATGCATGTGGGGCCCTCATGACATGCGGCATGAATTTGTGGGCCCCAAGACATGTGGCATGCACGTGGGACCCCCATGACATGCTGCATGCATTTGTGGCCCCCATCATATGCGGCACGCATTTGGGGCCCCCATGACATGCGGCATGCATGTGGGGCCCCCATGAAATAAGCCATGCATGTGGGGCCCCTATGACATGCGGCATGCATTTGTGGGCCCCAAGACATGCTGCATGCATTTGGGGGGCCCCATGACATGCGGCATGCACGTGGGGCCCCCATGATATGCGACATGCATTTGGGGCCCCCATGATTGAGGCATGCATTTTGGGCCCCCATGACATGCGGCATGCACATGGGGCCCCCAAGACATGCGGCATGCACGTGGGCCGAACATTAAATGCGGCATGCATTTAGGGCCCCCATGACATGCGGCATGCATTTGTGGCCCCCATGACATGCTGCATGCATGTGGGGCACCATGACATGCGCCATGCATGTGGGGCCCCTATGACATGCGGCATGCAATTGGGGCCCCGATGACATGCGGCATGCATGTGGGGCACCCATGACATGCGCCATGTACGTGGTGCCCCTATGACATGCGGCATGCACGTGGGCCCCCAATGACATGAAGCATGCATGTGGGGCCCCCATGACATGCGTGGGGCCCCCATGACATGCGGCATGCATGTAGGGCCCCCATGAAATGTGCCATGCATGTTTGGCACCTATGACATGCGGCATGCATTTGTAGGCCCCAAGACATGTGGCATGCACGTGGGGCCCCTATGACATGCGGCATGCATTTGATGGCCCCAAGACATGCTGCATGCATGTGGGGCCACTATAACATGCGGCATGCTTGTGGGGCCCCCATGACATGCAGCATACATTTGGGTCCCCCATGACATGCGCCATGCATGTGGGGCCCTCATGACATGCGGCATGCATTTGGGGCCCCAATACATGCGGCATGCACGTGGGCCCCCATGATATGCGGCATGCATTTGGGGCCCCCATGACTTAAGGCATGAATTTGGGGCCCCCATGAAATGCGCCATGCATGTGGGGCCCCTATGAAATGCTGCATGCATTTGTGGGCCCCAAGACATGCGGCATGCATGCGGCATGAATTTGGGGCCCCAATACATGCGTCATGCACGTGGGGCCCCGATGACATGCCGCATGCATTTGGGGCCCCCATGACATGCGGCATGCATTTGGATCCCTCATTCCATGCTGCATGCAAGTTTGGCCCCCATGACATGCGGCATGCATGTGGACCCCCATGACATGCGCCATGCATCTGGTGCCCCTATGACATGCGGCATGCACGTGGGACCCCCATGACATTCAGCATGTATGTGGGGCCCCTATGACATGCGGCATGCACGTGGGACCCCCATGACATTTGGCATGCATTTGGGGCCCCCATGGCATGCGGAATGCCTGCGGGGCCCCCATGACATGCGGCATGCATGCGGTGGCCTCATGATATGCGGCATGAATTTGGGGCCCCTATGACATTCGGCATGCATTCGTGGGCCCCAAGACATGTGGCATGCATTTGGGGGGCCCCATGACATACGTCATGCATGTGGGGCCCTCATGACATGCGGCATGCATTTGGGCCCCCATGACATGCGGCATGCACGTGGGGCCCCCATAAAATGCTGCATGCATTTGGGATGCCCGAGACATGCGGCATGCACCTGGGGCCCCCATTTGGGGCCCCCATGACATGCGGCATGCATGTGGGACCCCCATGAGATGCAGCATGCATCTCGATCCCTCATTACATGCTGCATGCAAGTGGGCCCCCCCATGACATGCGGCATGCATGTGGGACCCCCATGACATGCTGCATGCATTTGTGGCCCCCATGATATGCGGCACGCCTTTGGGGCCACCATGACATGAGGCATGCATGTGGGGCCCCTATGAAATGAGCCATGCATGTGGGGCCCCTATGACATTCGGCATGCATTTGTGGGCCCCAAGTCATGCTGCATGCATTTGGGGCCCCCATGACATGCGGCATGCATTTAGGGCCCCCATAACATGCGGCATGCATGCGTTGCCCTCATGACATGCGGCATGCACGTGGGGCCCCCATTTGGGGTCCCCAATACATGCGGCATGCACGTGGGGCCGCCATGATATGCGGCATGCATTTGGGGCCCCCATGACTTGAGGCATGCATTTTGGGCCCCCATGACATGCGCAATGCATGTGGGGCCCCTATGACATGCGGCATGCAATTGGGGCCCCGATGACATGCGGCATGCACGTGGGGCCCTCATGACATGCAGCATGCATTTGGGGCCACTATTACATGCGGCATGCATTTGGGCCCCCATGACATGTGGCATGCATGTGGGCCCCCATGACATGCGGAAAGCACGTGGGGCCCCAATGACATGAAGCATGCACGTGGGGCCCCAATGACATGAAGCATGCACGTGGGGCCCCCATGACATGCGGCATGCATGTGGAGCCCCCATGACATGCGGCCTGCATTTGGGGCCCCCATGACATGCGGCATGCATGCGGGGCCCTCATGACATGCGGCATGAATTTGAGGCCCCCATGACATGAGTCATGCATTTGGGGCCGCCATGACATGCGGCATGCATTTGGGGCCCCCATGACATGCGGCATGAGTTTGGATCCCCCATGACATGCGGCATGCATGTGGGACCCCCATGACATTCGGAATGCATTTGGGGCCCCCATGACATGCGGTATGCACGTGGAGCCCCCATGACATGCGGCATGCATGTGGGGCCCCCATGACATGCGGCATGCATTTGGGCCCCATGACATGCGGCATGCATTTGGGGCCTGCATAACATGCTGCATTCATTTGGGGTACCTGAGACATGCGGCATGCACGTGGGGCCCCAATAAAATGCTGCATGCATTTGGGATGCCCGAGACATGCGGCATGCACGTGGGGCCCCTATGACATGCCGCATGCATTTGGGGCCCCCATGACATGCGGCATGCATGTGGGACCCCCATGAGATGTGGCATGCATTTGGATCCCTCATTACATGCTGCATGCAAGTGGGGCCGCCCATGACATGCGCCATGAATGTGGGGCCTCTATAACATGCGGCATGCTTGTGGGGCCCCCATTACATGCGGGATGCACGTGGGGCCCCCATGACATGCGGCATGGATTTGGGGCCCCCATGACATGCGGAATTCCTTCGGGGCTCCCATGACATGTGGCATGCATGCGGGGCCCTCATGACATGCGACATGAATTTGAGGCCCCTATGACATGCGGCATGCATTTGGGCCCCCATGACATGCGGCATGCATTTGGGGACTGCATAACATGCCGCATGCATTTGGGGCCCCCATTACATGCGGCATGTACGTGGGGCCCCATGAAATGCGCCATGCATGTTGGGCCCCTATGACATGCGGCATGCATTTGTGGGCTCCAACACATGCGGCATTCATTTGGGGCACCCATGACATGCACCATGCATGTGGGGCCCCTATGACGTGGAGCATGCATTTGGGGGCCTCATTATATGCGGCATGCACGTGGAGACCCCCATGACATACGGCATTCATTTGAATCCCCCATTACATGCGGCATGCACGTGGGGCCCCCATGACATGCGGCATGCATTTGGGGCCCCCATGACATGCGGAATGCCTGCGGGGCCCCCATGACATGCGGCATGCATGCGGGGCCCTCATGACATGCGGCATGAATTTGGGGCCGCCAATACATGCGGCATGTACGTTGGGCATTTATGGAACCCATGACATGCGGCTAGCATTTGGGCCCCCATTACATGCGGCATGCATGTGGGCCCCCATTACATGCGGCATGCATGTGGGCCCCCCGTGACATGCGGCATGCATTTGGGGGCCCCATGACATGCGGCATGCATGCGGGGCCCTCATGACATGCGGCATGAATTTGGGGCCCCCAATAAATGCGGCATGCACGTGAGGCCCGCGTGATATGCGGCATGGATTTGGGGCCCCCATGACTTGAGGCGTGCTTTTGGGGCCTCCATGTCATGTGGCATGCATGTGGTGCCCTATGAAATGCGGCATGCATGCGGGGCCCTCATGACATGCGGCATGAATTTGGGGCCCCCAATACATGTGGCATGCACAGTGGGCCCCCATGACATGCGGCATGCATTTATGGAACCCATGACATGCAGCAAGCATTTGGGCCCCCATGAAATGCGGCATGCATGTGGGGCCCCCATGATATGCGGCATGCATTTGGGGCCCCGATGACATGCGGCATGCATGTGGGGCCCCCTTGACATGCGACATTAATTTGGGGCCCCCATGACATGCGGCATGCATGTGGGGCTCCCATGACATGCGGCATGCATGTGGGGCTCCCATGGCATGCGGCATGCATTTGGGGCCTCCATGACATGCGTCATGCATGTGGGGCCCCCATGACATGCGCCATGCATGTGGGGCCCCTATGACATGCGGCATGCATTTGGGGCCCCGATGACATGCGGCATGCATGTGGGGCACCCATGACTTGCGCCATGCACGTGGGGCCCCTTTGACATGCGCCATGAATTTGGGGCCCCCATGACATGCGGCATGCATTTGGGCCCCCATTACATGATGCATGCATTTGGGGTACCTGAGACATGCGGCATTCATTTGGGGCCCCCATTACATGCGGCATGCACATGGGGCCCCAATGACATGAGTCATGCATTTGTGGCCGCCATGACATGCGGCATGCATTTGGAGCCCCTATGACATGCGGCATGAGTTTGGATCCCCCATGACATGCGGCATGCACGTGGGGCCCCCATGACATGAGTCATGCATTTGGGGCCGCCATGACATGCGGCATGCATTTGGGGCCCCCATGACATGCGGCATGCATGTGGGACCCCCATAACATGCTGCATGCATTTGGATCCCCCCTTACATGCGGCATGCACGTGTGGCCCCCATGCGGCATCCATTTGGGGCCTGCATAACATGCTGCATGCATTTGGGGAACCTGAGACATGCGGCATGCACGTGGGGCCCCATGACATGCTGCATGCATTTGGTGTGCCAGAGACATGTGGCATGCAGGTGGGGCCCCTATGACATGCCGCATGCATTTGGGGCCCCCATTACATGCGACATGCACATGGGGCCCCCATGACATGCGGCATACGCTTGGGGCCCCAATGACATGCGGCATGCGTTTGGGTTTCCCATGAAATGCGGCATGCACGTGGGGCCCCCATGACATGCGGCATGCATTTGGGGCACCCATGACATGCGCAATGCCTGCGGGGCCCCCATGACATGCAACATGCATGTGGGGCCCTCATGACATGCGGCATGAATTTGTGGGCCCCAAGACATGTGGCATGCACGTGGGACCCCCATGACATGCTGCATGCATTTGTGGCCCCCATGATATGCGGCACGCATTTGGGGCCCCCATGACATGCGGCATGCATGTGGGGCCCCCATGAAATAAGCCATGCATGTGGGGCCCCTATGACATGCGGCATGCATTTGTGGGCCCCAAGACATGCTGCATGCATTTGGGGGGCCCCATGACATGCGGCATGCACGTGGGGCCCCCATGATATGCGACATGCATTTGGGGCCCCCATGATTGAGGCATGCATTTTGGGCCCCCATGACATGCGGCATGCACATGGGGCCCCCAAGACATGCGGCATGCACGTGGGCCGAACATTAAATGCGGCATGCATTTAGGGCCCCCATGACATGCGGCATGCATTTGTGGCCCCCATGACATGCTGCATGCATGTGGGGCACCATGACATGCGCCATGCATGTGGGGCCCCTATGACATGCGGCATGCAATTGGGGCCCCGATGACATGCGGCATGCATGTGGGGCACCCATGACATGCGCCATGTACGTGGTGCCCCTATGACATGCGGCATGCACGTGGGCCCCCAATGACATGAAGCATGCATGTGGGGCCCCCATGACATGCGTGGGGCCCCCATGACATGCGGCATGCATGTAGGGCCCCCATTAAATGTGCCATGCATGTTTGGCACCTATGACATGCGGCATGCATTTGTAGGCCCCAAGACATGTGGCATGCACGTGGGGCCCCTATGACATGCGGCATGCATTTGATGGCCCCAAGACATGCTGCATGCATGTGGGGCCACTATAACATGCGGCATGCTTGTGGGGCCCCCATGACATGCAGCATACATTTGGGTCCCCCATGACATGCGCCATGCATGTGGGGCCCTCATGACATGCGGCATGCATTTGGGGCCCCAATACATGCGGCATGCACGTGGGCCCCCATGATATGCGGCATGCATTTGGGGCCCCCATGACTTAAGGCATGAATTTGGGGTCCCCATGAAATGCGCCATGCATGTGGGGCCCCTATGAAATGCTGCATGCATTTGTGGGCCCCAAGACATGCGGCATGCTTGTTGGGCCCTCATGACATGCGGCATGAATTTGGGGCCCCAATACATGCGTCATGCACGTGGGGCCCCGATGACATGCCGCATGCATTTGGGGGCCCCATGACATGCGCCATGCATGTGGGGCCCCTATGACATGTGGCATGCATTTGGGGGCCCCATTACATGCGGCATGCACGTGGAGCCCCCAAGACATGCGGCATGCATTTGGGGCCTGCATAACATGCTGCATGCATTTGGGGTACCTGAGACATGCGGCATGCACGTGGGGCCCCCATAAAATGCTGCATGCATTTGGAATGCCCGAGACATGCGGCATGCACGTGGGGCCCCTATGACATGCCGCATGCATATGGGGCCCCCATGACATGCGGCATGCATTTGGATCCCTCATTCCATGCTGCATGCAAGTTTGGCCCCCATGACATGCGCCATGCATCTGGTGCCCCTATGACATGCGGCATGCACGTGGGACACCATGACATGCGCCATGCATGTGGGACCCCTATGACATGCGGCTTGCAATTGGGTCCCCGATGACATGCGGCATGCACGTGGGGCCCCCATGACATGCTGCATGCATTTGGTGTGCCCGAGACATGCGGCATGCACGTGGGGCCCCCATGACATGACACATACATTTGTGGCCCCCGTGACATGAGGCATGTACGTTGGGCACCCATGACATGCGGCATGCATTTATGGCCCCCATGACATGCGGCATGCATTTGGGCCCCCATGACATGCGGCAAGCACGTGGGGCCCCAATGACATGAAGCATGCACGTGGGGCCCCCATGACATGCGGAATGCACGTGAGGCCCCCATGACATGCGGAATGCCTGTGGGGCCCCAATGACATGCGGCATGCATGCGGGGCCCTCATGACATGCTGCATGCATTTGGGGCCCCCAATATATGCGGCATGCACGTGGGGCCCCCATGATATGTGGCATGCATTTGGGGCCCCCATGACTTGAGGCATGCATTTGGGGCCCCCATGACATGCGGCATGCATGTAGGGCCCCCATGAAATGTGCCATGCATGTGGGGCCCCTATGCCATGCGGCATGCATTTGTGGGCCCCAAGATATGTGGCATGCACGTGGGGCCCCCATGACATGCTGCATGCATTTGTGGCCGCCATGATATGTGGCACGCATTTGGGCCCCCATGACTTGCGGCAAGCACGTGGGGCCCCAATGACATGCAGTATGCACGTGGGGCCCCCATGACATGCGGAATGCATGTGTGGTCCCCATGAAATGTGGCATGCATTTGGGGCCCCCATGACATGCGGAATGCCTGCGGGGCCCCCATGACATGAGGAATGCATTTGGGGCCCCCATGACATGCGGCATGCATTTGGGGCCCCCATGACATGCGGCATACATGTGGGGCACCATGACATTCGCCATGCATGTGGGGCCCCTATTGCATGCGGCATGCAATTGGGGCCCCATGACATGCGGCATGCACGTGGGGCCCCCATGAAATGCGGCATGCATATGGGTCCCCCATGACATGCCGAATGCCTGCGGGGCCCCCATGACATGTGGCATGCATGTGGTGCCCTCATGACATGCGGCATGCATTTGGGGCCCCAATACATGCGGCATGCACGTGGGCCCCCTTGATATGCGTCATGCATTTGGAGCCCCCATGACTTAAGGCATGCATTTGGGGCCCCCATGAAATGCGCCGTGCATGTGGGGCCCCCATGAAATGCGCCATGCATGTGGGGCCCCTATGAAATGCCGCATGCATTTGTGGGCCCCAAGACATGCGGCATGCATGTGGGGCCCTCATGACATGCGGCATGAATTTGGGGCCCCAATACATTGGGCATGCACATGGGGCCCCGATGACATGCGGCATGCATGTGGGGCACCCATGACATGCGCCATGCACGTGGGGCCCCTATGACATGTGGCATGCATTTGGGGGCCCCATGACATGTGGCATGCATGTGGGGCCCCAATGACATGCGGCATGCATGTGGGACCCCCATGACATGCGGCATGCATTTGAATCCCCCATTACATGCGTCATGCACGTGGGGCCCCCATGACATGCGGCATGCATTTGGGGCACCCATGACATGCGGAATGCCTTCGGGGCCCCCATGACATGCAACATGCATTTGGGACCCCCATGACATGCGGCATGCATTTGGATCCCCCATTACATGCTGCATGCACGTGGGGCCCCCATGACATGTGGCATGCATTTGGGGCCCCCATGTCATGCGGAATGCACGTGAGGCCACCTTGACATGCGGAATGCATGTGGGGCCCCCATGACATGCGGCATGCATGTGGGGACCCCATGACATGCGGCATGCATTTGGGTGCCCCATGACATGCGGCATGCATGTGGGGCCCCCATGACATGCGGCATGAATGTGGGACCCCCATGACATGCGGCATGCATTTGAATCCCCCATTACATGCGGCATGCACGTGGGGCCCCCATGACATGCGGCATGCATTTGGGGCACCCATGACATGCGGAATGCCTGCGGGGCCCCCATGACATGCAACATGCATGTGGGGCCCTCATGACATGCGGCATGAATTTGGGTCCCCCAATACATGTGGCATGCACGTGGGGCCCCCATGATATGAGGCATGCATTTGGGGCCCCATTACATGCGGCATGCACATGGAGCCCCCAAGACATGCGGTATGCATTTGGGGCCCCATGACATGCGCCATGCATGTGGGGCCCCGATGACATGCGGCATGCATGTGGCCCCTATGACATTCTGCATGCATTTGGGGCCCCTTTGACATGCGGAATACCTGCGGGACCCCCATGACATGCGGCATCCATTTGGGGTACCTGGGACATGCGGCATGCACGTGGGGCCCCATGACATGCTGCATGCATTTGGTGTGCCAGAGACATGTGGCATGCACGTGGGGCCCCTATGACATGCCGCATGCATTTGGGGCCCCCATTACATGCGGCATGCACATGGGGCCCCCATGACATGCGGCATGCATGTGGGGCCCCCTTGACATTCGGCATGCATTCGTGGGCCCCAAGACATGTGGCATGCATTTGGGGGGCCCCATGACATACGTCATGCATGTGGGGCCCTCATGACATGCGGCATGCATTTGGGCCCCCATGACATGCGGCATGCATTTGGGGCCTGCATAACATGCTGCATGCATTTGGGGTACCTGAGACATGCGGCATGCACGTGGGGCCCCCATAAAATGCTGCATGCATTTGGGATGCCCGAGACATGCGGCATGCACCTGGGGCCCCCATTTGGGGCCCCCATGACATGCGGCATGCATGTGGGACCCCCATGAGATGCAGCATGCATCTCGATCCCTCATTACATGCTGCATGCAAGTGGTGCCCCCCATGACATGCGGCATGCATGTGGGACCCCCATGACATGCTGCATGCATTTGTGGCCCCCATGATATGCGGCACGCCTTTGGGGCCACCATGACATGACGCATGCATGTGGGGCCCCTATGAAATGAGCCATGCATGTGGGGCCCCTATGACATTCGGCATGCATTTGTGGGCCCCAAGTCATGCTGCATGCATTTGGGGGCCCCATGACATGCGGCATGCATTTAGGGCCCCCATAACATGCGGCATGCATGCATTGTCCTCATGACATGCGGCATGCATTTGGGGCCCCCAATACATGCGGCATGCACGTGGGACCGCCATGATATGCGGCATGCAATTGGGGCCCCGATGACAAGCGGCATGCATGTGGGGCACCCATGACATGCGCCATGTACGTGGGGCCCCTATGACATGCGGCATGCACGTGGGGCCCTCATGACATGCAGCATGCATTTGGGGCCACTATGACATGCGGCATGCATTTGGGCCCCCATGACATGCGGCATGCATTTGGGCCCCCATGACATGCGGAAAGCACGTGGGGCCCCAATGACATGAAGCATGCATGTGGGGCCCCAATGACATGAAGCATGCACGTGGGGCCCCCATGACATGCGGCATGCATGTGGAGCCCCCATGACATGCGGCCTGCATTTGGGGCCCCCATGACATGCGGCATGCATGCGGGGCCCTCATGACATGCGGCATGAATTTGAGGCCCCCATGACATGAGTCATGCATTTGGTGCCGCCATGACATGCGGCATACATTTGGGGCCCCCATGACATGCAGCATGAGTTTGGATCCTCCATGACATGCGGCATGCATGTGGGACCCCCATGACATTCGGCATGCATTTGGGGCCCCCATGACATGCGGTATGCACGTGGAGCCCCCATGACATGCGGCATGCATGTGGGGCCCCCATGACATGCGGCATGCATTTGGGCCCCATGACATGCGGCATGCATTTGGGGCCTGCATAACATGCTGCATGCATTTGGGGTACCTGAGACATGTGGCATGCACGTGGGGCCCCAATAAAATGCTGCATGCATTTGGGATGCCCGAGACATGCGGCATGCACGTGGGGCCCCTATGACATGCCGCATGCATTTGGGGCCCCCATGACATGCGGCATGCATGTGGGACCCCCATGAGATGCGGCATGCATTTGGATCCCTCATTACATGCTGCATGCAAGTGGGGCCGCCCATGACATGCGCCATGCATGTGGGGCCTCTATAACATGCGGCATGCTTGTGGGGCCCCCATTATATGCAGCATACATTTGGGGACCCCGTGACATGCGGCATGCACGTGGGGCCCCCATGACATGAAACATGCATTTGAATCCCCCATTACATGCGGGATGCACGTGGGGCCCCCATGACATGCGGCATGGATTTGGGGCCCCCATGACATGCGGAATTCCTTCGGGGCTCCCATGACATGTGGCATGCATGCGGGGCCCTCATGACATGCGACATGAATTTGAGGCCCCTATGACATGCGTCATGCATTTGGGCCCCCATGACATGCGGCATGCATTTGGGGACTGTATAACATGCCGCATGCATTTGGGGCCCCCATTACATGCGGCATGCACGTGGGGCTCCATGAAATGCGCCATGCATGTGGGGCCCCTATGACATGCGGCATGCATTTGTGGGCTCCAACACATGCGGCATTCATTTGGGGCACCCATGACATGCACCATGCATGTGGGGCCCCTATGACGTGGAGCATGCATTTGGGGGCCTCATTATATGCGGCATGCACGTGGAGACCCCCATGACATGCGGCATTCATTTGAATCCCCCATTACATGCGGCATGCACGTGGGGCCCCCATGACATGCGGCATGCATTTGGGGCCCCCATGACATGCGGAATGCCTGCGGGGCCCCCATGACATGCGGCATGCATGCGGGGCCCTCATGACATGCGGCATGAATTTGGGGCCGCCAATACATGCGGCATGTACGTTGGGCATTTATGGAACCCATGACATGCGGCTAGCATTTGGGCCCCCATTACATGCGGCATGCATGTGGGCCCCCCATGACATGCCGCATGCATTTGGGGCCCCCATGATATGTGGAATGCCTGCGGGGACCCCATGACATGCAGCATGCATGCGGGGCCCTCATGACATGCGGCATGAATTTGGGGCCCCCAATAAATGCGGCATGCACGTGAGGCCCGCGTGATATGCGGCATGGATTTGGGGCCCCCATGACTTGAGGCGTGCTTTTGGGGCCTCCATGTCATGTGGCATGCATGTGGTGCCCTATGAAATGCGGAATGCATGCGGAGCCCTCATGACATGCGGCATGAATTTGGGGCCCCCAATACATGCGGCATGCACAGTGGGCCCCCATGACATGCTGCATGCATTTATGGAACCCATGACATGCAGCAAGCATTTGGGCCCCCATGAAATGCGGCATGCATGTGGGGCCCCCATGATATGCGGCATGCATTTGGGGCCCCGATGACATGCGGCATTCATGTGGGGCCCCCTTGACATGCGACATTAATTTGGGGCCCCCATGACATGCGGCATGCATGTGGGGCTCCCATGACATGCGGCATGCATTTGGGGCCTCCATGACATGCGTCATGCATGTGGGCCCCCATGACATGCGCCATGCATGTGGGGCCCCTATGACATGCGGCATGCATTTGGGGCCCCGATGACATGCGGCATGCATGTGGGGCACCCATGACTTGCGCCATGCACGTGGGGCCCCTTTGACATGCGCCATGAATTTTGGGCCCCATTACATGCGGCATGCACGTGGAGCCCCCATGACATGCGGCATGCATTTGGGGCCCCCATGACATGCGGCATGCGTGTGGGGCCCCCATGACATGCGGCATGCATTTGGGCCCCCATTACATGATGCATGCATTTGGGGTACCTGAGACATGCGGCATGCATTTGGGGCCCCCATTACATGCGGCATGCATTTGGGGCCCCCATGACATGCGGCATGCATGTGGGACCCCCATAACATGCTGCATGCATTTGGATCCCCCCTTACATGCGGCATGCACGTGTGGCCCCCATGCGGCATCCATTTGGGGCCTGCATAACATGCTGCATGCATTTGGGGTACCTGAGACATGCGGCATGCACGTGGGGCCCCATGACATGCTGCATGCATTTGGTGTGCCAGAGACATGTGGCATGCACGTGGGGCCCCTATGACATGCCGCATGCATTTGGGGCCCCCATTACATGCGGCATGCACATGGGGCCCCCATGACATGCGGCATACGCTTGGGGCCCCAATGACATGCGGCATGCGTTTGGGTTTCCCATGAAATGCGGCATGCACGTGGGGCCCCCATGACATGCGGCATGCATTTGGGGCACCCATGACATGCGCAATGCCTGCGGGGCCCCCATGACATGCAACATGCATGTGGGGCCCTCATGACATGCGGCATGAATTTGGGGCCCCCAATACAAGTGGCATGCACGTGGGGCCCCCATGATATGAGGCATGCATTTGGGGCCCCATTACATGCGGCATGCACTTGGAGCCCCCAAGACATGCGGCATGCATTTGGGGCCCCCATGACATGCGCCATGCATGTGGGGCCCCTATGACATGCTGCATGCATGTGGGACCCCCCTGATATTCTGCATGCATTTGGGGCCCCTGTGACATGCGGAATACCTGCGGGACCCCCATGACATGCGGCATCCATTTGGGGCCTGGATAACATGCTGCATGCATTTGGGGTACATGAGACATGCGGCATGCACGTGGGGCCCCATGACATGCTGCATGCATTTGGTGTGCCAGAGACATGTGGCATGCACGTGGGGCCCCTATGACATGCCGCATGCATTTGGGGCCCCCATGACATGCACCATGCATGTGGGGCCCCTATGACATGCGGCATGCATGTGGGGCACCCATGACTTGCGCCATGCACGTGGGGCCCCTTTGACATGCGGCATGAATTTGGGTGCCCCATTACATGCGGCATGCACGTGGAGCCCCCATGACATGCGGCATGCATGTGGGACCCCCATGACATGCGGCATGCATTTGAATCCCCCATGACATGCGGCATGCATTTGGGGCCCCCATGACATGCGGCATGCATGCGGGGCCCTCATGACATGCGTCATGAATTTGGGTCCTCCAATACACGTGGCATGCACGTGGGGCCCCCATGACATGCGCCATGCATTTATGGCCCCCATGACATGCGGCATGCATTTGGGCCCCCATGACATGCGGCATGCATGTGGGACCCCCATGACATGCGTCATGCAATTGGATCCCCCATTACATGCTGCATGCAAGTGGGGCCCCCATGACATGCGCCATGCATGTGGGGCCCCTATGACATGCGGCATGCATGTGGGACCCCCTTGACATGCGGCATGCACGTGGGGCCCCATGACATGCGGCATGCATGTGGGGCCCCCATGACATGCCGCATACATTTGTGGCCACCGTGACATGAGGCATGCACGTGGGGCCCCCATGACATGCGGCAAGCACGTGGGGCCCCCATGACATGCGGCATGCATGTAGGGCCCCCAAGAAATGTGCCATGCATGTGGAGCCCCTATGACATGCGGCATGCATTTGTGGGCCCCAAGACATGTGGCATGCACGTGGGACCCCCATGACATGCTGCATGCATTTGTGGCCCCCATGATATGCGGCACGCATTTGGGGCCCCCATGACATGCGGCATGCATGTGGGGCCCCCATGAAATAAGCCATGCATGTGGGGCCCCTATGACATGCGGAATGCATTTGTGGGCCCCAAGACATGCTGCATGCATTTGGGGGGCCCCATGACATGCGGCATGCACGTGGGGCCCCCATGATATGTGACATGCATTTGGGGCCCCCATGATTGAGGCATGCATTTTGGGCCCCCATGACATGCGGCATGCACATGTGGCCCCCAAGACATGCGGCATGCACGTGGGCCGAACATTAAATGCGGCATGCATTTAGGGCCCCCATGACATGCAGCATGCATTTGTGGCCCCCATGACATGCTGCATGCATGTGGGGCACCATGACATGCGCCATGCATGTGGGGCCCCTATGACATGCGGCATGCAATTGGGGCCCCGATGACATGCGGCATGCATGTGGGGCACCCATGACATGCGCCATGTACGTGGTGCCCCTATGACATGCGCCATGCATGTAGGGCCCCCATGAAATGTGCCATGCATGTTTGGCACCTATGACATGCGGCATGCATGTGGGGCACCCATGACATGCGCCATGTACGTGGTGCCCCCATGACATGCGGCATGCATGTAGGGCCCCCATGAAATGTGCCATGCATGTTTGGCACCTATGACATGCGGCATGCATTTGTAGGCCCCAAGACATGTGGCATGCACGTGGGGCCCCTATGACATGCGGCATGCATTTGATGGCCCCAAGACATGCTGCATGCATGTGGGGCCACTATAACATGCGGCATGCTTGTGGGGCCCCCATGACATGCAGCATACATTTGGGTCCCCCATGACATGCGCCATGCATGTGGGGCCCCTATTACATGCGGCATGCAATTGGGGCCCCATGACATGCAGCATGCATGCGGTGCCCTCATGATATGCGGCATGCATTTGGGGCCCCCATGACTTAAGGCATGAATTTGGGGCCCCCATGAAATGCGCCATGCATGTGGGGCCCCTATGAAATGCTGCATGCATTTGTGGGCCCCAAGACATGCGGCATGCTTGTTGGGCCCTCATGACATGCGGCATGAATTTGGGGCCCCAATACATGCGGCATGCACGTGGGGCCCCGATGACATGTGGCATGCATGTGGGGCACCCATGACATGCGCCATGCATGTGGGGCCCCTATGACATGTGGCATGCATTTGGGGGCCCCATTACATGCGGCATGCACGTGGAGCCCCCAAGACATGCGGCATGCATTTGGGGCCTGCATAACATGCTGCATGCATTTGGGGTACCTGAGACATGCGGCATGCACGTGGGGCCCCCATAAAATGCTGCATGCATTTGGAATGCCCGAGACATGCGGCATGCACGTGGGGCCCCTATGACATGCTGCATGCATTTGGGGCCCCCATGACATGCGGCATGCATTTGGATCCCTCATTCCATGCTGCATGCAAGTTTGGCCCCCATGACATGCGGCATGCATGTGGACCCCCATGACATGCGCCATGCATCTGGTGCCCCTATGACATGTGGCATGCACGTGGGACCCCCATGACATTCGGCATGTATGTGGGGCCCCTATGACATGCGGCATGCACGTGGGACCCCCATGACATTTGGCATGCATTTGGGGCCCCCATGACATGTGGAATGCCTGCGGGCCCCCATGACATGCGGCATGCATGCGGTGGCCTCATGATATGCGGCATGAATTTGGGGCCCCTATGACATTCGGCATGCATTCGTGGGCCCCAAGACATGTGGCATGCATTTGGGGGGCCCCATGACATACGTCATGCATGTGGGGCCCTCATGACATGCGGCATGCATTTGGGCCCCCATGACATGCGGCATGCATTTGGGGCCTGCATAACATGCTGCATGCATTTGGGGTACCTGAGACATGCGGCATGCACGTGGGGCCCCCATAAAATGCTGCATGCATTTGGGATGTCCGAGACATGCGGCATGCACCTGGGGCCCCCATTTGGGGCCCCCATGACATGCGGCATGCATTTGGATCCCTCATTCCATGCTGCATGCAAGTTTGGCCCCCATGACATGCGGCATGCATGTGGACCCCCATGACATGCGCCATGCATCTGGTGCCCCTATGACATGCGGCATGCACGTGGGACCCCCATGACATTCGGCATGTATGTGGGGCCCCTATGACATGCGGCATGCACGTGGGACCCCCATGACATTTGGCATGCATTTGGGGCCCCCATGACATGTGGAATGCCTGCGGGCCCCCATGACATGCGGCATGCATGCGGTGGCCTCATGATATGCGGCATGAATTTGGGGCCCCTATGACATTCGGCATGCATTCGTGGGCCCCAAGACATGTGGCATGCATTTGGGGGGCCCCATGACATACGTCATGCATGTGGGGCCCTCATGACATGCGGCATGCATTTGGGCCCCCATGACATGCGGCATGCATTTGGGGCCTGCATAACATGCTGCATGCATTTGGGGTACCTGAGACATGCGGCATGCACGTGGGGCCCCCATAAAATGCTGCATGCATTTGGGATGCCCGAGATATGCGGCATGCACCTGGGGCCCCCATTTGGGGCCCCCATGACATGCGTCATGCATGTGGGACCCCCATGAGATGCAGCATGCATCTCGATCCCTCATTGCATGCTGCATGCAAGTGGGGCCCCCCATGACATGCGGCATGCATGTGGGACCCCCATGACATGCTGCATGCATTTGTGGCCCCCATGATATGCGGCACGCCTTTGGGGCCACCATGACATGAGGCATGCATGTGGGGCCCCTATGAAATGAGCCATGCATGTGGGGCCCCTATGACATTCGGCATGCATTTGTGGGCCCCAAGTCATGCTGCATGCATTTGGGGCCCCCATGACATGCGGCATGCATTTAGGGCCCCCATAACATGCGGCATGCATGCGTTGCCCTCATGACATGCGGCATGCATTTGGGGCCCCCAATACATGCGGCATGCACGTGGGGCCGCCATGATATGCGGCATGCATTTGGGGCCCCCATGACTTGAGGCATGCATTTTGGGCCCCCATGACATGCGCAATGCATTTGGGCCCCCATGACATGCGGCATGCATTTGGGCCCCCATGACATGCGGAAAGCACGTGGGGCCCCAATGACATGAAGCATGCACGTGGGGCCCCAATGACATGAAGCATGCACGTGGGGCCCCAATGACATGAAGCATGCACGTGGGGCCCCCATGACATGCGGCATGCATGTGGAGCCCCCATGACATGCGGCCTGCATTTGGGGCCCCCATGACATGCGGCATGCATGCGGGGCCCTCATGACATGCGGCATGAATTTGAGGCCCCCATGACATGAGTCATGCATTTGGGGCCGCCATGACATGCGGCATGCATTTGGGGCCCCCATGACATGCGGCATGAGTTTGGATCCCCCATGACATGCGGCATGCACGTGGAGCCCCATGACATGCGGCATGCATGTGGGGCCCCCATGACATGCGGCATGCATTTGGGCCCCATGACATGCGGCATGCATTTGGGGCCTGCATAACATGCTGCATTCATTTGGGGTACCTGAGACATGCGGCATGCACGTGGGGCCCCAATAAAATGCTGCATGCATTTGGGATGCCCGAGACATGCGGCATGCACGTGGGGCCCCTATGACATGCCGCATGCATTTGGATCCCTCATTACATGCTGCATGCAAGTGGGGCCGCCCATGACATGCGCCATGCATGTGGGGCCTCTATAACATGCGGCATGCTTGTGGGGCCCCCATTATATGCAGCATACATTTGGGGACCCCGTGACATGCGGCATGCACGTGGGGCCCCCATGACATGAAACATGCATTTGAATCCCCCATTACATGCGGGATGCACGTGGGGCCCCCATGACATGCGGCATGCATTTGGGGCCCCCATGACATGCGGAATTCCTTCGGGGCCCCCATGACATGTGGCATGCATGCGGGGCCCTCATGACATGCGACATGAATTTGAGGCCCCTATGATATGCGGCATGCATTTGGGGGCCTCATTATATGCGGCATGCACGTGGAGACCTCCATGACATGCGGCATTCATTTGAATCCCCCATTACATGCGGCATGCACGTGGGGCCCCCATGACATGCGGCATGCATTTGGGGCCCCCAATACATGCGGCATGTACGTTGGGCATTTATGGAACCCATGACATGCGGCTAGCATTTGGGCCCCCATTACATGCGGCATGCATGTGGGCCCCCCATGACATGTGGCATGCATTTGGGGGCCCCATGACATGCGGCATGCATGTGGGGCCCCCATGACATGCCGCATGCATTTGGGGCCCCCATGACATGTGGAATGCCTGCGGGGACCCCATGACATGCAGCATGCATGCGGGGCCCTCATGACATGCGGCATGAATTTGGGGCCCCCAATAAATGCGGCATGCACGTGAGGCCCACGTGATATGCGGCATGGATTTGGGGCCCCCATGACTTGAGGCGTGCTTTTGGGGCCTCCATGACATGTGGCATGCATGTGGTGCCCTATGAAATGCGGCATGCATGCGGGGCCCTCATGACATGCGGCATGAATTTGGGGGCCCCAATACATGCGGCATGCACAGTGGGCCCCCATGACATGCGGCATGCATTTATGGAACCCATGACATGCAGCAAGCATTTGGGCCCCCATGAAATGCGACATTAATTTGGGGCCCCCATGACATGCGGCATGCATGTGGGGCTCTCATGACATGCGGCATGCATTTGGGCCTCCATGACATGCGTCATGCATGTGGGGCCCCCATGACATGCGCCATGCATGTGGGGCCCCTATGACATGCGGCATGCATTTGGGCCCCGATGACATGCAGCATGCATGTGGGGCACCCATGACTTGCGCCATGCACGTGGGGCCCCTTTGACATGCGCCATGAATTTGGGGGCCCCATTACATGCGGCATGCACGTGGAGCCCCCATGACATGCGGCATGCATTTGGGGAACCCCATGACATGCGGCATGCGTGTGGGGCCCCCATGACATGCGGCATGCATTTGGGCCCCCATTACATGCTGCATGCATTTGGGGTACCTGAGACATGCGGCATGCATTTGGGGCCCCCATTACATGCGGCATGCACATGGGGCCCCAATGACATGAGTCATGCATTTGGGGCCGCCATGACATGCGGCATGCATTTGGGGCCCCCATGACATGCGGCATGAGTTTGGATCCCCCATGACATGCGGCATGCACGTGGGGCCCCCATGACATGAGTCATGCATTTGGGGCCGCCATGACATGCGGCATGCATTTGGGGCCCCCATGACATGCGGCATGCATTTGGGGTCCCCATGACATGCGGCATGCACGTGGGGCCCCCTTGACATGAGATAATTCATTTGGGGCCCCCATGACATGTGGCATGCATGTGGGGCTCCCATGACATGCGGCATGCATTTATGGCCCTCATGACATGCGGCAAGCATTTGGGCCCCCATGACATGCGGCATGCATGTGGGGCCCCCGAGACATGCGGCATGCACGTGGGGCCCAAATGACATGCCGCATGCATTTGGGGCCCCCATGACATGCGGCATGCATTTGTGGGCCCCAATACATTCTGCATGCATTTGGGGGCCCCCAAGACATGCGGCATGCATGTGGCCCCCAATGACATGCGGCATGCATTTGTGGGCCCCAATACATGCTGCATGCATTTGGGGCTAGCATGATATGCGGCATGCATTTGGGGCCCCCATGACATGCCGCATGCATTTGGGGCCCCCATGAAATGTGCCATGCATGTGGGGACCCTATGACATGCGGCATGCATTTGTGGGCCCCAAGACATGCTGCATGCATTTGGGGTGCCCCATAACATGCGGCATGCATTTGGGGCCCCCATGACATGTGGTATGCACGTGGGGCCCCTATGACATGCCGCATGCATTTGGGGCCCCCATGACATGCGGCATGCATGTGGGACCCCCATGACATGCGTCATGCATTTGGATCCCCATTACATGCTGCATGCAAGTGGGGCCCCCATGACATGCGGCATGCACGTGGGGCCCCCATGACATGCTGCATGCATTTGGGGCCCCCATGATATGCGGCACGCATTTGGGGCCCCCATGACATGCGCATGCATGTGGGGCCTCCATGAAATGCGCCATGCATGTGGGGCCCCTATGACATGCGGCATGCATTTGTGGGCCCCAAGACATGCTGCATGCATTTGGGGGGCCCCATGATATGCGGCATGCATTTGGGCCCCCATGACATGAGGCATGCATTTGGGGCCCCCATGACATGCAGCATGCACGTGGGGCCCCCATGACATGTGACATGCATTTGGGGCCCCCATGACATGCGGCATGCATTTGGGTCCGCCATGAAATGCGGCATGCACGTGGAGCCCCCATGACATGCGGCATGCATTTGGGGCACCCATGACATGCGGCATGCATGTGGGCCCCCATGACATGCGGCATGCATTTGGGCCCCCATGACATGTGACTTGCATTTGGGGCCTGCATAACATGCTGCATGCATTTGGGGTACCTGAGACATGCAGCATGCACGTGGGGCCCCCATATCATGATGCATGCATTTGGGGTGCCCGAGACATGCGGCATGCACGTGGGGCCCCTATGACATGCGGCATACGTTTGGGGCCCCAATGACATGCGGCATGAGTTTGGATCCCCCATGACATGCGGCATGCACATGGGGCCTCCATGACATGAGTCATGCATTTGGGGCCGCCATGACAAGCGGCATGCATTTGGGGCCCCCATGACATGCTCCATGCATGTGGGGCCCCTATGATATGCGGCATGAATTTGGGGGGCCCCATGACATGCGGCATGCATGTGAGGACCCCATGACATATGGCATGCATTTGGGGTCCCCATGACATGCGGCATGCATGTGGGGCCCCCATGACATGCGGCATTCATGTGGGGCCCCCATGACATGCGTCATGCATGCGGGGCCCCCATGACATGCGGCATACATTTGTGGCCCTCGTGACATGAGGCATGCACGTGGGGCCCCCATGACATACGGCAAGCACGTGGGGCCCCAATGACATGCAGCATGCACGTGGGATCCCCATGACATGCGACATGCATGTGGGGCCCCCATGACATGTGGTATGCACGTGGGGCCCCTATGACATGCCGCATGCATTTGTGGCCCCCATGACATGCTGCATGCATGTGGGACCCCCATTACATGATGCATGCAAGTGGGGCCCCCATGACATGCGGCATGCATGTGGGCCCCCCAAGACATGTGGCATGCACGTGGGGCCCCCATGACATGCTGCATGCATTTGGGGCCCCCATGACATGCGGCATGCACGTGGGGCCCCCATTACATGCGGCATGCATTTGGGGCCCCCATGACATGCGGCATGTACGTGGGGCCCCTATGACATGCGGTATGCAAGTGGGGCCCTCCTGACATGCAGCATGCATTTGGGGCCACTGTGACATGCGGCATGCATTTGGGGCCCCCATGACATGCGGCATGCATGTGCGACCCCCTTGATATGCGGCATGCATGTGGGACCCCCATGATATGCGGCATGCATTTGGGGCCCCCATGACTTGAGGCATGCATTTGGGGCCCCCATGAAATGTGCCATGCATGTGGGGCCCCTATGACATGCGGCATGCATTTGTGGGCCCCAAGAGATGCGGCATGCATTTGGGGCCCCTATGACATGCGGCATCCATTTGGGGGGCCCCATGACATGCGGCTTGCACGTGGGGCCCCCATGAAATGCGGCATTTATTTGGGGCCCCCATGACATGTGGAATGCCTGCGGGGCCCCCATGACATGCGGCATGCACGTGGGGCCCCCATGACGTGCAGCATGCATTTGGATCCCCCATTACATGCTGAATGCAATTGGGGCCCCCATGAAATGCGCCATGCATGTGGGGCCCCTATGACATGCTGCATGAATTTGGGGCCCCCAATACATGCGGCATGCACGTTGGGCCCCTTGACATGCGACATTCATGTGGGGCTCCCATGACATGCGGCATGCATTTATGGCTCCCATGACATGCGGCAATCTTTTGGGCCCCATGACATGCAGCATGCATGTGGGGCCCCCATGACATGCGGCATGCATTTGGGGTCCCCATGACATGCGGCATGCACGTGGGGTCCCCTGTACATGCGGCATGCATTTTGGGCCCCATGACATGCGGCATGCACGTGGGGCCCCCTTGACATGCGACATTCATTTGGGGCCCCCATGACATGTGGCATGCATGGGGGCTCCCATTACATGCGGCATGCATTTGGGGCCTCCATGACATGCGGTATGAATGTGGGGCCCCCATGACATGCGCCATGCATGTGGGGCCCCTATGACATGCGGCATGCATTTGGGGCCCCCATGATATGCGGCACGCATTTGGGTCCCCCATGACATGCGCATGCATGTGGGACCCCCATGAAATGCGCCATGCATGTGGGACCCCTATGACATGCGACATGCATTTGTGGGCCCCAAGACATGCTGCATGCATTTGGGGGGCCCCATGACATGCGGCATGCATTTGGGGACCCCATGACATGCGGCAAGCATTTGGGCCCCCATGACATGCGGCATGCATGTGGGTCCCCATGACATGCGTCATGCACGTGGGGCCCCCTTGACATGCGACATTCATTTGGGGCCCCCATGACAAGTGGCATGCATGTGGGGCCCCCATGACATGCGGCATGCATTTGGGGCCCCCATGACATGTGGTATGCACGTGGGGCCCCTATGACATGCGGCATGCATTCGTGGCCCCCGTAACATGAGGCATGCACGTGGGGCCCCCATGACAAGCGGCAAGCACGTGGGGCCCCCATGACATGAAACATGCACGTGGGACCCCCATGACATGCGGAATGCACGTGAGGCCCCCATGACATGCGGAATGCCTACGGGGCCCCAATGACATGCGGCATGCATGCGGGGCCCTCATGACATGCGGCATGCAATTGAGGCCCCCAATATATGCGGCATGCATGTGGGGCCCCCATGATATGTGGCATGCATTTGGGGCCCCCATGACTTGAGGCATGCATGTGGGGCCCCCATGACTTGAGGCATGCATGTGGGGCCCCCATGACATGCACCATGCATGTGGGGCCCCTATGACATGCTGCGTGCATTTGGGGCCCCCATGACTTGAGGCATGCATTTGGGGCCCCCATGACATGCGGCATGCATGTAGGGCCCCCCATGAAATGCGCCATGCATGTGGGGCCCCTATGACATGCGGCATGCATTTGTGGGCCCCAAGACATGTGGCATGCACATGGGGCCCCCATGAAATGCGGCATTTATTTGGAGCCCCCATGACATGTGTAATGCCTGCGGGGCCCCCATGACATGCGGCATGCACGTGGGGCCCCCATGAAATGCGGCATTTATTTGGGGCCCCCATGACATGTGGAATGCCTGCGGGGCCCCCGTGACATGAGGCATGCACTTTGGGCACCCATGACATGCGACATGCATTTATGGCCTCATGACATGCGGCATGCATTTGGGCCCTCATGAAATGCGCCATGCACGTGGGGCCCCCATGACATGCGGCATGCATTTGGGGTCCCCATGACATGCGGCATGCATGTGGGGCCCAAATGCTTGCCGCATGTCATGGGGGCCTCCATGACATGCGGCATGCATTTATGGCCCTCATGACATGCGGCAAGCATGTGGGTCCCCATGACATGCGTCATGCACGTGGGGCCCCCTTGACATGCGACATTCATTTGGGGCCCCCATGACATGTGGCATGCATGTGGGGCTCCCATGACATGCGGCATGCATTTGGGGCCCCCATGACATGTGGTATGCACGTGGGGCCCCTATGACATGCCGCATGCATTTGGGGCCCCCATGACATGCTCCATGCATGTGGGGCCCCTATGACATGCGGCATGCATTTGTGGCCCCCGTAACATGAGGCATGCACGTCGGGCCCCCATGACATGCGGCAAGCACGTGGGGCCCCAATGACATGCAGCATGCACGTGGGACCCCCATGACATGCGGAATGCACGTGAGGCCCCCATGACATGCGGAATGCCTGCGGGGCCCCAATGACATGCGGCATGCACGTGAGGCCCCCATGACATGCGGAATGCCTGCGGGGCCCCAATGACATGCGGCATGCATGCGGGGCCCTCATGACATGCGGCATGCATTTGAGGCCCCCAATATATGCGGCATGCATGTGGGGCCCCCATGGTATGTGGCATGCATTTGGGGCCCCCATGACTTGAGGCATGCATGTGGGGCCCCCATGACATGCACCATGCATGTGGGGCCCCTATGACATGCTGCATGCATTTGGGACCCCATGACTTGAGGCATGCATTTGGGGCCCCCATGACATGCGGAATGCCTGCGGGGCCCCAATGACATGTGGCATGCATGTGGGACCCCCATGACATGCGGCATGCATTTGAATCCCCCATTACATGCGGCATGCACATGGGGCCCCCATGACATGCGGAATGCATTTGGGCCCCCCATGACATGCGGAATGCACGTGGGGCCCCTATGACATGCGACATGAATTTGGGAGCCACATTACATGCGGTATGCACGTGGAGCCCCCATGACATGCGTCATGCATTTGGGCCCCCATGACATGCGGCATGCATTTGGGGCCCAAATGCTTGCCGCATGTCATGGGGGCCTCCATGACATGTGGCATGCATGTGGGGCTCCCATGACATGCGGCATGCATTTATGGCCCTCATGACAAGCGGCAAGCATTTGGGGCCCCATGACATGCGGCATGCATGTGGGGCCCCCATGACATGCGTCATGCACGTGGGTCCCCCTTGACATGCGACATTCATTTGGGGCCCCCATGACATGTGGCATGCATGTGGGGCTCCCATGACATGCGGCATGCATTTGGGGCCCCCATGACATGCTCCATGCATGTGGGGCCCCTATGACATGCGGCATGCATTCGTGGCCCCCGTAACATGAGGCATGCACGTGGGGCCCCCATGACATGCGGCAAGCACGTGGGGCCCCAATGACATGCAGCATGCACGTGGGACCCCCATGACATGCGGAATGCACGTGAGGCCCCCATGACATGCGGAATGCCTGCGGGGCCCCAATGACATGTGGCATGCATGCGGGGCCCTCATGACATGCGGAATGCATTTGAGGCCCCCAATATATGTGGCATGCATGTGGGTCCCCCATGACATGCACCATGCATGTGGGGCCCCTTTGACATGCTGCATGCATTTGGGGCCCCCATGACTTGAGGCATGCATTTGGGGGCCCCATGACATGCGGCATGCATGTAGGGCCCCCATGAAATGCGCCATGCATGTGGGGCCCCTATGACATGCGGCATGCATTTGTGGGCCCCAAGACATGTGGCATGCACATGGGGTCCCCATGAAATGCGCCATTTATTTGGGGCCCCCATGACATGTGGAATGCCTGCGGGGACCCCGTGACATGCGGCATGCATGTGGGGCCCACATGAAATGCGGCATTTATTTGGGGCCCCCATGACATGTGGAATGCCTGCGGGGCCCCCGTGACATGCGGCATGCACGTGGGGCCACAATGACATGCAGCATGCACGTGGGGCCCACATGACATGCGGAATGCACGTGAGTCCCCCATGACATGCGGAATGCCTGCGGGGCCCCAATGACATGTGGCATGCATGTGGGACCCCCATGACATGCGGCATGCATTTGAATCCCCCATTACTAGCGGCATGCACGTGGGGCCCCCATGACATGCGGCATGCATTTGGGGCCCCCATGTCATGCGGAATGCACTTGGGGCCCCTATGACATGCGACATGAATTTGGGAGCCCCATTACATGCGGCATGCACGTGGAGCCCCCATGACATGCGTCATGCATTTGGGCCCCCATGACATGCGGCATGCATTTGGGGCCTGCATAACATGCTGCATGCATTTGGGGTACCTGAGACATGCGGCATGCAGTTGGGGCCCCCAATACATGCGGCATGCACATGAGGCCCCCATGACATGCGACATGCACGTGAGGCCCCCATGACATGCGGAATGCCTGCGGGGCCCCCATGATATGCGGCATGCATTTGGGGCCCCATGACATGCAGCATGCATGTGGGAGCCCCATGACATGCGGCATGCATTTGAATCCCCCATTACATGCGGCATGCAAGTGGTTCCCCCATGACATGCGGCATGCAGGTGGTTCCCCCATGACATGCGGCATGCATTTGGGGCCCCCAATACATGCGGCATGCACGTTGGGCCCCCATGACATGCTGCATGCATTTGGGGCCCCCATGATATGGGGCACGCACTTGGGGCCCCCATGCCATGCGGCATGCATGTGGGACCCCTATGACATGCGGCATGCATTTGAGGGCGCCAAGACATGCTGCATGCATTTGGGGGGCCCATGACATGCGACATGCACGTGGGGCCCCCATGACATGCGCATGCATGTGGGACCCCCATGAAATGCGCCATGCATGTGGGACCCCTATGACATGCGGCATGCATTTGTGGGCCCCAAGACATACTGAATGCATTTGGGGGCCCCATGACATGCGGCATGCATTTGGGGCCCCCATGACATGCGGCATGCATTTGGGGCCCCATGACATGCAGCATGCACGTGCCCCCCCCCCCAGTACATGCGGCATGCATTTGGGGCCCCCATGACATGTGGTATGCACGTGGGGCCCCTATGACATGCCGCATGCATTTATGGCCCCCATGGCATGCGGCATGCATTTGGGTACCCCATGAAATGTGGCATGCACGTGGGGCCCCCTGTACATGCGGCATGCATTTGGGGCCCCCATGACATGCGGCATGCACGTGGGGCCCCCTTGACATGCGACATTCATTTGGGGCCCCCATGACATGTGGCATGCATGGGGGCTCCCATTACATGTGGCATGCATTTGGGGCCTCCATGACATGCGTTATAAATGTGGGGCCCCCATGACATGCGCCATGCATGTGGGGCCCCTATGACATGCGGCATGCATTTGGGGCCTCCATGACATGCGGTATAAATGTGGGGCCCCCATGACATGCGCCATGCATGTGGGGCCCCTATGACATGCGGCATTCATTTGGGGCCCCCATGATATGCGCCATGCATGTGGGGCCCCTATGACATGCAGCATGCATTTGGGCCCCCAAAGAAATGTGGCATGCACGTGAAGCCCCCATGACATGTGTCATGCACGTGTGGCCCCCATGACATGTGGCATTCATTTTTGGCCCCCATGACATGCGGCATGCATTTGGGGCACCCATAACATGCGTCATGCACGTGGGGCCCCATGACATGCGGTATGCACGTGGAGCCCCATGAGGTGCACCTTTGGTCAAAATCAGAGGCTTCGTGTCCCATTTGCAACAGGCTTGACCTGAAATGTTGCCGAAAGGCAACAAAAGTTGACCTTTTGTTGCAAACGGGACACAAGATGGCTGACTTTTGTTGCCGGAATGCAACGTTTGTTGCATTTGTGCAACAGGCTTGACCTTGATACATTGGAACTGGATTAAAGAGTCAATATGGTAGTATGACCTTCTGTACTATAGTAATATATAGGGACTGATGGGGGAAATTTGTTTTTTGGCATTTGGGACGCTTACGCACGCGGTGGGATGCGCTAAATTTTTTTCAGGGTTAAGGCAAAATTTCTGCTCGAAACTGCACGCTCTGCGGCCTGAAATATCGCTCCTAAGGGGGTCTACGCAATAAAAATGCAAAAAAAATGTAACATTAGAGCTGGCTAAATCACTTACCTGATTGACCAATAGCCAGCCCTCATTGACTTTTTTCTTGACATTGTGTGTTCTGAGGAAACTCCACCGTGTGGCAATGTTGTCCAACTTTTTAATTTTTTATTGTAGGATTGTAAAAACACCAGATGGCGATGTTTCTCTTTCTAATATGCACGCAAGCATGAGAGTTTGCTTCTGGTTGTCCTGGATTACCTGCAGCCAGCCCTCATATTGGGCATATAATGTCTATAGCCAACTCTCAAATTTTTTTTGCTTTAATAACACTAAGGCTATGTAACCACGATGCAGAAATGAAGCATTGTGTTCACGGCTGCCTCTAGCCAGCCCTCAAATTTTTTTTTTCTTTAATAACACAAACACCATGAGGGCTGGCTATCATGTGTCCACGGCTGCCTCTAGCCAGCCCCCCAATTTTTTTTTTCTTTAATAACACAAACAGCATATGGGCTGGCTATCGTGTGTCCACGGCTGCCTCTAGCCAGCCCCCCAATTTTTTTTTCTTTAATAACACAAACAGCATGAGGGCTGGCTATCGTGTGTCCACAGCTGCCTCTAGCAAGCCCCCCAATTTTTTTTTTTCTTTAATAACACAAACAGCATGAGGGCTGGCTATCGTGTGTCCACGGCTGCCTCTAGCCAGCCCCCCAATTTTTTTATCTTTAATAACACAAACACCATGAGGGCTGGCTATCGTGTGTTCACGGCTGCCTCTAGCCAGCCCCCCAATTTTTTTTTCTTTAATAACACAAACACCATGAGGGCTGGCTATCGTGTGTCCACGGCTGCCTCTAGCCAGCCCTCAAATTTTTTTTTCTTTAATAACACAAACACCATGAGGGCTGGCTATCATGTGTCCACGGCTGCCTCTAGCCAGCCCCCCAATTTTTTTTTTCTTTAATAACACAAACAGCATGAGGGCTGGCTATCGTGTGTCCACGGCTGCCTCTAGCAAGCCCCCCAATTTTTTTTTTTCTTTAATAACACAAACAGCATGAGGGCTGGCTATCGTGTGTCCATGGCTGCCTCTAGCCAGCCCCCCAATTTTTTTTTTTCTTTAATAACACAAACACCATGAGGGCTGGCTATCGTGTGTCCACGGCTGCCTCTAGCCAGCCCCCCAATTTTTTTTTCTTTAATAACACAAACACCATGAGGGCTGGCTATCGTGTGTTCACGGCTGCCTCTAGCCAGCCCCCCAATTTTTTTTTCTTTAATAACACAAACACCATGAGGGCTGGCTATCGTGTGTCCACGGCTGCCTCTAGCCAGCCCCCCAATTTTTTTTTTTCTTTAATAACACAAACACCATGAGGGCTGGCTATCGTGTGTTCACGGCTGCCTCTAGCCAGACCCCCAATTTTTTTTTTCTTTAATAACACAAACACCATGAGGGCTGGCTATCGTGTGTCCACGGCTGCCTCTAGCCAGCCCCCCAATTTTTTTTTTTCTTTAATAACACAAACAGCATGAGGGCTGGCTATCGTGTGTCCACGGCTGCCTCTAGCCAGCCCCCCAATTTTTTTTTCTTTAATAACACAAACACCATGAGGGCTGGCTATCGTGTGTTCACGGCTGCCTCTAGCCAGCCCCCCAATTTTTTTTTCTTTAATAACACAAACACCATGAGGGCTGGCTATCGTGTGTCCACGGCTGCCTCTAGCCAGCCCTCAAATTTTTTTTTTCTTTAATAACACAAACACCATGAGGGCTGGCTATCATGTGTCCACGGCTGCCTCTAGCCAGCCCCCCAATTTTTTTTTTCTTTAATAACACAAACAGCATGAGGGCTGGCTATCGTGTGTCCACGGCTGCCTCTAGCAAGCCCCCCAATTTTTTTTTTCTTTGATAACGCAAACAGCGTGAGGGCTGGCTATCGTGTGTCCATGGCTGCCTCTAGCCAGCCCCCCAATTTTTTTTTTTCTTTAATAACACAAACACCATGAGGGCTGGCTATCGTGTGTCCACGGCTGCCTCTAGCCAGCCCCTCAATTTTTTTTTCTTTAATAACACAAACACCATGAGGGCTGGCTATCGTGTGTTCACGGCTGCCTCTAGCCAGCCCCCCAATTTTTTTTTTCTTTAATAACACAAACACCATGAGGGCTGGCTATCGTGTGTTCACGGCTGCCTCTAGCCAGCCCCCCAATTTTTTTTTTCTTTAATAACACAAACACCATGAGGGCTGGCTATCGTGTGTTCACGGCTGCCTCTAGCCAGACCCCCAATTTTTTTTTTCTTTAATAACACAAACACCATGAGGGCTGGCTATCGTGTGTCCACGGCTGCCTCTAGCCAGCCCCCCAATTTTTTTTTTCTTTAATAACACAAACACCATGAGGGCTGGCTATCATGTGTCCACGGCTGCCTCTAGCCAGCCCCCCAATTTTTTTTTTCTTTAATAACACAAACAGCATGAGGGCTGGCTATCGTGTGTTCACAGCTGCCTCTAGCCAGACCCCCAATTTTTTTTTTCTTTAATAACACAAACAGCATGAGGGCTGGCTATCATGTGTCCACGGCTGCCTCTAGCCAGCCCCCCAATTTTTTTTCTTTAATAACACAAACACCATGAGGGCTGGCTATCGTGTGTTCACAGCTGCCTCTAGCCAGCCCCCCAATTTTTTTTTCTTTAATAACACAAACACCATGAGGGCTGGCTATCGTGTGTCCACGGCTGCCTCTAGCCAGCCCTCAAATTTATTTTTTTTCTTTAATAACACAAACACCATGAGGGCTGGCTATCGTGTGTCCACGGCTGCCTCTAGCCAGCCCTTAAATTTTTTTTTTCTTTAATAACACAAACACCATGAGGGCTTGCTATGGTGTGTCCACGGCTGCCTCTAGCCAGCCCCCCAATTTTTTTTTCATTAATAACACAAACACCATGAGGGCTGGCTATCGTGTGTCCACGGCTGCCTCTAGCCAGCCCTCAAATTATTATTTTTTCTTTTATGACACAAACACCATGAGGGCTGGCTATCATGTGTCCACGGCTGCCTCTAGCCAGCCCTAAAATTATTATTTTTTCTTTAATAACACAAACACCATGAGGGCTGGCTATCATGTGTCCACGGCTGCCTCTAGCCAGCCCTCAAATTTTTTTTTTCTTAAATAACACAAACACCATGAGGGCTGGCTATCATGTGTCCATGGCTGCCTCTAGCCAGCCCTCAATTTTTTTTTTTTCTTTAATAACACAAACACCATGAGGGCTGGCTATCGTGTGTCCACGGCTGCCTCTAGCCAGCCCTCAAATTTTGTTTTTCTTTAATAACACAAACACCATGAGGTCTGGCTATGAGGAAGGGAGCTATGGCCCTGTAAAGTTAGCTTGTTGTCCTGTGGAGAAGAGTTAGAGGGGATTGTGGCCCTGTGGAAATGCTTGTGGCTCGGCAGAATGAGCCAGTGGTACTGTGGAGAGAGCTGAAGGGGTTGAGGCCCTGTGGAAAGGCCTGTGACCCTGTATAGGGGTCTGTGGCCCCGCAGAGGGGCATGTAGCGATGTAAAGAGAGCAGGAGGGAGTTGTGGCCTGCGGAAAAGGCCATGTAGAGCGGGCTGGTGGGGCCTGTGGAAGGGTCTGAAGTAAGATTTGGGCCTATGAAGTCTTTTTGCGGCAAACAACATGCAACATGATTGCCTGTGGAGAGAGCTGGAGGGACTTGTAGCACTGTGGAAAGGCGTGTGGCCGGGTAGGAGCCTGTGGTCCAGTGGAGAGAGCTGAAGGTGTTGTGGCCCTGTGGAAAGGCCTGTGACCCTGTATAGGGGTCCGTTGCCCTGTGGAGAGAGCTGGAGGTGCTCGTGCCCTATGGAAATGACTATGGCCATGTAGAAAGGCCTTTTGGCCTTGAAGAGGGGGCTTGTGCCCTGCATATGGGCCTTGTGTCTCTGTGGAGAGAGCTAAAGGGGGCTGTGGCCGTGCAGAAAGTGCATTTGGCCCTGTGGAGGGGAGCTATGGCCCTGTAAAGAGAGCTTGTTGTCCTGTGGAGAAGAGTTGGAGGGGATTGTGGCTCTGTGGAAAGGCTTGTGGCCCGGCAGAAGTAGGCAATGGTGCTGTGGAGAGAGCTGAAGGGGTTGAGGCCCTGTGGAAAGGCCTGTGACCCTGTATAGGGGTCTGTGGCCCCGCAGCGGTGCATGTGGCGATGTAAAGAGAGCTGGAGGGAGTTGTGGCCTGAGGAAAAGGCCATGTGGAGCGGGCTGGAGAGGCCTGTGGAAGGCTCTGGAGTAAGATTTGGGCCTATGAAGTCCTTTGCAGTAAACAACATGCAACATGATTGTCTGTGGAGAGAGCTGGAGGGGCTTGTGGCACTGTGGAAAGGCCTGTGGCCCTATGGATAGGCCCTTTAGCCTTGTGGAAAGGGCTGTGGCCCTGTGGTGAGAGCTGGAAGGAGTTGTGGGCTGTGGAAAAGCCTGTGGTCCGTTGCCCTGTGGAGAGAGCTGGAGGGGCTCGTGCCCTATGGAAATGACTATGGCCATGTAGAAAGGCCTTTTGGCCTTGAAGAGGGGGCTTGTGCCCTGCAGACGTGCCCTGTGACTCTGTGGAGAGAGCTGTTGGGAGTTGTGGCCGTGTGGAAAGTGCATTTGGCCTTGTGGAGGTGAGCTATGGCAATGTAAAGAGAGCTTCTTGTCCTGTGGAGAGAGCTGGAGGGTTTTGTGGCCCTGTGGAAAGGTCTGTGGCCCTATGGATAGGCCCTTTAGCCTTGTGGAAGGGGCTGTGGCCCTGTGGTGAGAGCTGGAAGGAGTTGTGGGCTGTGGAGAAGCCTGTGGTCCTGTGGAGACAGCTGAAGGGGTTGAGGCCTTGTGGAAAGGCCTGTGACCCTGTATAGGGGTCTGTGGCCCCGCAGAGGGGCATGTGGCGATGTAAAGAGAGCTGGAGGGAGTTGTGGCCTGAGGAAAAGGCCATGTGGAGCGAGCTATGGCCCGGTAAAGAGAGCTTCTTGTCCTGTGGACAAGAAGCTCCATGCATGTGAGGCCCCTATGATATGCGGCATGAATTTGGGGGGCCCCATGACATGCGGCATGCATGTGAGGACCCCATGACATATGGCATGCATTTGGGGTCCCCATGACATGCGGCATTCATGTGGGGCCCCCATGACATGCGGCATTCATGTGGGGCCCCCATGACATGCGTCATGCATGCGGGGCCCCCATGACATGCGGCATACATTTGTGGCCCTCGTGACATGAGGCATGCACGTGGGGCCCCCATGACATGCGGCAAGCACGTGGGGCCCCAATGACATGCAGCATGCACGTGGGACCCCCATGACATGCGACATGCATGTGGGGCCCCCATGACATGTGGTATGCACGTGGGGCCCCTATGACATGCCGCATGCATTTGGGGCCCCCATGACATGCTGCATGCATGTGGGACCCCCATTACATGATGCATGCAAGTGGGGCCCCCATGACATGCGGCATGTACGTGGGGCCCCTATGACATGCGGTATGCAAGTGGGGCCCTCATGACATGCAGCATGCATTTGGGGCCACTGTGACATGCGGCATGCATTTGGGGCCCCCATGACATGCGGCATGCATGTGCGACCCCCTTGATATGCGGCATGCATGTGGGACCCCCATGATATGCGGCATGCATTTGGGGCCCCCATGACTTGAGGCATGCATTTGGGGCCCCCATGAAATGTGTCATGCATGTGGGGCCCCTATGACATGCGGCATGCATTTGTGGGCCCCAAGAGATGCGGCATGCATTTGGGGCCCCTATGACATGCGGCATCCATTTGGGGGGCCCCATGACATGCGGCATGCACGTGGGGCCCCCATGAAATGCGGCATTTATTTGGGGCCCCCATGACATGTGGAATGCCTGCGGGGCCCCCATGACATGCGGCATGCACGTGGGGCCCCCATGACGTGCAGCATGCATTTGGATCCCCAATTACATGCTGAATGCAATTGGGGCCCCCATGAAATGCGCCATGCATGTGGGGCCCCTATGACATGCTGCATGAATTTGGGGCCCCCAATACATGCGGCATGCACGTTGGGCCCCTTGACATGCGACATTCATGTGGGGCTCCCATGACATGCGGCATGCATTTATGGCTCCCATGACATGCGGCAATCTTTTGGGCCCCATGACATGCAGCATGCATGTGGGGCCCCCATGACATGCGGCATGCATTTGGGGTCCCCATGACATGCGGCATGCACGTGGGGCCCCCTGTACATGCGGCATGCATTTGGGGCCCCCATGACATGCGGCATGCACGTGGGGCCCCCTTGACATGCGACATTCATTTGGGGCCCCCATGACATGTGGCATGCATGGGGGCTCCCATTACATGCGGCATGCATTTGGGGCCTCCATGACATGCGGTATGAATGTGGGGCCCCCATGACATGCGCCATGCATGTGGGGCCCCTATGACATGCGGCATGCATTTGGGGCCCCCATGATATGCGGCACGCATTTGGGTCCCCCATGACATGCGCATGCATGTGGGACCCCCCATGAAATGCGCCATGCATGTGGGACCCCTATGACATGCGACATGCATTTGTGGGCCCCAAGACATGCTGCATGCATTTGAGGGGCCCCATGACATGCGGCATGCATTTGGGGACCCCATGACATGCGGCAAGCATTTGGGCCCCCATGACATGTGGCATGCATGTGGGTCCCCATGACATGCGGCATGCACGTGGGGCCCCCTTGACATGCGACATTCATTTGGGGCCCCCATGACATGTGGCATGCATGTGGGGCCCCCATGACATGCGGCATGCATTTGGGGCCCCCATGACATGTGGAATGCCTGCGGGGCCCCCGTGACATGAGGCATGCACTTTGGGCACCCATGACATGCGACATGCATTTATGGCCTCATGACATGCGGCATGCATTTGGGCCCTCATGAAATGCGCCATGCACGTGGGGCCCCCATGACATGCGGCATGCATTTGGGGTCCCCATGACATGCGGCATGCATGTGGGGCCCAAATGCTTGCCGCATGTCATGGGGGCCTCCATGACATGCGGCATGCATTTATGGCCCTCATGACATGCGGCAAGCATGTGGGTCCCCATGACATGCGTCATGCACGTAGGGCCCCCTTGACATGCGACATTCATTTGGGGCCCCCATGACATGTGGCATGCATGTGGGGCTCCCATGACATGCGGCATGCATTTGGGGCCCCCATGACATGTGGTATGCACGTGGGGCCCCTATGACATGCCGCATGCATTTGGGGCCCCCATGACATGCTCCATGCATGTGGGGCCCCTATGACATGCGGCATGCATTTGTGGCCCCCGTAACATGAGGCATGCACGTGGGGCCCCCATGACATGCGGCAAGCACGTGGGGCCCCAATGACATGCAGCATGCACGTGGGACCCCCATGACATGCGGAATGCACGTGAGGCCCCCATGACATGCGGAATGCCTGCGGGGCCCCAATGACATGCGGCATGCACGTGAGGCCCCCATGACATGCGGAATGCCTGCGGGGCCCCAATGACATGCGGCATGCATGCGGGGCCCTCATGACATGCGGCATGCATTTGAGGCCCCCAATATATGCGGCATGCATGTGGGGCCCCCATGGTATGTGGCATGCATTTGGGGCCCCCATGACTTGAGGCATGCATGTGGGGCCCCTATGACATGCTGCATGCATTTGGGACCCCATGACTTGAGGCATGCATTTGGGGCCCCCATGACATGCGGAATGCCTGCGGGGCCCCAATGACATGTGGCATGCATGTGGGACCCCCATGACATGCGGCATGCATTTGAATCCCCCATTACATGCGGCATGCACGTGGGGCCCCCATGACATGCGGAATGCATTTGGGCCCCCCATGACATGCGGAATGCACGTGGGGCCCCTATGACATGCGACATGAATTTGGGAGCCACATTACATGCGGCAGGCACGTGGAGCCCCCATGACATGCGTCATGCATTTGGGCCCCCATGACATGCGGCATGCATTTGGGGCCCAAATGCTTGCCGCATGTCATGGGGGCCTCCATGACATGTGGCATGCATGTGGGGCTCCCATGACATGCGGCATGCATTTATGGCCCTCATGACAAGCGGCAAGCATTTGGGCCCCCATGACATGCGGCATGCATGTGGGGCCCCCATGACATGCGTCATGCACGTGGGTCCCCCTTGACATGCGACATTCATTTGGGGCCCCCATGACATGTGGCATGCATGTGGGGCTCCCATGACATGCGGCATGCATTTGGGGCCCCCATTACATGCTCCATGCATGTGGGGCCCCTATGACATGCGGCATGCATTCGTGGCCCCCGTAACATGAGGCATGCACGTGGGGCCCCCATGACATGCGGCAAGCACGTGGGGCCCCAATGACATGCAGCATGCACGTGGGACCCCCATGACATGCGGAATGCACGTGAGGCCCCCATGACATGCGGAATGCCTGCGGGGCCCCAATGACATGCGGCATGCATGCGGGGCCCTCATGACATGCGGAATGCATTTGAGGCCCCCAATATATGCGGCATGCATGTGGGTCCCCCATGACATGCACCATGCATATGGGGCCCCTTTGACATGCTGCATGCATTTGGGGCCCCCATGACTTGAGGCATGCATTTGGGGGCCCCATGACATGCGGCATGCATGTAGGGCCCCCATGAAATGCGCCATGCATGTGGGGCCCCTATGACATGCGGCATGCATTTGTGGGCCCCAAGACATGTGGCATGCACATGGGGTCCCCATGAAATGCGCCATTTATTTGGGGCCCCCATGACATGTGGAATGCCTGCGGGGACCCCGTGACATGTGGCATGCATGTGGGGCCCCCATGAAATGCGGCATTTATTTGGGGCCCCCATGACATGTGGAATGCCTGCGGGGCCCCCGTGACATGCGGCATGCACGTGGGGCCACAATGACATGCAGCATGCACGTGGGGCCCACATGACATGCGGAATGCACGTGAGTCCCCCATGACATGCGGAATGCCTGCGGGGCCCCAATGACATGTGGCATGCATGTGGGACCCCCATGACATGCGGCATGCATTTGAATCCCCCATTACAAGCGGCATGCACGTGGGGCCCCCATGACATGCGGCATGCATTTGGGGCCCCCATGTCATGCGGAATGCACGTGGGGCCCCTATGACATGCGACATGAATTTGGGAGCCCCATTACATGCGGCATGCACGTGGAGCCCCCATGACATGCGTCATGCATTTGGGCCCCCATGACATGCGGCATGCATTTGGGGCCTGCATAACATGCTGCATGCATTTGGGGTACCTGAGACATGCGGCATGCAGTTGGGGCCCCCAATACATGCGGCATGCACGTGAGGCCCCCATGACATGCGGCATGCACGTGAGGCCCCCATGACATGCGGAATGCCTGCGGGGCCCCCATGATATGCGGCATGCATTTGGGGCCCCCATGACATGCAGCATGCATGTGGGACCCCCATGACATGCGGCATGCATTTGAATCCCCCATTACATGCGGCATGCAAGTGGTTCCCCCATGACATGCGGCATGCAGGTGGTTCCCCCATGACATGCGGCATGCATTTGGGGCCCCCAATACATGCGGCATGCACGTTGGGCCCCCATGACATGCTGCATGCATTTGGGGCCCCCATGATATGGGGCACGCACTTGGGGCCCCCATGCCATGCGGCATGCATGTGGGACCCCTATGACATGCGGCATGCATTTGAGGGCGCCAAGACATGCTGCATGCATTTGGGGGGCCCCATGACATGCGACATGCACGTGGGGCCCCCATGACATGCGCATGCATGTGGGACCCCCATGAAATGCGCCATGCATGTGGGACCCCTATGACATGCGGCATGCATTTGTGGGCCCCAAGACATACTGCATGCATTTGGGGGCCCCATGACATGCGGCATGCATTTGGGGCCCCCATGACATGCGGCATGCATTTGGGGCCCCATGACATGCAGCATGCACGTGCCCCCCCCCCCCCCCAGTACATGCGGCATGCATTTGGGGCCCCCATGACATGTGGTATGCACGTGGGGCCCCTATGACATGCCGCATGCATTTATGGCCCCCATGACATGCGGCATGCATTTGGGTACCCCATGAAATGTGGCATGCACGTGGGGCCCCCTGTACATGCGGCATGCATTTGGGGCCCCCATGACATGCGGCATGCACGTGGGGTCCCCTTGACATGCGACATTCATTTGGGGCCCCCATGACATGTGGCATGCATGGGGGCTCCCATTACATGCGGCATGCATTTGGGGCCTCCATGACATGCGGTATAAATGTGGGGCCCCCATGACATGCGCCATGCATGTGGGGCCCCTATGACATGCGGCATGCATTTGGGGCCCCCATGATATGCGGCACGCATTTGGGGCCCCCATGACATGCGTGTCGGCTACCATGACATGTGCCATGCATTTGGGTCCCCCATCACGTGCAGCATGCATTTGAGGCCCCCAAGACATGGGGCATGCATGTGGGGCCCCATGACATGCAGCATGCATTTGTGGCCTCTGACATGCAGCATGCATTTGGGCCCCCAAAGAAATGTGGCATGCACGTGGAGCCCCCATGACATGTGTCATGCACGTGTGGCCCCCATGACATGTGGCATTCATTTTTGGCCCCCATGACATGCGGCATGCATTTGGGGCACCCATAACATGCGTCATGCACGTGGGGCCCCATGACATGCGGTATGCACGTGGAGCCCCATGAGGTGCACCTTTGGTCAAAATCAGAGGCTTCGTGTCCCATTTGCAACAGGCTTGACCTGAAATGTTGCCGAAAGGCAACAAAAGTTGACCTTTTGTTGCAAACGGGACACAAGATGGCCGACTTTTGTTGCCGGAATGCAACTTTTGTTGCAGTTGTGCAACAGGCTTGACCTTGATACATTGGAACTGGATTAAAGAGTCAATATGGTAGTATGACCTTCTGTACTATAGTAATATATAGGGACTGATGGGGGAAATTTGTTTTTTGGCATTTGGGACGCTTACGCACGCGGTGGGATGCGCTAAATTTTTTTCAGGGTTAAGGCAAAATTTCTGCTCGAAACTGCACGCTCTGCGGCCTGAAATATCGCTCCTAAGGGGGTCTACGCAATAAAAATGCAAAAAAAATGTAACATTAGAGCTGGCTAAATCACTTACCTGATTGACCAATAGCCAGCCCTCATTGACTTTTTTCTTGACATTGTGTGTTCTGAGGAAACTCCACCGTGTGGCAATGTTGTCCAACTTTTTAATTTTTTATTGTAGGATTGTAAAAACACCAGATGGCGATGTTTCTCTTTCTAATATGCATGCAAGCATGAGAGTTTGCTTCTGGTTGTCCTGGATTACCTGCAGCCAGCCCTCATATTGGGCATATAATGTCTATAGCCAACTCTCAAATTTTTTTTGCTTTAATAACACTAAGGCTATGTAACCACGATGCAGAAATGAAGCATTGTGTTCACGGCTGCCTCTAGCCAGCCCTCAAATTTTTTTTTTCTTTAATAACACAAACACCATGAGGGCTGGCTATCATGTGTCCACGGCTGCCTCTAGCCAGCCCCCCAATTTTTTTTTTCTTTAATAACACAAACAGCATAGGGGCTGGCTATCGTGTGTCCACGGCTGCCTCTAGCCAGCCCCCCAATTTTTTTTTTCTTTAATAACACAAACAGCATGAGGGCTGGCTATCGTGTGTCCACAGCTGCCTCTAGCAAGCCCCCCAATTTTTTTTTCTTTAATAACACAAACACCATGAGGGCTGGCTATCGTGTGTCCACGGCTGCCTCTAGCCAGCCCCCCAATTTTTTTTTTCTTTAATAACACAAACACCATGAGGGCTGGCTATCGTGTGTTCACGGCTGCCTCTAGCCAGCCCCCCAATTTTTTTTTCTTTAATAACACAAACACCATGAGGGCTGGCTATCGTGTGTCCACGGCTGCCTCTAGCCAGCCCTCAAATTTTTTTTTTCTTTAATAACACAAACACCATGAGGGCTGGCTATCATGTGTCCACGGCTGCCTCTAGCCAGCCCCCCAATTTTTTTTTTCTTTAATAACACAAACAGCATGAGGGCTGGCTATCGTGTGTCCACGGCTGCCTCTAGCAAGCCCCCCAATTTTTTTTTTTCTTTAATAACACAAACAGCATGAGGGCTGGCTATCGTGTGTCCATGGCTGCCTCTAGCCAGCCCCCCAATTTTTTTTTTTCTTTAATAACACAAACACCATGAGGGCTGGCTATCGTGTGTCCACGGCTGCCTCTAGCCAGCCCCCCAATTTTTTTTTCTTTAATAACACAAACACCATGAGGGCTGGCTATCGTGTGTTCACGGCTGCCTCTAGCCAGCCCCCCAATTTTTTTTTTCTTTAATAACACAAACACCATGAGGGCTGGCTATCGTGTGTCCACGGCTGCCTCTAGCCAGCCCCCCAATTTTTTTTTTTCTTTAATAACACAAACACCATGAGGGCTGGCTATCGTGTGTTCACGGCTGCCTCTAGCCAGACCCCCAATTTTTTTTTTCTTTAATAACACAAACACCATGAGGGCTGGCTATCGTGTGTTCACGGCTGCCTCTAGCCAGCCCCCCAATTTTTTTTTTCTTTAATAACACAAACAGCATGAGGGCTGGCTATCGTGTGTCCACGGCTGCCTCTAGCCAGCCCCCCAATTTTTTTTTCTTTAATAACACAAACACCATGAGGGCTGGCTATCGTGTGTTCACGGCTGCCTCTAGCCAGCCCCCCAATTTTTTTTTCTTTAATAACACAAACACCATGAGGGCTGGCTATCGTGTGTCCACGGCTGCCTCTAGCCAGCCCTCAAATTTTTTTTTTCTTTAATAACACAAACACCATGAGGGCTGGCTATCATGTGTCCACGGCTGCCTCTAGCCAGCCCCCCAATTTTTTTTTTCTGTAATAACACAAACAGCATGAGGGCTGGCTATCGTGTGTCCACGGCTGCCTCTAGCAAGCCCCCCAATTTTTTTTTTTCTTTAATAACGCAAACAGCATGAGGGCTGGCTATCGTGTGTCCACGGCTGCCTCTAGCCAGCCCCCAATTTTTTTTTTTCTTTAATAACACAAACACCATGAGGGCTGGCTATCGTGTGTTCACGGCTGCCTCTAGCCAGACCCCCAATTTTTTTTTTCTTTAATAGCACAAACACCATGAGGGCTGGCTATCGTGTGTCCACGGCTGCCTCTAGCCAGCCCCCCAATTTTTTTTTTCTTTAATAACACAAACACCATGAGGGCTGGCTATCGTGTGTTCACGGCTGCCTCTAGCCAGCCCCCCAATTTTTTTTTTCTTTAATAACACAAACACCATGAGGGCTGGCTATCATGTGTCCACGGCTGCCTCTAGCCAGCCCCCCAATTTTTTTTTTCTTTAATAACACAAACAGCATGAGGGCTGGCTATCGTGTGTTCACGGCTGCCTCTAGCCAGACCCCCAATTTTTTTTTTCTTTAATAACACAAACACCATGAGGGCTGGCTATCGTGTGTCCACGGCTGCCTCTAGCCAGCCCCCCAATTATTTTTTTTCTTTAATAACACAAACAGCATGAGGGCTGGCTATCGTGTGTACACGGCTGCCTCTAGCCAGCCCCCCAATTTTTTTTTCTTTAATAACACAAACACCATGAGGGCTGGCTATCGTGTGTTCACGGCTGCCTCTAGCCAGCCCCCCAATTTTTTTTCTTTAATAACACAAACACCATGAGGGCTGGCTATCGTGTGTCCACGGCTGCCTCTAGCCAGCCCTCAAATTTATTTTTTTTCTTTAATAACACAAACACCATGAGGGCTGGCTATCGTGTGTCCACGGCTGCCTCTAGCCAGCCCTTAAATTTTTTTTTTCTTTAATAACACAAACACCATGAGGGCTTGCTATGGTGTGTCCACGGCTGCCTCTAGCCAGCCCCCCAATTTTTTTTTCATTAATAACACAAACACCATGAGGGCTGGCTATCGTGTGTCCACGGCTGCCTCTAGCCAGCCCTCAAATTATTATTTTTTCTTTTATGACACAAACACCATGAGGGCTGGCTATCATGTGTCCACGGCTGCCTCTAGCCAGCCCTAAAATTATTATTTTTTCTTTAATAACACAAACACCATGAGGGCTGGCTATCATGTGTCCACGGCTGCCTCTAGCCAGCCCTCAAATTTTTTTTTTCTTAAATAACATAAACACCATGAGGGCTGGCTATCATGTGTCCACGGCTGCCTCTAGCCAGCCCTCAAATTTTTTTTTTCTTTAATAACACAAACACCATGAGGGCTGGCTGTGAGGAAGGGAGCTATGGCCCTGTAAAGTTAGCTTGTTGTCCTGTGGAGAAGAGTTTGAGGGGATTGTGGCCCTGTGGAAATGCTTGTGGCTCGGCAGAATGAGCCAGTGGTACTGTGGAGAGAGCTGAAGGGGTTGAGGCCCTGTGGAAAGGCCTGTGACCCTGTATAGGGGTCTGTGGCCCCGCAGAGGGGCATGTAGCGATGTAAAGAGAGCAGGAGGGAGTTGTGGCCTGCGGAAAAGGCCATGTAGAGCGGGCTGGTGGGGCCTGTGGAAGGGTCTGAAGTAAGATTTGGGCCTATGAAGTCTTTTTGCGGCAAACAACATGCAACATGATTGCCTGTGGAGAGAGCTGGAGGGACTTGTAGCACTGTGGAAAGGCGTGTGGCCGGGTAGGAGCCTGTGGTCCAGTGGAGAGAGCTGAAGGTGTTGTGGCCCTGTGGAAAGGCCTGTGACCCTGTATAGGGGTCCGTTGCCCTGTGGAGAGAGCTGGAGGTGCTCGTGCCCTATGGAAATGACTATGGCCATGTAGAAAGGCCTTTTGGCCTTGAAGAGGGGGCTTGTGCCCTGCATACGGGCCTTGTGTCTCTGTGGAGAGAGCTAAAGGGGGCTGTGGCCGTGCAGAAAGTGCATTTGGCCCTGTGGAGGGGAGCTATGGCCCTGTAAAGAGAGCTTGTTGTCCTGTGGAGAAGAGTTGGAGGGGATTGTGGCTCTGTGGAAAGGCTTGTGGCCCGGCAGAAGTAGGCAATGGTGCTGTGGAGATAGCTGAAGGGGTTGAGGCCCTGTGGAAAGGCCTGTGACCCTGTATAGGGGTCTGTGGCCCCGCAGCGGCGCATGTGGCGATGTAAAGAGAGCTGGAGGGAGTTGTGGCCTGAGGAAAAGGCCATGTGGAGCGGGCTGGAGAGGCCTGTGGAAGGCTCTGGAGTAAGATTTGGGCCTATGAAGTCCTTTGCAGTAAACAACATGCAACATGATTGTCTGTGGAGAGAGCTGGAGGGGCTTGTGGCACTGTGGAAAGGCCTGTGGCCCTATGGATAGGCCCTTTAGCCTTGTGGAAAGGGCTGTGGCCCTGTGGTGAGAGCTGGAAGGAGTTGTGGGCTGTGGAAAAGCCTTTGGTCCCGTGGAGACAGCTGAAGGGGTTGAGGCCCTGTGGAAAGGCCTGTGACCCTGTATAGGGGTCCGTTGCCCTGTGGAGAGAGCTGGAGGGGCTCGTGCCCTATGGAAATGACTATGGCCATGTAGAAAGGCCTTTTGGCCTTGAAGAGGGGGCTTGTGCCCTGCAGACGTGCCCTGTGACTCTGTGGAGAGAGCTGTTGGGAGTTGTGGCCGTGTGGAAAGTGCATTTGGCCTTGTGGAGGTGAGCTATGGCAATGTAAAGAGAGCTTCTTGTCCTGTGGAGAGAGCTGGAGGGTTTTGTGGCCCTGTGGAAAGGTCTGTGGCCCTATGGATAGGCCCTTTAGCCTTGTGGAAGGGGCTGTGGCCCTGTGGTGACAGCTGGAAGGAGTTGTGGGCTGTGGAGAAGCCTGTGGTCCTGTGGAGACAGCTGAAGGGGTTGAGGCCTTGTGGAAAGGCCTGTGACCCTGTATAGGGGTCTGTGGCCCCGCAGAGGGGCATGTGGCGATGTAAAGAGAGCTGGAGGGAGTTGTGGCCTGAGGAAAAGGCCATGTGGAGCGGGCTGGAGAGGCCTGTGGAAGGCTCTGGAGTAAGATTTGGGCCTATGAAGTCCTTTGCAGTAAACAACATGCAACATGATTGCCTGTGGAGAGAGCTGGAGGGGCTTGTGGCACTGTGGAAAGGCCTGTGGCCCAGTAGGAGCCTGTGGTCCTGTGGAGAGAGCTGAAGGTGTTGTGGCCCTGTGGAAAGGCCTCTGACCCTGTATAGTGGTCCATTGCCCTGTGGAGAGAGCTGGAGGGGCTCGTGCCCTATGGAAATGACTATGGCCATGTAGAAAGGCCTTTTGGCCTTGAAGAGGGGGCTTGTTCCCTGCAGACGGGCCCTGTGACTCTGTGGAGAGAGCTGTTGGGAGTTGTGGCCGTGTGGAAAGTGCATTTGGCCCTGTGGAGGTGAGCTATGGCCCTGTAAAGAGAGCTTCTTGTCCTGTGGAGAGAGCTGGAGGGTGTTGTGGCCCTGTGGAAAGGTCTGTGGCCCTATGGATAGGCCCTTTAGCCTTGTGGAAGGGGCTGTGGCCCTGTGGTGAGAGCTGGAAGGAGTTGTGGACTGTGGAAAAGCCTGTGGTCCTGTGGAGACAGCTGAAGGGGTTGAGGCCCTGTGGAAAGGCCTGTGACCCTGTATAGGGGTCTGTGGCCCCGCAGAGGGGCATGTGGCGATGTAAAGAGAGCTGGAGGGAGTTGTGGCCTGAGGTAAAGGCCATGTGGAGCGGGCTGGAGAGGCCTGTGGAAGGCTCTGGAGTAAGATTTGGGCCTATGAAGTCCTTTTCAGTAAACAACATGCAACATGATTGCCTGTGGAGAGAGCTGGAGGGGCTTGTGGCACTGTGGAAAGGCCTGTGGCCCAGTAGGAGCCTGTGGTCCTGTGGAGAGAGCTGAAGGTGTTGTGGCCCTGTGGAAAGGCCTGTGACCCTGTATAGGGGTCCGTTGCCCTGTGGAGGGAGCTGGAGGGGCTCGTGCCCTATGGAAATGACTATGGCCATGTAGAAAGGCCTTTTGGCCTTGAAGAGGGGGCTTGTGCCCTGCAGATGACGCGCCCCCTGGGACATATTCCTTTTTGAGGGGAATACCCGGCACCGGATCAGATGGGGGGTTGTAGTCTCCGAGCGGCTGTGACCCGGTCCCGTGCCCAGGGCGTCAAGCTCCGTGTGATGTGGCAGTTCTACAGATGTTACTAAAGTTCTTTTGTGTCGACTACGCCACCCGTTGTAATGCGGTCACTGTGGCCGCCGCTGCTGCAGGGTCCGCTGAGGCTGATGGTGGGTGCGCAGCTTGGTGGGATAACCCCCAACGGGAGGGGTATAGCCTCAGAGGGGACAGGCGCAGAGGATGGGGGTTGTGGTGGTGTAGTGCAGACGGCAGTGAAGACAGAGTCGGGTTGTGCAGTTAAGGGTCTTTACTTACTGCAGATGTTGTACTGGTCACTCCAGCTGCTAGTGACCACCCGAGCCGTGCTGCGTCCACCAGGTCCTGGATCCAGCCAACCCCCAAACAAGTCCGGAGCGTGGCCCTGAGCTCTCCCTCTGTCCTTTCTTCAGCTGTCCCCACCAGTGATTCACCTAGGTCCAGCTCCCTCGGGCCTTCTGTTGGGACACCCTTGGCCCTGGGTTCCCTGACCCTTCATGTGGTGTGCCTTCGGGGTGAATGTGGTGGGTGACCGTGACAGACACTGCCCACGGTCTCCGGTCTCTGGCTGGGGAATGTCTTTGCCCCCACCAGCTTGGGTTCCGGTACCCTTTTGCTGACTCCTCACCCGGTGCTCTAATTTGGGTTCTTGGGTCCCTTCAGTCTTCCCCCTCTGGGTCTTTCTCTGCTCCACTCTCTCTCTCTCCAGGGCTGCTGTTTCCTGCTCTCAGCATCTGACTTGTCCTCTGCAGCTGACTGACTCTCTGCGTCTGACTTGTCCTCTGCGTCTGACCCTGATCTTAGTTGGTGCCCTCCTTATATATCCCTCTATGTGTGAGCTCAGGTGACCAGCACCCAATGAGCTCCTATCACTACCCAGACTGCTCCCCCTATCTGCCCCTACACTACATGGGATGTTCCACCCCCCTCCCACTCCAGCCAGGAACAGGCTCGGTTGTACCTGCACATTTCTAAGTGGGAGTACCGTCGGCCTGCTCCTCTGAAATGGGATGTATGTAGTGCATGCAGTCTATCTGAGCTCAGTTCCACACTCCATCCTTACCCGGGAGTGGAATATCACACCTCTGGGTTGAGGTGCAATACCCCTGTAGCAGCCGAATCCTCAGGGTGCTACATTCCCCCCTGGTAAATCACAGCACGTCCTCGGGCTGTAAGACATAAATAACACCAAAACATACATTTTTTTTTTTTTTTTTCATAAACATATAAAACATATAAAACATATAAAACATTATATATATAAAACTTTCTCGTCGTCTCAGGCTCCTCCTCCGGTCACTGTGCAACGTGTGACCGGGTACAGTACGACAGTCTCTCTGGAAACTAGTTTTTCCTATAAAACCGGTAGGGGGCGCTTTAGGAAGCGCAACTATGTACAGGGGAAGTTGGCCGCTCTCAGTCCTCGGCCAGGTAGAGGGAAGGGAATGGCTGTTCACAGTCCTCAGCCTGTGGGATGAAGGGGTTAACGGGTAAACAGTTCACTCAGCTGGTCCCAACGGGGACTATTTTGGCAGCAACGGTTCACTGTGCCCCGACAGGCAACTATATACAGTCTCTATTCCCGTCCTCAACGACGGCTCCCTCCTGCTTTTTCTTGATATGGTGTTGCTTCAGACCCGTCCGGGTCCTCTGGCTCCTCCTCTCCGTACCGCAACTCCTCCTCCGTCAAGCGGTGTACGTGGAGGGCGTAAGGTCCTTTGGCACACTTGTGCCGGGTGAAAGTGACCTCGTCTCCGACGTAGAGGTCACGGCCTTTGTGACCTTCCGGCAGGTGGGACTCGACGTCTCTGCGGGTCACGAAAACGTCACCGCGGTTGTTACGGTCCCGAATAAAGCCCCACCCATGCTGCGGGTTGAACTTTATCACCGTCCCGATGGTGCGGGGACAGTGCGCTGCTCGGGGGTTCCTCCTAGTCCGGCTCTTCTGCTCCGCGCTCTGGATTTGGGCCTGTTGTTCTCTGACCCGCCTCTCCTCCCGTTCTCTCTTAAACTCTGCCAGCTGTTGACGGCAACACTCAGTACGCTCAGCTGCGGCTGCCCGAGTCTCTCCGGTGAACCCCATCAAATCTTCTCCCGTGGGGTCCCACACGAATTGGGCTTCTTCTAGAGGAGGCGAGACCCGAGTCACGGGCTTCGGAGCCGGGATCAGGGGCTCACACAAGGGCCCTAGTCTCTGTTGCCGCTCCAGCTCATGGTATCCTTCGGGCCAGATGAAGGGCCGCCCGTCCGGCCATGTGAGCTGGCTGAAGAGGTCCTCCCCCAGGTGTGGCACCCTAGGTATTGCGGGCGCGGGCGCGGTGGTGGTGGCGCCCGGGTTGCCCAGGCCTTGCGGCCAGGCCTGGGGCACCTGGAAGGTGAAGGGCACCGTTAGGACGGCGGCGCCCTGGGCTACCTGGCCTTGCGGCCAGGCCGGAGGCTCCGCGGAGGTAGGGGGCGCTGTTGGTGGTGCGGCGCCCGGGGGTACTAGGCCTTGCGACCAGGCTGGTGGTAATTCCTGCTTTGTCACGCTCCGGGTCGGGGCGCGTGACGTCACAGGGGTCGCTGCGGCGGCTTCCGGTCGGGGCCTAGTCCATGGCGGTGATATGGCGGCTACGGGCACAGCAGGGGGACCTTCGGGCTCTGCGACGGGGAGCTGGGGCAGGTAAGCGGTGTCACGGCTTGGGGTATAGGCGTCCCCTTTACCTGCCTCCATGCGTTCGGCTCCCTCCTCGGCGCCGTCTCCGGCCTTGGGTCCTCCCGCGCCATCCTCAGAGGCGGTCTGCTTCTTCTTCCAGGGTAGCGTGCTCCGTTGACTGGTCTCAGCTTGCTGGGTCATCTCCCGGCTCCACTCCGCCAGTATCTCACGCTGTACCCGGGCCATCCTCCGTGCGAGGCCCTCCAGGGCGGTTTGTGCACACTCCCGGTCTCGGGGGAGCTGCGCTAAGATCTCCGCTAGACCTAGCGGGGTTGTGGACTCTAGCAGGCTCCTGACCATCGGGTCGGTGCTGCTCTGCTCTGCTTCCGGCAGGCTCCTGGCCAGCGGGCCGGTGCTGCTCTGCCCTCCTTCCTCGGTCTCTAGCAGACTCCTCGCCAGCGGGCCGGTGCTGTTCTGCTTTCTTTCCATCTCCGGGTGAGCTTCTCCGCTACTCCTTATTAGACCTCTTGCCTCCGGGTGCGCTCGCTCCAGACTGCTCCAGGCGACACCCATCTTTGTTCTTTTCTTTCGTCTCCTCCCACTTCGAGGGCGGTCCCGGGGCAACTCGGTGACTGTCAGCTCCAGGGGGAGTTCTTTCATGCTGACAGACACCTCTAGCATCACAGTCTCTGTTGGTGGGGGCGGTTTCCACTTTTGGCGCCATTTTCTGTCCTGGCCCACGATGGGAGGTGGCCTCTTGCCCTCCTTTGGCACGCCCATAATGGCGTCCGCTGCTCTTCCAAGGCGGGAAATCTGCGGTTTTGGCGGGAAGCGTCGCCCAGTGGCGGGAAACTCTGCAGATGGCGGGAACAAGCTGGAAATGGCGGACAATCGGCGGGAAACGACCTGTGATGGGGTCCGATGGCGTGGACCCTCCGGAACCGGCGGGAGACTTCTTTCTGAGGTAAACTTGCACTTTTCTTCAGGCACGCAGTACCCGGTTGTTGTGGGCACGTAATCCTGCCGACTACGCCAAAGTTGACGCGCCCCCTGGGACATATTCCTTTTTGAGGGGAATACCCGGCACCGGATCAGATGGGGGGTTGTAGTCTCCGAGCGGCTGTGACCCGGTCCCGTGCCCAGGGCGTCAAGCTCCGTGTGATGTGGCAGTTCTACAGATGTTACTAAAGTTCTTTTGTGTCGACTACGCCACCCGTTGTAATGCGGTCACTGTGGCCGCCGCTGCTGCAGGGTCCGCTGAGGCTGATGGTGGGTGCGCAGCTTGGTGGGATAACCCCCAACGGGAGGGGTATAGCCTCAGAGGGGACAGGCGCAGAGGATGGGGGTTGTGGTGGTGTAGTGCAGACGGCAGTGAAGACAGAGTCGGGTTGTGCAGTTAAGGGTCTTTACTTACTGCAGATGTTGTACTGGTCACTCCAGCTGCTAGTGACCACCCGAGCCGTGCTGCGTCCACCAGGTCCTGGATCCAGCCAACCCCCAAACAAGTCCGGAGCGTGGCCCTGAGCTCTCCCTCTGTCCTTTCTTCAGCCGTCCCCACCAGTGATTCACCTAGGTCCAGCTCCCTCGGGCCTTCTGTTGGGACACCCTTGGCCCTGGGTTCCCTGACCCTTCATGTGGTGTGCCTTCGGGGTGAATGTGGTGGGTGACCGTGACAGACACTGCCCACGGTCTCCGGTCTCTGGCTGGGGAATGTCTTTGCCCCCACCAGCTTGGGTTCCGGTACCCTTTTGCTGACTCCTCACCCGGTGCTCTAATTTGGGTTCTTGGGTCCCTTCAGTCTTCCCCCTCTGGGTCTTTCTCTGCTCCACTCTCTCTCTCTCCAGGGCTGCTGTTTCCTGCTCTCAGCATCTGACTTGTCCTCTGCAGCTGACTGACTCTCTGCGTCTGACTTGTCCTCTGCGTCTGACCCTGATCTTAGTTGGTGCCCTCCTTATATATCCCTCTATGTGTGAGCTCAGGTGACCAGCACCCAATGAGCTCCTATCACTACCCAGACTGCTCCCCCTATCTGCCCCTACACTACATGGGATGTTCCACCCCCCTCCCACTCCAGCCAGGAACAGGCTCGGTTGTACCTGCACATTTCTAAGTGGGAGTACCGTCGGCCTGCTCCTCTGAAATGGGATGTATGTAGTGCATGCAGTCTATCTGAGCTCAGTTCCACACTCCATCCTTACCCGGGAGTGGAATATCACACCTCTGGGTTGAGGTGCAATACCCCTGTAGCAGCCGAATCCTCAGGGTGCTACACAGACATGCCCTGTGACTCTGTGGAGAGAGCTGTTGGGAGTTGTGACCGTGTGGAAAGTGCATTTGGCCTTGTGGAGGTGAGCTATGGCCCGGTAAAGAGAGCTTCTTGTCCTGTGGAGAGAGCTGGAAGGTGTTGTGGCACTGTGGAAAGGTCTGTGGCTCCATGGATAGGCCCTTAAGCCTTGTGGAAAGGGCTGTGGCCCTGTGGTGAGAGCTGGAAGGAGTTGTGGGCTGTGGAAAAGCCTGTGGTCCTGTGGAGACAGCTGAAGGGGTTGAGGCCCTGTGGAAAGGCCTGTGACCCTGTATAGGGGTCTGTGGCCCCGCAGAGGGGCATGTGGCGATGTAAAGAGAGCTGGAGGGAGTTGTGGCCTGAGGAAAAGGCCATGTGGAGCGGGCTGGAGAGGCCTGTGGAAGGCTCTGGAGTAAGATTTGAGCCTATGAAGTCCTTTGCAGTAAACAACATGCAACATGATTGCCTGCGGAGAGAGCTGGAGGGGCTTGTGGCACTGTGGAAAGGCCTGTGGCCCAGTAGGAGCCTGTGGTCCTGTGGAGAGAGCTGAAGGTTTTGTGGCCCTGTGGAAAGGCCTGTGATCCTGTATAGGGGTCTGTTGCCCTGTGGAGAGAGCTGGAGGGGCTCGTGCCCTATGGAAATGACTATAGCCATGTAGAAAGGCCTTTTGGCCTTGAAGAGGGCGCTTGTGCCCTGCAGACGGGCCCTGTGACTCTGTGGAGAGAGCTGTTGGGAGTTGTGGCCGTGTGGAAAGTGCATTTGGCCCTGTGGAGGTGAGCTATGGCCCTGTAAAGAGAGCTTCTTGTCCTGTGGAGAGAGCTGGAGGGTGTTGTGGCCCTGTGGAAAGGTCTGTGGCCCTATGGATAGGCACTTTAGCCTTGTGGATGGGGCTGTGGCCCTGTGGTGAGAGCTGGAAAGAGTTGTGGGCTGTGGAAAAGCCTGTGGTCCTGTGGAGACAGCTGAAGGGGTTGAGGCCCTGTGGAAAGGCCTGTGACCCTGTATAGGGGTCTGTGGCCCCGCAGAGGGGCATGTGGCGATGTAAAGAGAGCTGGAGGGAGTTGTGGCCTGAGGAAAAGGCCATGTGGAGCGGGCTGGAGAGGCCTGTGGAAGGCTCTGGAGTAAGATTTGGGCCTATGAAGTCCTTTGCAGTAAACAACATGCAACATGATTGCCTGTGGAGAGAGCTGGACGGGCTTGTGGCCCTGTGGAAAGGCCTGTGACCCTGTATAGGGGTCCGTTGCCCTGTGGAGAGAGCTGGAGGGGCTCGTGCCCTATGGAAATGACTATGGCCATGTAGAAAAGCCTTTTGGCCTTGAAGAGGGGGCTTGTGCCCAGCAGACGGGCCTTGTGTCTCTGTGGAGAGAGCTAAAGGGGGCTGTGGCCGTGCAGAAAGTGCATTTGGCCCTGTGGAGGGGAGCTATGGCCCGGTAAAGAGAGCTTGTTGTCCTGTGGAGAAGAGTTGGAGGGGATTGTGGCCCTGTGGAATGGCCTGTGACCCTGTATAGGGGTCTGTGGCCCCGCAGAGGGGCATGTGGCGATGTAAAGAGAGCTGGAGGGAGTTGTGGCCTGCGGAAAAGGCCATGTGGAGCGGGCTGGAGGGGCCTGTGGAAGGGTCTAAAGTAAGATTTGGGCCTATGAAGTCCTTTTGCGGTAAACAACATGCAACATGATTGCCTGTGGAGAGAGCTGGAGGGACTTGTAGCACTGTGGAAAGGCCTGTGGCCGGGTAGGAGCCTGTGGTCCTGTGGAGAGAGCTGAAGGTGTTGTGGTCACGCAAATGAGCCCTTTTAACTGATTAAAGGGGGGTGGAGGAGGCTGTGGCCCTGATGAAAGAGCTGAAAGGGGTTGTAGCCTTGTAGAAGGAGCCTGTGGTCCTCTGGAGAGAGCTGGAGGGGGTTATTGCCTTGGGGAAATGCCTATGGCCCTGCGGAGGGGACCTATGACCCCTTGAAAAAGGCCTTTGGCCTTTTGGAGGGGGCTGTTGCCTTGTAAAGGGAGCCTCTGTCCTTTTTAAGAGAGACAGAGGGGGTTGTGGCCTTATGGAAAGGCCTATGACACAGTGAAAGGGCCCTGTGGAGAGAGGTGAAGGCGGTTGTGGCCCTGTGTAAATGCCTGTAAACCTGTAGAAGGAGCCTGTGGTTCTGTGGAGAGAGCTTGAGGGGGGTTATGGCCCTATGGAAATGACTATGGCCCTGTGGAATGGACCTATAGCCCTTTGCAAAGGGCCTTTGGCCTTGTGGAGGGGGCTGTTGCCCTGCAGAAGGAGCCTGTGGCCCTGTTGAGAGAGCCAGAGGGGGTTGTGGCCCTATTTAAAGGCCAGTGGCCCTGTAGACTGGCCCCTTGGCCTTGATGAAGGGGCTTGTGCCCAGCAGACGGGCCCAGTGACTCTGTGGAGAGAGCTGGAGGGGATTGTGGCCATGTGGAAAGTGCATTTGGCCCTGTGGAGGGGAGCAATGGCTCTGTAAAGAGCATGAGGGCTGGCTATCATGTGCCCACGGCTGTCTCCAGCCGGCCCTCAAGGTTTATATTTTTTATCATCATCTTATTTTTATTTTTATATAGCGCTTACATATTCCACAGCGCTTTACATACATTATTGTCGCTGTCCCCATTGGGGCTCACAATCTAGATTCCCTATCAGTGTGTCTTTGGAGTGTGGGAGGAAACCGGAGAACCCGGAGGAAACCCATGCAAACACGGGGAGAACATACAAACTCGTTTCAGATGTTGTCCTTGGTGGGATATAAATATAACACCCCCATGAAGGCTGGCTATCCGCGTGCACACGGCTCTCGCCAGCCAGCCCTAAAGGTTTATATTTTTATTTATAAGAAATGCAACCATGAAGGCTGGCTATCGTGTGCCCATGGCTGTCACCAGCCAGCCCTCAAATTTTTTTATTTTTTTTAATAACATTAAAACCACGAGGGCTGGCTCTCATGTGCCAATGGCTGTCTCCAGCCAGCCCTGAGGAAGCATTTGAAAAAAGAAAAAAAAAAGCTAAGGTTTGTATGTTATTTCATTTGAGATAAGGCTGCAGAAGGACTTGTGTATTTGGCCAATTGTCAGCAAAACATCTTGTAGTACAGAAAAGATAAGAGACTCCGTCTGCAGACGTCTGAAAAGTTGAGAGTGAACTCAATTGTAGAAGTGTGAAAAATCTGTCCATGTCACAAACTCAAAGTTATGGAGGGCACCATCTAATCACTATGGGATCAACATGCAGCATACCAAATATATATAAACATCGGCAAGAAGAAAAGGGGTATGCTCTTGTGCAGTGATCACCGAATCCAGACAATACTTCAATAAATTACAATGAATTATATTTTTTATAAATACATACAAACAATGTCACAATCCAATTCATGAAAACACAAGTAAAAGTTAATATAGTGGAATTACCCACTAATGGAAAGCCCACCTACTCCAAAATCCATCCCAGAAAAACACATGATTGTAATATATCAAGTAAAGATCAAATATACACTTAGGCTGTCCCTGGTGATCAATTTTGCACATTAATATACTGACTGGCAAATCCGCCACCAGTATTAGAGGTAATGCACTATAGCACAAAATATATACTATAGCAGACAATATAATAAAATGTAAGAATCCAAGGCAAAAACCACACAAATACAGGGCATTAAACTGGTCAGTGCCATATATTCACACACCAGAAGAAACAATATCCAAAACACAAATAAATAAACACCCCATTCATGCTGTTAGTGCCCCTGCTATTCCTTTTAGTACTGGAATCAATAATCACCACACATGGGCAGGGCCGGCTCCAGGTTTTTGTGGGCCATAGGCGAAAGTCTCAGTGGGCCCCTTTAACACATATCACGATTCATAATGCACAGATACTGCAGAAATATATATATATATATATATATATATATATATATATATATATATATATATATATATATATATAGTGTGTCCACGGCTGCCTCTAGCCAGCCATCAAATTTATATTTTTTCTTTAATAACACAAACACCATGTGGGCTGGCTATCGTGTGTCCACGGCTGCCTCTAGCCAGCCATCAAATTTATTTATTTTCTTTAATAACACAAACACCATGTGGGCTGGCTATCGTGTGTCCACGGCTGCCTCTAGCCAGCCCTCAAATTTATTTTTTTTCTTTAATAACACAAACACCATGAGGGCTGGTTATCGTTTGTCCATGGCTGCCTCTAGCCAGCCCTCAAATTTATTTATTTTCTTTAATAACACAAACACCATGAGGGCTGGCTATCGTGTGTCCACGGCTGCCTCTAGCCAGCCCTTAAATTTATTTTTTTTCTTTAATAACACAAACACCATGTGGGCTGGCTATCGTGTGTCCACGGTTGCCTCTAGCCAGCCCTCAAATTTATTTATTTTCTTTAATAACACAAACACCATGTGGGCTGGCTATCGTGTGTCCACGGCTGCCTCTAGCCAGCCCTTAAATTTATTTTTTTTCTTTAATAACACAAACACCATGTGGGCTGGCTATCGTGTGTCCACGGCTGCCTCTAGCCAGCCCTCAAATTTATTTTTTTTCTTTAATAACACAAACACCATGAGAGCTGGCTATCGTGTGTCCACGGCTGCCTCTAGCCAGCCCTCAAATTTATTTATTTTCTTTAATAACACAAACACCATGAGGGCTGGCTATCGTGTGTCCACGGCTGCCTCTAGCCAGCCCTCAAATTTATTTTTTTTCTTTAATAACACAAACACCATGAGGGCTGGCTATCGTGTGTCCACTGCTGCCTCTAGCCAGCCCTCAAATTTATTTTTTTTCTTTAATAACACAAACACCATGAGGGCTTGCTATGTTGTGTCCACGGCTTCCTCTAGCCAGCCCTAAAATTATTTTTTTTTTTTTAATAACACAAACACCATGAGGGCTGGCAATCGTGTGTCCACGGCTGCCTCTAGCCAGCCCTCAAATTTTTTTTTTCTTTAATAACACAAACACCATGAGGGCTGGCTTTGAGGAAGGGAGCTATGGCCCTGTAAAGTTAGCTTGTTGTCCTGTGGAGAAGAGTTTGAGCGGATTGTGGCCCTGTGGAAATGCTTGTGGCTCGGCAGAAGGAGCCCGTGGTCCTGTGGAGAGAGCTGAAGCTGTTGAGGCACTGTGGAAAGGCCTGTGACCCTGTATAGGGGTCCGTTGCCCTGTGGAGAGAGCTGGAGGTGCTCGTGCCCTATGGAAATGACTATGGCCATGTAGAAAGGCCTTTTGGCCTTGAAGAGGGGGCTTGTGCCCTGCATACGGGCCTTGTGTCTCTGTGGAGAGAGCTAAAGGGTGCTGTGGCCGTGTAGAAAGTGCATTTGGCCCTGTGGAGGGGAGCTATGGCCCAGTAAAGAGAGCTTGTTGTCCTGTGGAGAAGAGTTGGAGGGGATTGTGGCTCTGTGGAAAGGCTTGTGGCCCGGCAGAAGTAGGCAGTGGTGCTGTGGAGAGAGCTGAAGGGGTTGAGGCCCTGTGGAAAGGCCTGTGACCCTGTATAGGGGTCTGTGGCCCTGCAGAGGGGCATGTGGCGATGTAAAGAGCTGGAGGGAGTTGTGGCCTGCGGAAAAGGCCATGTGGAGCGGGCTGGAGGGGCCTGTGGAAGGGTCTGAAGTAAGATTTGGGCCTATGAAGTCCTTTTTTCGGTAAACAACATGCAACATGATTGCCTGTGGAGAGAGCTAGAGGGACTTGTAGCACTGTGGAAAAGCCTGTTGCCGGGTAGGAGCCTGTGGTCCTGTGGAGAGAGCTGAAGGTGTTGTGGCCCTGTGGAAAGGCCTGTGACCCTGTATAGGGGTCCGTTGCCCTGTGGAGAGAGCTGGAGGGGCTTGTGCCCTATGGAAATGACTATGGCCAAGTAGAAAGGCCCTTTGGCCTTGAAGAGGGGGCTTGTGTCCTGCAGACGGGCCCTGTGTCTCTGTGGAGAGAGCTAAAGGGGGCTGTAGCCGTGCAGAAAGTGCATTTGGCCCTGTGGAGGGGAGCTATGGCTCTGTAAAGAGAGCTTGTTGTCCTGTGGAGAAGAGTTGGAGGGGATTGTGGCCCTGTGGAAATGCTTGTGGCCTGGCAGAAGGAGCCAGTGGTCCGGTGGAGAGAGCTGAAGGGGTTGAGGCCCTGTGGAAAGGCCTGTGACCCTGTATAGGGGTCTGTGGCCCCGCAGAGGGGCATGTGGCGATGTAAAGAGAGCTGGAGGGAGTTGTGGCCTGCGGAAAAGGCCATGTGGTGTGGGCTGGAGGGGCCTGTGGAAGGGTCTGAAGTAAGATTTGGGCCTATGAAGTCCTTTTTTTGGTAAACAACATGCAACATGAATGCTAGAGGGACTTGTAGCACTGTGGAAAAGCCTGTTGCCGGGTAGGAGCCTGTGGTCCTGTGGAGAGAGCTGAAGGTGTTGTCGCCCTGTGGAAAGGCCTGTGACCCTGTATAGCGGTCCGTTGCCCTGTGGAGAGAGCTTGAGGGGCTCGTGCCCTATGGAAATGACTATGGCCATGCAGAAAGGCCTTTTGGCTTTGAAGAGGGGGCTTGTGCCCTGCAGACGGGCCCTGTGACTCTGTGGAGAGGGCTGTTGGGAGTTGTGGCCGTGTGGAAAGTGCATTTGGCACTGTGGAGGTGAGCTATGGCCCTGTAAAGAGAGCTTCTTGTCCTGTGGAGAGAGCTGGAGGGTGTTGTGGCCATGTGGAAAGGTTTGTGGCCCTATGGATAGGCCCTTTGGCCTTGTGGAAGGGGCTGTGGCCCTGTGGTGAGAGGTGGAAGGAGTTGTGGGCTATGGAAAAGCCTGTGGTCCTGTGTAGACAGCTAAAGGGGTTGAGGCCCTGTGGAAAGGCCTGTGACTCTGTATAGGGGTCTGTGGCCCCGCAGAGGGGCATGTGGCGATGTAAAGAGAGTTGGAGGGAGTTGTGGCCTGAGGAAAAGGCCATGTGGAGTGGGCTGGAATGGCCTGTGGAAGGCTCTGGAGTAAGATTTGGGCCTATTAAGTCCTTTGCAGTAAACAACATGCAACATGATTGCCTGTGGAGAGAGCTGGAGGGGCTTGTGGCACTGTGGAAAGGCCTGTGGCCCAGTAGGAGCCTGTGGTCCTGTGGAGAGAGCTGAAAGTGTTGTGGCCCTGTGGAAAGGCCTGTGACCCTGTATAGGGGTCCGTTGCCCTGTGGAGAGAGCTGGAGGGGCTTGTGCCCTATGGAAATGACTATGGCCATGTAGAAAGGCCTTTTGGCCTTGAAGAGGGGGCTTGTGCCCTGCAGACGGGCCTTGTGTCTCTGTGGAGAGAGCTAAAGGGGGCTGTGGCCATGCAGAAAGTGCATTTGGCCCTGTGGAGGGGTGCTATGACCCGGTAAAGAGAGCTTGTTGTCGTGTGGAGAAGAGTTTGAGGGGATTGTGGCCCTGGGGAAAGGCCTGTGACCCTGTATAGGGGTCGGTTGCCCTGTGGAGAGAGCTGGAGGGGCTCGTGCCCTATGGAAATGACTATGGCCATGTAGAAAGGCCTTTTGGCCTTGAAGAGGGGGCTTGTGCCCTGCAGACGGGCCTTGTGACTCTCCTGTGGAGAGAGCTGGAGGGTGTTGTGGCCCTGTGGAAATGTCTGTGGCCCTATGGATAGGCCCTTTAGCCTTGTGAAAGGGGCTGTGGCCCTGTGGTGAGAGCTGGAAGGAGTTGTGGGCTGTGGAAAAGCCTGTGGTCCTGTGGAGAGAGCTGAAGGGGTTCAGGCCCTGTGGAAAGGCCTGTGACCCTGTATAGGGGTCTGTGGCCCCGCAGAGGGGCATGTGGCGATGTAAAGAGAGCTGGAGGGAGTTGTGGCCTGCGGAAAAGGCCATGTGGAGCGGGCTGGAGGGGCCTGTGGAAGGGTCTGAAGTAAGATTTGGGCCTATGAAGTCCTTTTGCGGTAAACAACATGAAACATGATTGCCTGTGGAGAGAGCTGGAGGGACTTGTAGCACTGAGGAAAGGCCTGTGGCCGGGCTGGAGCCTGTGGTCCTGTGGAAGAGCTGAAGGTGTTGTGGCCCTGTGGAAAGGCCTGTGACCCTGTATAGCGGTCCGTTGCCCTGTGGAGAGAGCTGGAGGGGCTCGTGCCCTATGGAAATGACTATGGCCATGTAGAAAGGCCTTTTGGCCTTGAAGAGGGGGCTTGTGCCCTGCAGACGGGCCTTGTGTCTCTGTGGAGAGAGCTAAAGGGGGCTGTGGCCATGCAGAAAGTGCATTTGGCCCTGTGGAGGGGAGCTATGGCCCTGTAAAGAGAGCTTGTTGTCCTGTGGAGAACAGTTGGAGGGGATTGTGGCCCTGTGGAAAGGCTTGTAGCCCGGCAGAAGGAGGCAGTGGTCCTGTGGAGAGAGCTGAAGGGGTTGAGGCCCTGTGGAAAGGCATGTGACCCTGTATAGGGGTCTGTGGCCCCACAGAGGGGCATGTGGCGATGTAAAGAGAGCAGGAGGGAGTTGTGGCCTGAGGAAAAGGCCATGTGGAGCGGGCTGGAGGGGCCTGTGGAAGGCTCTGGAGTAAGGTTTGGGCCTATGAAGTCCTCTGCAGTAAACAACATGCAACATGATTGCCTGTGGAGAGAGAGCTGAAGCTGTTGTGGCCCTGTGGAAAGGACTGTGACCCTGTACAGGGGTCCGTTGCACTGTGGAGAGAGCTGGAGGTGCTCGTGCCCTATGGGAATGACTATGGCCATGTAGAAAGGCCTTTTGGCCTTGAAGAGGGGCTTGTGCCCTGCAGATGGGCCCTGTGACTCTGTGGAGAGGGCTGTTGGGAGTTGTGGCCGTGTGGAAAGTGCATTTGGCCCTGTGGAGGTGAGCTATGGCCCTGTAAAGAGAGCTTCTTGTCCTGTGGAGAGAGCTGGAGCGTGTTGTGGCCCTGTGGAAAGGTCTGTGGCCCTATGGATAGGCCCTTTAGCCTTGTGGAAGGGGCTGTGGCCCTGTGGTGAGAGCTGGAAGGAGTTGTGGGCTGTGGAAAAGCCTGTGGTCCTGTGGAGAGAGCTGAAGGGGTTGAGGCCCTGTGGAAAGGCCTGTGACCCTGTATAGGGGTCTGTGGCCCCGCACAGGGGCATGTGGCGATGTAAAGAGAGCTGGAGGGAGTTGTGGCCTGAGGAAAAGGCCATGTGGAGCCGGCTGGAGGGGCCTGTGGAAGGCTCTGGAGTAAGATTTGGGCCTATGAAGTCCTTTGCACTAAAAAACATGCAACATGATTGCCTGTGGAGAGAGCTAGAGGGGCTTGTGGCACTGTGGAAAGTCCTGTGGCTCAGTAGGAGCCTGTGGTCCTGTGGAGAGAGCTAAAGGTGTTGTGGTCACTCAATTGAGCCCTTTTAACTGATTAAAGGGGGGCGGAGGAGGCTGTGGCCCTGATGAAAGAGCTCAAAGGGGTTGTAGTCTTGTAGAAGGAGCCTGTGGTCCTCTGGAGAGAGCTGGAGGGGGTTATTGCCTTGGGGAAATGCCTATGGCCTTGCGAAAGGGACATGTGGCCCTTTGAAAAAGGCCTTTGGCCTTGTGGAGGGGGCTGTTGCCTTGTAAAGGGAGCCTCTGTCCTTTTTGAGAGAGACAGAGGGGGTTGTGGCCTTATGGAAAGGCCTATGACACAGTGAAAGGGCCCTGTCGCCTTGTGGAGAGAGGTGAAGGCGGATGTGGCCCTGGGTATATGCCTGTAAACCTGTAGAAGGAGCCTGCGGTTCTGTGGAGAGAGCTTGAGGGGGGTTATGGCCCTATGGAAATGACTATGACCCTGTGGAATGGACCTATGGCCCTTTGCAAAGGGCCTTTGGCCTTGTGGAGGGGGCCCTTGCCCTGTAGAAGGAGCCTGTGGCCCTCTTGAGAGAGCCAGAGGAGGTTGTGGCACTATTTAAAGGACAGTGGCCCTGTAGAAAGGCCCCTTGGCCTTGATGAAGGGGCTTGTGCCCTGCAGACGGGCCCCATGACTCTGTGTAGAGAGCTGGAGGAGGTTGTGGCCATGTGGAAAGTGCATTTGGCCCTGTGGAGGGGAGCTATGGCCCTGTAAAGAGAGCCTGTTGTCCTGTGGAATTGGAGGGGATTGTGGCCCTGTGGAAAGGCTTGTGGCCCGGCAGAAGGAGCCAGTGGTCCTGTGGAGAGAGCTGAAAGGGTTGAGGCCCTGTGGAGAGGCCTGTGACCCTGTATAGGGGTCTGTTGCCCCGCAGAGGGGCATGTGGCGATGTAAAGACAGCTGGATGGAGTTGTGGCCTGTGGAAAAGGCCATGTGGAGCGTGCTGGAGGGGCCTGTGGAAGGCTCTGGAGTTAGATGGGGGCCTATGAAGTCCTTTGCAGTAAACATCTAAATTTTCAAGCTTCGTGTCCGATTTGCAACAGGGTTGACTCCAATGTTGCCGAACTGCAACAAAAATTGACTCTTGTTGCAAAAGTGCAACATGATTGCCTGTGGAGAGAGCTGGATGGTGCTTGTGGCACTGTGGAAAGACCTGTGGCCCGGTAGTAGCCTGTGGTCCTGTGGAGAGAGCTGAAGGTGTTGTGGCCCTGTGGAAAGGCCTGTGACCCTGTATAGGGGTCCGTTGCCCTGTGGAGAGAGCTTGAGGGGCTTGTGCCCTATGGAAATGACTATGGCCATGTAGAAAGGCCCTTTGGCCTTGAAGAGGGGGCTTGTGTCCTGCAGACGGGCCTTGTGTCTCTGTGGAGAGAGCTAAAGGGGGCTGTGGCCATGCAGAAAGTGCATTTGGCCCTGTGGAGGGGAGCTATGGCTCTGTAAAGAGAGCTTGTTGTCCTGTGGAGAAGAGTTGGAGGGGATTGTGGCCCTGTGGAAATGCTTGTGGCCCGGCAGAAGGAGCCAGTGGTCCTGTGGAGAGAGCTGAAGGGGTTGAGGCCCTGTGGAAAGGCCTGTGACCCTGTATAGGGGTCTGTGGCCCCGCAGAGGGGCATGTGGCGATGTAAAGAGAGCTGGAGGGAGTTGTGGCCTGACGAAAAAGGCCATGTGGAGCGGGCTGGAGGGGCCTGTGGAAGGCTCTGGAGTAAGATTTGAGCCTATGAAGTCCTTTGCAGTAAACAACATGCAACATGATTGCCTGTGGAGAGAGCTGGAGGGGCTTGTGGCACTGTGGAAAGGCCTGTGGCCCAGTAGGAGCCTGTGGTCCTGTGGAGAGAGCTGAAAGTGTTGTGGCCCTGTGGAAAGGCCTGTGACCCTGTATAGGTGTCCGTTGCCCTGTGGAGGTGAGCTATGGCCCTGTAAAGAGAGCTTCTTTTCCTGTGGAGAGAGCTGGAGGGTGTTGTGGCCCTGTGGAAAGGTCTGTGGCCCTATGGATAGGCCCTTTAGCCTTGTGGAAGGGGCTGTGGCCGTGTGGTGAGAGCTGGAAGGAGTTGTGGGCTGTGGAAAAGCCTGTGGTCCTGTGGAGACAGCTGAAGGGGTTGAGGCCCTGTGGAAAGGCCTGTGACCCTGTATAGGGGTCTGTGGCCCCGCAGAGGGGCATGTGGCGATGTAAAGAGAGCTGGAGGGAGTTGTGGCCTGAGGAAAAGGCCATGTGGAGCAGGCTGGAGAGGCCTGTGGAAGGCTCTGGAGTAAGATTTGGGCCTATGAAGTCCTTTGCAGTAAACGACATGCAACATGATAGCCTGTGGAGAGAGATGGAGGGGCTTGTGACACTGTGGAAAGGCCTGTGGCCCAGTAGGAGCCTGTGGTCCTGTGGAGAGAGCTGAAGGCGTTGTGGCCCTGTGGAAAGGATTTTTAAGCGCAGCAGAAACGCTGCGGAAAAATCCGCAGCATGGGCATTAACATTGCGGAATGCCACTAAGTACCATGGGGTGCGGATTAACAAGTGTTTCACAAGCGTTTCCGCTGCGTAAATTACGCAACATATTCGCTTGTAAATCGCTACGTGGGCACGCAGCCTGAGGCTGTGTTCACACACCACGCTTTTTTCCGGCCCGGAGGAGAAGTGATGTCACAGAGGAGGATGAAGAATCCTGTTCCTCCTCCCCTTTGTGACATGTCTGCCAGCCCCCCTTTCATTTTGTAATATATTACTATACAGTACGAAATCAAAATTAAATAAATCAAGATGTATTAAAAATAATAAAGAATTAATACTTACCCTTTCAGACGCTTTTCGGTCTATCCGGTGAAGAGCCAAGGCCACGTCCTGAGCGACACGACCTTCCATTATGTTACAGGAAGGTCCTGTCGGTTGGTATTTGGCCTTGGTTCTGCACCGGATAGCCCTAAAAGGCATCGGAAAGGGTAAGTATTAATTCTATTGTGATGTCATAATACCCCACAACTATTAGTAGAGGCAAAAAAGTGACACATTTATTCCATTTTATTTATTGAAAGAAATTAGGCTTAAACCAAAAATGACATGATGGGGCGGATTGCCTGTAAAGATGCCTTCTTTTTAATGTATTGATCTTCATGGAATAAAGTAAAATTCATCATATGGAAACCGGTGCCAGCATTCCTTTTTTCATGTTTGGCTTTCAGGCGGTGGCCTACCGCCACTGAGCACCTGACCGGATCCACTGATTGGAAGGAGGGGGGAGCTTTCCATTTCCCAATTTTCTCATTTGGCTCCAAAAATAACATGTCAATCAAGAAAACTGGTATAAAGGAGCATGGCATAGGTGACATTTCTTTGCAAGCATTCAACCTGTGTAAAGAAAAAAAGAATATTAAACAGTGCAGTATACTATATCAGGTTCCTTTACTCGAGCTGACCAATGGTCAATAGGTCACTCAAATGAGTCCTTTTAACTGACTAAAGGGGGGTGGAGGAGGCTGTGGCCCTGATGAAAGAGCTGAAAAGGGTTGTAGCCTTGTAGAAGGAGCCTGTGGAGAGAGCTGGAGGGGGTTATTGCCTTGGGGAAATGCCTATGGCTCTGTGGAAGGGACCTGTGGCCCTTTGAAAAAGGCCTTTGGACTTGTGGAGGGGGCTGTGGCCTTGTAAAGGGAGCCTCTGTCCTTTTTGAGAGAGACAGAGGGGGATGTGGCCTTATGGAAAAGCCTATGACACAGTGAAAGGGCCCTGTGGAGAGAGGTGAAGGCGGTTGTGGCCCTGTATAAATGCCTGTAAACCTGTAGAAGGAGCCTGTTGTTCTGTGGAGAGAGCTTGAGGGGGTTATGGCCCTATGGAAATGACTATGGCCCTGTGGAATGGACCTATGGCTCTTTGCAAAGGGCCTTTGGCCTTGTGGAGGGGGCCCTTGCCCTGTAGAAGGAGCCTGTGGCCCTCTTGAGAGAGCCAGAGGAGGTTGTGGCACTATTTAAAGGCCAGTGGCCCTGTAGAAAGGCCCCTTGGCCTTGATGAAGGGGCTTGTGCCCTGCAGACGGGCCCCATGACTCTGTGTAGAGAGCTGGAGGGGGTTGTGGCCATGTGGAAAGTGCATTTGGCCCTGTGGAGGGGAGCTATGGCCCTGTAAAGAGAGCCTGTTGTCCTGTGGAATTGGAGGGGATTGTGGCCCTGTGGAAAGGCTTGTGGCCGGCAGAAGGAGCCAGTGGTCCTGTGGAGAGAGCTGAAGGGGTTGAGGCCCTGTGGAGAGGCCTGTGACCCTGTATAGGGGTCTGTTGCCCTGCAGAGGGGCATGTGGCGATGTAAAGACAGCTGGATGGAGTTGTGGCCTGTGGAAAAGGCCATGTGGAGCGTGCTGGAGGGGCCTGTGGAAGTCTCTGGAGTAAGATGGGGGCCTATGAAGTCCTTTGCAGTAAACATCTAAATTTTCAAGCTTCGTGTCCGATTTGCAACAGGGTTGACTCCAATGTTGCCGAACTGCAACAAAAATTGACTCTTGTTGCAAAAGTGCAACATGATTGCCTGTGGAGAGAGCTGGATGGTGCTTGTGGCACTGTGGAAAGACCTGTGGCCCGGTAGTAGCCTGTGGTCCTGTGGAGAGAGCTGAAGGTGTTGTGGCCCTGTGGAAAGGCCTGTGACCCTGTATAGGGGTCCGTTGCCCTGTGGAGAGAGCTGGAGGGGCTTGTGCCCTATGGAAATGACTATGGCCATGTGGAAAGGCCCTTTGGCCTTGAAGAGGGGGCTTGTGTCCTGCAGACGGGCCCTGTGTCTCTGTGGAGAGAGCTAAAGGGGGCTGTGGCCGTGCAGAAAGTGCATTTGGCCCTGTGGAGGGGAGCTATGGCTCTGTAAAGAGAGCTTGTTGTCCTGTGGAGAAGAGTTGGAGGGGATTGTGGTCCTGTGGAAATGCTTGTGGCCCGGCAGAAGGAGCCAGTGGTCCTGTGGAGAGAGCTGAAGGGGTTGAGGCCCTGTGGAAAGGCCTGTGACCCTGTATAGGGGTCTGTGGCCCTGCAGAGGGGCATGTGGCGATGTAAAGAGAGCTGGAGGGAGTTGTGGTCTGAGGAAAAGGCCATGTGGAGTGGGCTGGAGAGGCCTGTGGAAGGCTCTGGAGTAAGATTTGGGCCTATGAAGTCCTTTGCAGTAAACAACATGCAACATGATTGCCTGTGGAGAGAGCTGGAGGGGCTTGTGGCACTGTGGAAAGGCCTGTGGCCCAGTAGGAGCCTGTGGTCCTGTGGAGAGAGCTGAAAGTGTTGTGGCCCTGTGGAAAGGCCTGTGACACTGTATAGGGGTCCGTTGCCCTGTGGAGAGAGCTGGAGGGGCTCGTGCCCCATGGAAATGACTATGGCCATGTAGAAAGGCCTTTTGGCCTTGAAGAGGGGGCTTGTGCCCTGCAGACGGGCCTTGTGACTCTGTGGAGAGAGCTGTTGGGAGTTGTGGCCGTGTGGAAAGTGCATTTGGCCCTGTGGAGGTGAGCTATGGCCCTGTAAAGAGAGCTTCTTGTCCTGTGGAGAGAGCTGGAGGGTGTTGTGGCCCTGTGGAAATGTCTGTGGCCCTATGGATAGGCCCTTTAGCCTTGTGGAAGGGGCTGTGGCCCTGTGGTGAGAGCTGGAAGGAGTTGTGGGCTGTGGAAAAGCCTGTGGTCCTGTGGAGAGAGCTGAAGGGGTTGAGGCCCTGAGGAAAGGTCTGTGGCCCCGCAGAGGGGCATGTGGCGATGTAAAGAGAGCTGGAGGGAGTTGTGGCCTGAGGAAAAGGCCATGTGGAGCGGGCTGGAGGGGCCTGTGGAAGGGTCTGAAGTAAGATTTGGGCCTATGAAGTCCTTTTGCGGTAAACAACATGAAACATGATTGCCTGTGGAGAGAGCTGGAGGGACTTGTAGCACTGTGGAAAGGCCTGTGGCCGGGCTGGAGCCTGTGGTCCTGTGGAAGAGCTGAATGTGTTGTGGCCCTGTGGAAAGGCCTGTGACCCTGTATAGCGGTCCGTTGCCCTGTGGAGAGAGCTGGAGGGGCTCGTGCCCTATGGAAATGACTATGGCCATGTAGAAAGGCCTTTTGGCCTTGAAGAGGGGGCTTGTGCCCTGCAGACGGGCCTTGTGTCTCTGTGGAGAGAGCTAAAGGGGGCTGTGGCCGTGCAGAAAGTGCATTTGGCCCTGTGGAGGGGAGCTATGGCCCTGTAAAGAGAGCCTGTTGTCGTGTGGAGAAGAGTTGGAGGGGATTGTGGCCCTGTGGAAAGGCTTGTAGCCCGGCAGAAGGAGGCAGTGGTCCTGTGGAGAGAGCTGAAGGGGTTGAGGCCCTGTGGAAAGGCATGTGACCCTGTATAGGGGTCTGTGGCCCCGCAGAGGGGCATGTGGCGATGTAAAGAGAGCTGGAGGGAGTTGTGGCCTGAGGAAAAGGCCATGTGGAGCGGGCTGGAGGGGCCTGTGGAAGGCTCTGGAGTAAGGTTTGGGCCTATGAAGTCCTCTGCAGTAAACAACATGCAACATGATTGCCTGTGGAGAGAGCTGAAGCTGTTGTGGCCCTGTGGAAAGGACTGTGACCCTGTACAGGGGTCCGTTGCCCTGTGGAGAGAGCTGGAGGTGCTCGTGCCCTATGGGAATGACTATGGCCATGTAGAAAGGACTTTTGGCCTTGAAGAGGGGCTATTGCCCTGCAGACGGGCCCTGTGACTCTGTGGAGAGGGCTGTTGGGAGTTGTGGCCGTGTGGAAAGTGCATTTGGCCCTGTGGAGGTGAGCTATGGCCCTGTAAAGAGAGCTTCTTGTCCTGTGGAGAGAGCTGGAGCGTGTTGTGGCCCTGTGGAAAGGTCTGTGGCCCTATGGATAGGCCCTTTAGCCTTGTGGAAGGGGCAGTGGCCCTGTGGTGAGAGCTGCAAGGAGTTGTGGGCTGTGGAAAAGCCTGTGGTCCTGTGGAGAGAGCTGAAGGGGTTGAGGCCCTGTGGAAAGGCCTGTGACCCTGTATAGGGGTCTGTGGCCCCGCAGAGGGGCATGTGGCGATGTAAAGAGAGCTGGAGGGAGTTGTGGCCTGAGGAAAAGGCCATGTGGAGCCGGCTGGAGGGGCCTGTGGAAGGCTCTGGAGTAAGATTTGGGCCTATGAAGTCCTTTGCACTAAAAAACATGCAACTTGATTGCCTGTGGAGAGAGCTAGTGGGGCTTGTGGCACTGTGGAAAGTCCTGTGGCTCAGTAGGAGCGTGTGGTCCTGTGGAGAGAGCTGAAGGTGTTGTGGTCACTCATTTGAGCCCTTTTAACTGATTAAAGGGGGGCGGAGGAGGCTGTGGCCCTGATGAAAGAGCTCAAAGGGGTTGTAGTCTTGTAGAAGGAGCCTGTGGTCCTGTGGAGAGAGCTGGAGGGGGTTATTGCCTTGGGGAAATGCCTATGGCCCTGCGAAAGGGACCTGTGGACCTTTGAAAAAGGCCTTTGGCCTTGTGGAGGGGGCTGTTGCCTTGTAAAGGGAGCCTCTGTCCTTTTTGAGAGAGACAGAGGGGGTTGTGGCCTTATGGAAAGGCCTATGACACAGTAAAAGGGCCCTGTCGCCTTGTGGAGAGAGGTGAAGGCGGATGTGGCCCTGTGTATATGCCTGTAAACCTGTAGAAGGAGCCTGCGGTTCTGTGGAGAGAGCTTGAGGGGGTTGTGTCCCTATTTAAAGGCCAGTGGCCCTGTAGAAAGGCCCCTTGGCCTTGATGAAGGGGCTTGTGCCCTGCAGACGAACCCCGTGACTCTGTGGAGAGAGCTGGAGGGGATTTTTGCCGTGTGGAAAGTGCATTTGGCCCTGTGGAGGGGAGCTATGGCCCTGTAAAGAGAGCCTGTTGTCCTGTGCAGAGAGTTGGAGGGGATTGTGGCCCTGTGGAAAGGCTTGTGGCCCGGCAGAAGGAGCCAGTGGTCCTTTGGAGAGAGCTGAAGGGGTTGCGGCCCTGTGGAAAGGCCTGTGACCCTGCATAGGGGTCTGTTGCCCCGCAGATGGGCATGTGGCGATGTAAAGCGAGCTGGAGGGAGTTGTGGCCTGTGGAGCGGGCTGGAGGGGCCTGTGGAAGGCTCTGGAGTAAGATGGGGGCCTATGAAGTCCTCTGCAGTAAACATCTAAATTTTCAAGCTTTGTGTCCGATCTGCAACAGGGTTGACTCTAATGTTGCTGAACTGCAACAAAGATTGACTCTTTTGTTGCAAAAGTGCAACATGATTGCCTGTGAAGAGAGCTGCAACTGCAACAAAGATTGACTCTTTTGTTGCAAAAGTGCAGCATGATTGCCTGTGAAGAGAGCTGGATGGGGCTTGTGGCACTGTGGAAAAGCCTGTGGCCCGGTAGTAGCCTGTGGTCCTGTGGAGAGAGTTGGAGGGGGTTATGGCCCTGTGGAAATGCCTATGGCCCTGCGGAAAGGGACCTCTGGCCCTTTGCAAAGGGTCATTGGCCTTGTGGAGTCGGCTATTGCCCTGTTGACGGGCATGTGGCCCTGTGTGATTGTTGATAGCCTGACAAATCATCCCATAAAAACTTGCATATTTTTCAAGGATCCTGTAGCTTAAAGATGTTTCCTGACCATTCACTTTAATGTTCAGGAAGCATCCTACACCAACAAGATTCTTAAAAAATACACAAGTGTTAAACACTGTGTAGCTTTGTGGTTACTTACCAATTCATCTTCTCTGCTGCAACTTGAGTAGTGCTTCTTACCTTTGACCTACAGAAAGAGGTGTGCTCGTGAGAGAGTCATTAAGAGGCACATAGAGGCAAAGAAGGGAGCAAAGGGACAAAGGTAGGCACATAGAGGGATGCAAAAGGTAAATAGAAGCACAGGGAGGGACAGAGAGGCACAGAGACCGATAGAGAGCCACAGATGGGCAAAGACAGAGATTGAGAAGCTCGTGAAGGCACAGAGACAAAAAAAGGCACTTTGGACGGAAAGAGAGCACCAGAGAGAGAGCATGCGAGAGAGTGGTGCAATGGGGAGAGATCAAAAGCGAGTGCCAGTGATGCACTGGAGACTGAGAGAGCACAAAAGAGAGCAGTGCACTATAAAGACAGAGGAGTGCCAGAGAGCGGTGCAGTAGGGAGAAAGAGAACACGTCAGAGAGTGGTGCACTGGAGAGAGAGTGAAGGAGCACCAGAGAGCATTGCACTGCGGAGAGAGAAAGAGAGAGAGAGACAGAAAGCAGTGTGCCAGTGTAAAAGGGCACCAGAGAGTGATGCACTGACTGGACAAATGGTCATTTTTATAGGCAGTTCTACATGTCGGGTTGCTGGACAGCTGGGGGTCATGCTTACCGTTGTTAGGGATGGTAATATATTCTGCTTCCCTAGGCCCGATTTCCAGGGACTGCACTGCTCTGACTGGCAGGAGCACTTTTATGGCTACCTGACCTTGAAATTATTATGGATTCTAGTAATACTGACAAAGCATTAGACTAAACGGCTCAGAAACCTGACGGTAGTAAATGATTGTGCCATTTGAACAGTTGTCAGAATTGTTTCATCATAGCCATAGGACTATTTATATTTAGCTTTAAAATAGTTATTAAAGGGACTGTGTCACCAGGTTTTTGACATCCCATCTGACAGCAGCATAATGTAGAGATAGAAATCCTGATCCAGCAATGTTTCACTTACTGAGCTCCTTGCTGTCATTTTGATAAAATTACTGTTTTCTCTGTTGCAGATTTGGCAGCTCCCAAGTATGACTGGACTACTGGAGTAGTGCTCTAATGATAATCTCCAGATGATTTAACAGTGTTTTAATGCAAACTACACTGAGCAGCCTAGTAAGTGGAATAAAGATCTCTGTGTCCACATTATGGTGCGCTCAGATGAGATGGCTAAAACCTGGTGACAGAATCCCTTTAACACTAATACAAACAGTACAAATGTTTATAATAAAGAAAATCTTCTCCCATTGCTTCGAGGGCCCCGTTCACCTGGAATTGTAGAACAACCTAGAACAGAAAAGAAACAAATAAAACATGAATTCAAAAACTTTAACAAGACCGGAACTTTAGTCTCCGAAACGCCTCATTCTTTCTTGGGAGCTGATCACTGCCGTCTTCTTAATCTCTTTAAAGGAAAGAAGGGGAATACATATGTTAAAACAGAAATGTTTATTGTTCAAGGACAATGTGAATGAGTATATTGACCAATTACCCTGGGTGTTTCCTTTTCCTCAACTGCATCCCTGTCTTCATGGACCTTGTTGTGACCCTAGGTTCGATTGGTGCTCTCCACCTGATATAAATAATAACATTACATTTTCTGGGCACTTAGAGTGGTATAAGTTGGCAGGTCTGATATGACCGAGGTCTGCTGTGATATCATTTAAGTGTGAATGGGAGTAGATGTGTATAGCATGTCTGCATGTAGAACTGGATATTTATTTATCCAGTATTATTTGTTTGATTTGAGATCCTGACCTCAAATCTCACGATCGTCGTGTAATTAACCATCGTGCAGGCTGCAGCATTGAAGCATGGAACCATACGATTCACCTATACTTTGCATTGAATTTGCAGAATCGCAGCATGGTACAGAATAGCGCTGCATCGCAACATTGTACATGCGTTATCTACGATATAGCATGTAACAGCGCACGTACGATCAATTAAGGATAGTGTGTGCGATGTGAAACACCTGACGCTTGTGCAATATCGCACACGATATTGAAGAGTGTAATGGTACCTTAAATGTCACGTTGTCAGCCATGGGATATCTGAACCTTCTCCATAGTCATTAGGTTTCACTCCATAATCGAACAAAAGCGCTGTCCCTGGTTTGATATCGCAATTAGCCAGAAATAGTATTGATGGCGTGTTACCATCAATTATAAATTTAAGGATTGGTTTGACGTTGTAATTTTTATAAGAATGATTCATTTTTCGCCCAAATGTGGAAGGCATGTCTGGGTGACAACTGCACGGAACCTCCCTGGCATCAATACACCACTGCTTTTCACCAATGAAGAAAAAAAACATATAACATTCATCCTCGTTCAGAGTTGCCTGTATTTTGCAAGCCTCAGCTCCTTCTCTAAGCACTCCATGATAGTCACAAATGACTTCTCCTTTACTAAAAGCACGAGTTGTGCACAGTCCTTCACCTTTGCCTCGTTCATTTACAATCATTAGGCCTGTCCACGTTTGCAATTTTAGCTTTTCTTGAAGTCTGGCAATGTTCTCTGTATCCCCTCTTTTTGGTTTGGGCTTCCATCCACGTTGGACATCTACTAGGACAGGTAGGTTGGACGTCCAATGCTGTTGATTCAGATAGTGCTTTAAATCATCTTCTTTGGGGAAAAGCCTGAAATAATCTAAAAAAGAGAAAATACTGTAAAATATTCAGCAAAAAAAATATTCAGGCAGCACATCCCAAAGAATACAATAACATCAAGTAGACAGATTTAAATTTAAAGAAAGAGAAAAAAAACTTACCGACAGCACTTGAAACGCGTAGATTGTATTGGTCTCGCCTCCACTTGTCCCGACAGTAGTGTGCGAAACGCTCTGTGTACTGACTGCAGGTGGACAGGGATGGTAATTGGGTGTTTACTCCTACAGGGTACTTTTCAATTAATCTGTTGAAATAGAGCTCTTTTTGAGCATTGTCAGTCTGCTGGACTGCCTCTTCCTCATGGATTTCTGCCGCTTCAGAATGTCTCCGATTGCCGCCGCCTTCTCCTGTGATGTCAATGGAACTTCTGTAAAGTTTAATGGATAGATGGTAAATTAGAATATACTAAAAATGGTGTTGTTCCTCACCGGACTACTTAACCAAGAATTTGGAATTCATCATATACTAAAAGGCAGAATTACTTTACGGAAAGTGCCGCTATTTATTTGTATAATAGATTATTGGTTAGAGAATGATTTTTTGCTTAATACAAAATTAAATATATTAACCATTAACTATGGGGCCCCATTATGATATAGAGGACAGGACTGTAGGGCCACATTATCCTATATGCAAGATGACAGATGCTACATTATGCTATATGAAGGAATATAGAAGCTGTATGCTATACAGAGGATTATAGAGGCTACATTATGCAATATGGATAATTAAAGAAGCTACATTATACTATATGGAGGATTATAGAGCCTACATTATACAATATGATGAACTATAGAGGCTGCTTTATATATTGAGTAGTATGGAGATTACATAATATTGCATAAAGGCTGCAATATGTTATATGGAGGTTACAATAAGTTATATGGAGGACTATGGGTGATGCATTGTAATATACAGAAAACTATGGGAAAGTATTATTCTATATAGAAGGCAATGGGAGGTGCATTATACCATATGGAGAACTACTATGTAGGGCCCATTTCCCATCCATAAGGTATGCGGGGCCATTATAATATTTGAATGAATTTATGGAGGGCATTATAATATGTGGATGGCTATGAAGGAGCCTTTATATCTTATGGATGACTATTTGAGGGCCACTATATTGTATGCCAGCAAATATACAGTGTGAAGGTCTGCGTGGGGTCCATCACACTGTGCGGAAGGCTGTGTGGGGGTATTAATACGACGTACAGTGATAGTAGGGGCCATGATACTGCACGTAGGCCCCATGTACTGCATGGAGGGCTGTATGGGAATCACAATTGAGGATTTTACTGTGCTGGGATCACCATTCATCACCAGGGTAGTGGAGGGAGGCACAGTTGGGTCATCATACTGTGTGTGGATGGTACTGTGGAGAAATTAATTGTGGTGGCATCATAGGGTGTCTGTTCAGTCTCCTACCCAGCGCCTTCTGTCTCTTCCTCATCTGCTTGTCCCTCACAGTCCTCTTCTCCCCTGATCCTCCTTCTCTTGGGCAATGTACATCTGTGAAGTTAAAAAAAAACAGTTAAGTTAGGAAAAACTCATAAAGGCATTGTTACCTACTAGACGACTTAACCAAGAATTTGGTTGAAATCATATATACAATAAGGCATAATTACTTAAGTCTCATGCAATAAAAAGATGGATTTTGGGAATGCCTGTGGGGATAAAGTTAGGTCTCTTACACAGAGGTTCCTGCTTGCTCATCTCCCTTCAGTGTAGCCACAATTAACATCCCTGCAGCAAATGGAGATTTATCCACCATGTCGGGTCTGGACACAAAGTGCACGTACGCATTGGCCTGGTCTCTTTCCACCTGTGAAAGACATTCTTCAGCCCACTTTTTGTATGCGTCTATTGCCATCACCCATATTTTTACGGGCAGCTGATACCTGTGGATAAAACATTTGTTAGTCTTGTTAAATGCTTGGTAGTGCAGAGAAGGAGGGCCTCATTTTTTACGAACTTATTATGGAAGCGCTCCATGTCTTTGCCGGGATTCTTGATGTGTTGTCCATTGCAGGACACAAAGAATGTAGGCACCGTATCTGCATCCTTGGGTTAATTAGTTGTCCTAATCTTTTCGAAATATGTATTGAAATTCTGTCAAAGTGAAACTCTGTGTTAAAGATGCGATTGCAAATGGCAAAACCTTGAAGAACCTACAGCACAGCTTTATAGGAGTTATGTTTTTAACATTTTACCTTCTCATCCTCCTCCTGCAGTATCAAAAGATTTTTTTTTGTCTTTACCACTGTTAAGGTCTGTCCATCAACATCTAACTTCTCCCTTTCAAGCCAGTCTTTTAACTAAGAGAAAAACATTGAAAATACATAAGATATGGTGAAGCAGCATCTGTCAGCAATATGCTAAGTTGGTTAATTAAATTAAACCTACCATTAGATTTTTTGCCTCAGATGGCTTACGTAGATGCTTATAGATAATAACAGCCTGAAGATAATAACATGCTAGGGTCTTCTCCTTATCACTCAACATCTTACTAATTTCTGCCTGTGTAAAAATATCAGTCACGTGAGGCTTTGCCACTTTCAAAATTTTGCAGCAATCAGCCATAGTCACAGGCGTGGATTCCAATCTGTGGATGATAAAATGAGTTATGTTACAGGTTCATTCTTTTTATTTATTTTTTTTGCATGTTAGCCCATTAGATACATTTAGCATTCTTTGTTTCCATCATTCGACAAATCTTTTATCTAGGGGTTCCATTTTACCGATCCCATAATGGAGCCAGAAGATGTAACCTCTGCGCATTTGTGATTATGAACTCATTTTAGCAAGTTAAAATATTTTGAATTCAATTGAAATGGAAATATGGGATTGGCCTGAGCTTCTAAGAGCTAAATATTACTTTGTTCCAACCTTGCATGGCAGAACAAGTAATAAATAAATCTAGACTTTCTAATAATCAACCTTTCCCATGATGTTTTTATGGCATTTTACATCCCCATGACAGTAAAAATTTAAATTGCAGGTGTAGTATAAACTTGAGCTACTTACCCCCTCTTCCTGCCTTTTGCAAGCTTCTTGTTTAATCTCTTTACTACAACACTCAAAGTCTCCTTAAAGGGCTCAACTGCATTTTTTGCTTCTTCGTCAAGGAGATAGGGGTAGTCCTTTGAGCATACAAAAGTTACAAATCTCCGCAGGTGACTAATATGCTTTTTTATTGTTTCTTCATTGGTCTTTAAGCTTTCCAAGGAAATAAAATATTCTCTAGTGGCCTTCAAGTTCTTTAAAAAGTCAGCAGAGATGTCTTCCGGGTTTACATAATAAAGAAAGCGAGAAACGATTCGTATCTAAAATTTAAAAAAATGATCATGCATCAGGGTTCACATCTGTAAGGATTCCTCAAACACACGCAAAATGATAAAATTACACTTACCATCGGTGTTATGGTCGATTCGGTACATTTTCCCTTTAAATAGTTTTTAAAAGCCAGTAAAATTGAGGAACTTAAGCTGTGCATCTTATGAAACCCAACCACAGCAAGTTTTTTCCGCATGGGCATCGTGGCATTCGAACTGAAAGAGGCAAGAATATATTAGGGTGATTATTGACATCATAAGCTTCCTTTACTAATAATAGTAAAGCTGTTACAAATGTTTTTAGAAATCTGGTGCATAGTTCTTACCTAGCTTCTTCAACCTCAGGAGGAAGTGTCATAGGCTCCTCTTCTTCAGTGGATGGCCTAAAAAAGAAACCCAAAATCTGCATTAATAATTGAGAGTATCAACATATAGAACTTTGCAGGCGACTTGGATGGTTGGTCAAGGCCCTTTACCACTATTGTGGTGCCTGTAGGGCCATTCTAGTGACAACAATCTTAGTTTTGACCCAATAGCAAAGGAGAGCTTTGAGACATCTGAGTTAGGAGTAGAAGTGAGAGCCAGCTACAGGGACATCTAGGACCATCAGTAGCCAGCTGTCACATAAACGATATTCTTATTATATTGTAATTATATCATACTATAATTCTATTATTACTACATTATATTATATTTACAATATTAGATTATATACATTTTAATTATATCATATTATATTAGTAATATATTATTTAATATAGCATTATATTATATTTAATATAATATAATATATTATATTGTTATATTATATGTATATTATCTTGTATTAGATACAATTTTATATTTTTATAGTGTATTAATTATATTATTAATATATTATTATAGTATGCCATATTATATTTACATTATTATAAGGTAATTACATTATGTTATTATATTTTATTATATTGAAGAAAAAAAAAATATATATATATATATATATATGCACACACATGCGCCAATAAAATTCAATACTGGGTGATCAAAACACTGTCTACCTAAAAATGATATCTTTGAATACATCACTCCTAGCCACAAAAAAATGTCATCACATGGATCACAAAAAATAATGCTATAGGTTGGAAAAAATGACCACAAAGTGCAAAACTTTTTTTTTAAAAAAATTCAGAATTTTCTCCAGCACTTAGATAAAAGCAAAAGTATACATTTTTGGTATCCGCAAAGTTATACTGAGCTGAGCTGAGGCATCACTCCATGTAGTGAACGCAGTGTTAAAAAGTGCAATTGCACAGTTTTGCAATTTAAGCGCACATAGAATTTTTTCCCAATTTTACAGTACAATATATGGTAAAAGTAACACTAGCTCACTGAAAAAAAACAAGCCTTTTTTCTATCTAGATTAACAGAAAAATAAAAGTATAAAGTATGAAGCTTACTTAGATGGGTAGGGGTAGACTTTTTGGCACTATGTTGGCATGTCTTTCAGCCATTTTGATAGCACTCAACTAAGATATATTGCATAAGATGTATATAGGTAAAAAACAAAATTACGTGCAAAATTAGGATAGGTAATGAATAGGTAAATGCTAGAAAACCCTGAAATATTATGAAGAAACATATACATACCTTTCAGATGGTTTTCCGGTCACGATGCAACCTCGACTTTCCAAAAATTCTGTGAAGAAGTCCTGAGCACTTGTAAATTGGCTGTTTTTGAAATCGAGGCTGTCATAAGGCACAACAGAAAGGGATTCAGCCACCTTGTGCATGTTCCTTTTTGTATTCTTGATTTCATTGTCGATCTCCGCCTGACGGGTTTTCATGCATACGGTCTTTAGATGCCTGCGCAGGTTTTTATAGAGCTTCAGGCATATCTTGCAGAGAAACAGGTCTGGATTTCCAGGAGAGTCCATTTTCTAGCAATAGTAAGAATTAGCAAGTTGCTCCTTCAAAAGCCAGAATATAGACTCAGATACACCAACTACTGTAGGCTCTCATATACCCTGAGGAAGCATTTGAAAAAAGAAAAAAAAAAAAGCTTTGGTTTGTATGTTAATTCAATTGAGATAAGGCTGCAGAAGGACTTGAGATGTTACAACAAGACATTTCTTCATGAGGTGTAAGTTGTGATGTCTTCTACTGATATGTTAGGGAGAGCAAATTAGTTTTTTTGTATGAATGAAAGGCCTTGGGAATGTTTAATTATCTGAAGGTCTGAATTGGACACTGAAGGGGACACTGTATGAAAAATCTAAAAGTTTTGATACTAAAAGGTCACTTCAAGGGCAACAGAGAAAGAAACATTTGGGAATTCAAATTGATAAGGATGTTCAATTCACTGACAACAGGACTAACGATAAAACATAGCTTTATGACTCACTACATGGACACAATTCACACCTCCAGATAATTAAACATTCCCAAGGCCTTTTGCAACTTACACCTCATGAACAAATGTCTTCTTGTAACATCTCTCCAATGCTGTGCCTTTTATCTTATGAATTCATTTGTAATGTTGCCTGAAGAAGAAGCCTCTAATGCTCTGAAAGCTTGCATATATATATATATATATTTTCTGGTTAGTCGATAAAGGTATCACCCCAAGAATACTTTTGTCACAAACTCAAAGTTATGGAGGGCACCATCTAATCACTATGGGATCAACATGCAGCATACGAAATATATATAAACATCGGCAAGAAGAAAAGGGGTATGCTCTTGTGCAGTGATCACCCAATCTAGACAATACTTCAATAAATTACAATGAATTATATTTTTTATAAATACATACAATCAATGTCACAATCCAATTCATGAAAACACAAGTAAAAGTTAATATAGTGGAATTACCCACTAATGGAAAGCCCACCTACTCCAAAATCCATCCCAGAAAAACACATGATTGTAATAGATCAAGTAAAGATCAAATATACACTTAGGCTGTCCCTGGTGATCAATTTTGCACATTAATATACTGACTGGCAAATCCGCCACCAGTATTAGAGGTAATGCACTATAGCACAAAATATATACTATAGCACAGGGTTCCCCAACTTCAGTCCTCAAGGCCCACCAACAGGTCATGTTTTCAGGATTTCCTTAGTATTGCACAGGTGATGGAATTATTGCCTGTGCAGGTGATGCAATTATCACCTGTGTAATACTAAGGAAATCCTGAAAACATGACCTGTTGGTGGGCCTTGAGGACTGGAGTTGGGGAACCCTGCTATAGCAGACAATATAATAAAATGTAAGAATCCAAGGCAAAAACCACACAAATACAGGGCATTAAACTGGTCAGTGCCATATATTCACACACCAGAAGAAACAATATCCAAAATACAAATAAATAAACACCCCATTCATGCTGTTAGTGCCCCTGCTATTCCTATTAGTACTGGAATCAATAATCACCACACATGGGCAGGGCCGGCTCCAGGTTTATGTGGGCCCTAGGCGAAAGTCTCAGTGGGCCCCTTTAACACATATCACGATTCATAATGCACAGATACTGCAGAAATATATATATATATATATATATATATATATATATATATAGTGTGTCCACGGCTGCCTCTAGCCAGCCATCAAATTTATTTTTTTTCTTT